>NC_081558.1:101191005-101492197 GCF_022355385.1 Mustela nigripes
ATGACAGAGAGAAATCACAAGTAGGCAGAGAGGCAGGCAGAGAGAGAGAGAGGGAAGCAGGCTCTCCGCTGAGCAGAGAGCCCGATGCGGGACTCGATCCCAGGACTCTGAGATCATGACCTGAGCCGAAGGCAGCGGCTTAACCCACTGGGCCACCCAGGCGCCCGACACACACCATTCTTCAGACATAAGTTACTTTATGACAAGACAACTCCCTTATGCAGAAAGGATGGGGATTGGCATGCCTGTTCTATCGTACTCACTCCCCCTTTCTCTTCCAGCTCCAGGCCTGGTGGCGAGGCACTATGGTACGGAGGGAAATTGGTGGCTTCAGACTGCCTAAGAAGGAGAAAGATGATGGCAAGGATTCTAAACGTAAAGGCAAAGACAAGGACAAGCGGAGAGGCAAGAAAAAGTGACAGAGTTCTCATCTTTTCCTCTGGTCTTCTGGCAATGGGAGGACTTGGAGGAAGAAACATTTTAGCAGCACAGACAACTTGTATCTACAGGTCGTTTCTTATTGAGCATTCCCAGGCGCTGCCTGTTCTCTCCCATTGCCTGTTGTATTAGTTTTCAAACCCTGAATTAGGACTATACCATCAACTTAGGGCTTCTTCGTATTTTGAAAAACTTTCGTTGGGAAGAAGTATTTCTAGGAGTCTTGTGAAGATTCCTGTTGCTTTTTCTTAACAGAAAAAAGTTCATGGGCTTATTAGTTGTGATGCATTAAAACTTCAGTAATTTCTGTAATGTCTCCAATTCTATATTTTGACTACAGTGAAAAAACTCTTGAGCAAAAGTCAAGTGTTCATTCAGAACTACAAGATGATGTTTATAAAGTGTGTGGCAGAATACAGACACTGTAAGGTCAACATTGGTTCCTTCCTGCCTTTTAGGTTAGTATCACCTGAGTGTTTTTTTGGGGTGGCAGGGCATGGAATACATATCTTAAGTTGCTTCAGCTCTTTTTCTGGGCAACAGGTAGGCATATAAATTATAAATTAAAAAAATAATAAATTGGAATCAACGGAAACGTTAGGACGTACAATAGTATAGTAAAGGCGGGGACCCAGGCCTGCTGAAAAACTAGCCTGCAGGGAGTTTTGATTAGTGAGACACCGGGGTCTATGCCTGTTTTGCTCCCTCAACAATTCTCACCTTCAGGATATTATGGCTAAAAGAGTAAAGATAATCCAAGCAGAATGTCTTGGGAAGCTAAAGCTTTCCCTATTGCACAGTTGGTAATTTCTTAGAGAAAAGTGTCCAAATGCATCTTGTGTATATCACAAATTAAGCCTTATATGTAATCCCAAATGCAGGGCAATACGGTTATCTATACTTCCTTGGAAAAGTTTAAAAAAAAAATTATCTCAAGGGCCTGTTATGAGGACCCCGTTTCTCCTGATGTTCTTTCAGGGAACTAAATAAATAACCTTTCATTTTTTGCCAAGGAAACCATGCTTTAGGTATGAACATTTTCTTTTCTTTTTTTTTCTCCCCCTAAAGATTTTATTTATTTATTTGAACGAGAGAGAACACAAGTAGGCAGAGAGGCACACAGAGAGAGGAGGAGCAGGCCCCCCGCTGAGCAGAAAGCCCGGATGTGGGGCTCGATCCCAGGACCCTGAGATCATGACCTGAGCAGAAGGCAGAGGCTTTAACACACTGAGCCACCCAGGTGCCCCTAGGTATGAACATTTTCAATTCAGCCTTTATTTCATGCGATTGAAGTGTTGGCTTTTATTTTAATGTGAACATGTAAGGTGGCGTACAGGCAATTTAAAATAACATACATGATACTGACATATTTATACTTAGAACTTATGCATTATATTTACAGACATACAAATATAGGACAATGTTTTACAAAATCTTTTACTAATTACATGTTTACAACATTTCAGAAATAAAATGAAATCTGCTGTAAACCATCTCACTGCAATACATATATAAAAAGGTTTCTAAATATCCATGTTTTCCTTCATTTCTATAACCATTTTAAGTACTTGGTTGCTAAAAATTTGTCCTACTCATCAGCAGAGTCACACATCATTAGTCACTGCTAAGCTGTAGCAAGTAAGAGAAATCATCGACTCCTCGGTTAGCTATGAGGCTGTATTTAAGTAAGCTATTAAAGAGAGTGACCTCCTAATAAGCTCCCTACTCTCTTCTAGCCAGACAAAGAAAGGCTCCTGCACCCAGCAGCTGTCTGCAGAGAACCTGCTGACTGCCAGTCTCCAGGGCTGTCAGGGGCCCTAGTGGGTGGGCACTTAGCCTCCTCCTGTTCAATGATCAGCCATTGCTTCAGTAGGAAGGAATCTCATCAACGCTCAGTGGAACCCCTACAGGGTCTTTGTCTTACACTGGAGTCTAGCAAGGCTAAATGTTACATTTTCTTTCCAGTTTATTAAAAAACAAAAACACAAAAAAATGGTACGTACAGAACAATGAATATAAAAATTTTCTAGCAAAAACATCTTGATTTAGGAAAGAAATTCAATATATTTGATATTTTTTTCTTTATCAAGCCAAAACTGTACACAATTTTTTCCTAGTAATTCAAATATAAATTTGCATTAGTTTGATGAAAATATGTGAATAAGGTTGCAGTTGTGAAATAAGTGGTAACTTCCACTTACTCCTATGGGATAATTAGTTGCAGATGTTCCAAATGTTGCATTATGTATGTCTTCTGGGATTATTCCTTACATAATAGGTGATAAGCAGTCCTCTTCTTTGCTGAGTTTCATTTCAAATGGCTTCTATTATTTGGAAATTGTACTGAGGTGTAAAGTTGAGTAGAAGGAAAAATCCTTATAGTTTAAAAATGTACACAGCTAAATTCTAAACAAGTCGCTCTGATTGGTGGGTCTGTTTAGAACTGTAAATTTAATGGGGTCTGGCTCTAAGCACTTAAAAAACATTTTACTTTTGTTCTGAAAAGGTCAGTGAAGATCAGTGGGCTTTGAGATCAAATGTTTTATGTTCCTTAATTTTAAACTTTGACAAAGTGGTAATGTTCTGCTCAACTTGTTTCCCAGTGAGAACAGGGAGAAAACATTATTTTGACCAGATGTCAATATGATTTTACCCAGTTACTTTTAGATGTTGCACTTACATGATAAAGAGTGAACATTTTGCTCAAATGCATGCATTGGTAAAGAAAGTCCAGAACAGTTTATAACCCAAAAAACCTCAGATTAACTACTATCTTCAGTTACTCTATTTACTTGATTTATAAAGGCAGTGAATACCAAAAGATACGCTGACAACTAAAAGGGGTTCAAAAAATAGGGTAAGAGAGACTTTCGTAGTTTAAGCTTGAACAAAGGCTCCTGGCTTTGTGTTTCATGAGCCTTGGGCCCTCCTACCTGGCCCACAAATGAGTGAAGGCACCAATGGTAGAATTTGAAGAGCTAGATACAGAGACAGCACATGGTTTTTTAAAGAAGCCCCAAGTGCCTTATTTCAAGCATGTAACTGGCAGTTACTTGAAAGAAATTAAGAAACTTGGCTACTCTTTTATTCCTTTTGCTCTGTTTTCATAATCTTCCATTAGTCAGGGAGCTAGAAGTGTATCGGCCGTGAGTGGAAGGTATCTGCAGGCCCTGGTATCCTGCGAGCGGTGTGGGGGGAGGTGGTGGGGGAGCTCAATGCAAACGATGCTGAGTAGTGCATGTTACCATCCTAAGGATTTGGAACCCTTGTGTAGAGTGCTTGTTTACAATATTCAGGTAATAGCAGAATGTCACAGATGAGAACCAAGCTTTAGGTGGTGGTGGACAGAAGTTGGGAGACCGCCTAGGACACTGGCCTTAAATACAACTTACCTCTCTCATTGCTTTACCGTGCAAAAATCTAGGCCTTCTATATCATATCTGGTTTGCTTTAGACATAAGGTTTTTTTGTTCTGTTATTTTTTGTTTTGTCTTGGACAGACAGTCCAAAGTAATATAGCTTCTGGTTTTAAATGCGGCTGATGAACACAGTGGAGTCACTGCTCTCCACATCATACAAAAAATACCCAGCTTGGGAAAGTGGTCTCACTATGTCTGTTGAAAATGCAGATACCCAGGCCCCGCTCTAGACCTCCTGGAATGAGAATCTACACTTTAACAAATGTTCCAGGAGAATCTAATGAGTCACCAGTTCCAGAAACAGGAAACAGGTAAAGATAGTAGCATGTCTGTGCTTTCAGGAAAGCTAACTATCCCTCTGAGAGGCTGTCTTTCTGGAATGGGAGAGAAGCCTGCTCTCTAGGAAAGCCCAGCCCGTTTAGGCTTCGATGTCAGGTTCTCAGTGACGAAAGGACGAAGTTTCACCTGCAAAAACCAACCGTGTCTTCCTAAAACTATTCAATGGAAACGGATATAACCTCCCCTAAAATGGAGAAATGAAGCAAAATATTCCTGTCAGGAATCATGGAAACAGTCCTTTTTAAGAACACGTAAGAGCTCTGTGGAAGCAGCCAGCTGGCAGCGGCGCTCATGTCCTGCTCCAGGGTGGCCGGGCCAGTACCCGCGCGCAGGGTCCTCATGCAGCAGACAAGTGGTGCTGCTGCTTGGGCGGGGCAAGCTCCAGGAGAGCCTGCACCGTCACTGCGACCTGGCTCAAACCTTTCTCTTCTAAAATGTGCAGAGGCAAACATAATTGCTCCTGAAATGGGACAACGTAACATAAAAACAAACAAAAGAGAAAACAGGATGAACATCAATGAACTGAAAAAACAAAAACAAAAACATAAGCACCTCTTCTCTCTTTCCTAAAGGTCAACTGAGATAGGACAGGTCAGCACCTGGGGAACTGACCTCTGTTCATACGAGTTACACGGAGATGGCATCTGACACTGTCACTTTATTAGAACAAGTAAAACATACATACAAGTCATTTGGAAAATGGAATAAGGACAAGTTACAGACATAATACATACAACAGAGGATAACAGAATCCTATGGGGTCAAAGAAACATCTTTCATCCCCAATAAATAAAAGAGCAATGCAGATCAACAAAATGAGGCAGGGAAAACGGAAAAGCAGTTCCAAGTTACCAGACGGCCCAAGCCCAAAAGATCTAACATTGTAAGAGAAAGTGCTCCAGAAATTACATAACACGGGAATGCGAGATGGGTTCATGCCATAAGCCAGACTGCATGAGGGAGGGAGGGATGCCCTCCAGCTGCCATTATAATCCTGATTGTGAAAATCAGGGCTCTCGTGCCAAGTAGGGGACACAGGAAGAAAGTCACCATTTCATATCCTCGTACTGAATGGATTGAATTATGTTGGAGAATGATGACGTGAGTTTAGTCAGGAATGTCTTAATTACCATATATGTAAAAGGTGTTTAGAAGTTTCCTAAAGGAAGTCAAAATACTTCTATTGTGTTTGCCTCGTTAATGTTTGGTTAATCCTTTCTTGAAAAAGAAAAAGGCAGAGCTCAAGAATAGCACCTATCATTGGTTTTTCTTTTAAGACTAAATATTCATAAAAACAGATGCTACTCATAAGGGACAGAAAGTAGAATTCTGGTTCCAGTAAAAAGGAGACTATACATGTTTATTAAAGAAGACAGCTGGACTCTTCATTGGCACTTTACCTTATTATTAGGAAGTTTTACAAAATTAGTTGCAATAAAAAATATAACATTTATTTTGAACAGATAGTAGTACTTGTGCCTCTTACTCAAAATATTATCTTGATAAAACAATGTAATTATGATCTTCTGACCTTATAAAACTAGCAACCTGACCTTATAAAACTAGCAACCTTGTATAAATACTTTGAGTACTTTGTCCATGCAGATGAACTACCCCAAGAACTACCCCAACATGGACCTGCAGGGTGTTTTGCTCTTGGGAGAGTCCTATTTTCTCTGAGGCCAATTCCCTGGTCTCTTCTCCAAAGCGCCCTGCCCTGCCCTGCGTGTGGTTTAGCCATTCCTCCCGAGGCTTATGTTTTCCAGACGTACATTTACCTTCCAGGCGGCTTACAGGGAACGCCCTGTGCTCTGAAGAGAATGTACAACTACTTCCTCCCAACCACACACAAGACCACATGTTTTTTTATTTCCTAAAGGGACAAAACTCCACAAAACTGAATGATCTTTGACTCAAGACATCTTAAAATCAAAGCAAAGCAATCCTCCCAAACTCTGGAAGGTACTACTACTGTATAAAACTGGCCTTCAACACAGTGTTCAGTGTTTCAGCATTAACAGGAGATAGGTTTTTAATGTGTTAAAATAACTGTCGCATTTGATATGGAAGAAAACCAAAGCAATCACACCTTTAGGCTTATCACTTCTACAACAGGGTGTTCTGTTCCCTGCTTTGAGTTCAGTAGATTCCTGAATGTTCAGAAACCCTATCTATGAGTAGAATTTGAGTGCAATCATAAAGTAGTTGCAAGTATTAAGGCCAGCAGCTCACATACTGAACATTCTGAAGAAGACAATACCCGCTCACAGCCTTGGGGACAGGACAGAGACTGATGCCTGGTCCTTAACCTGCTACCGTTGTTCAGACATAACCTCCTCAATAGCTTAATTCAATACCAGCTCACCCACTAAGAGTTCAAGTATATTGGAAATTACATAAATTTCACTTTTAAATTCTCAATAGGACTCTAGAGATGAAGCTCAGTTAATGATAACAAGCATAGTAAATCTGGACAGGCGCCTACTCCTGAAAGGTCAGCTCCAGATCATCTGCTTGTCATAGACCATTTTACATGCACACTGGGCTCAGAATAGCAATCTAATGAACCTGCCTGATCTTTGAACCGAACATCCTGATCAAATTAAAAATTACTGATTCAATGGCCAATGCTTCCAGACGCAGACAGTAAATGCTTAGGTGGACCCGCGCCTTCCAATACAGGGACATCTCAGGAGTTTAGGGCAAAGCTCAATGCAGAGATCTAAGTGACCAGGTGCCTTCCCAACCAGAAAGGGTACAAATATGTTCCTTATGTGTTTAAAACGCTGGAAAAACGGCCACATGGGAATTTTATTAAGTTATTTGGAAATAAAGTTCTAAGTCACAGTCTAAGAACAGGTCCAGAATTCTATGAGAGATACCTCAGCACTTTTGAAAAGAGAAACAAGGCCATAGGCCAGGAGAATGGACAAATGACCAGGAGAAAAAAATGCTGGTCTTTTAGTCTTTGTGAACAATCATTAATGATTACTAATGTGATGGGCTGTTTATCTGGACATGTGAGGGCATTATCTACTTTACTGGTTAGCTCTTTGATGGTCATAAATAAAGCACATATGTAAGTACTTTGTAACAAGAAACAAACCTCCTTCACCAAGCACAGGAATGAGGTGGGAAATCGCTGGATACGATCTTTCAGCTAGAGGGGGACGATCCAGTAATAAAGCAGAAAGAGAGTTAACATTAAAGTACAATAAAATGCCACAAAACCCAAAAGCTGGATAGACAGAGAGATAAAACTGGATTCTTCTGAATGTGCCCCAAGAGAAAGTAGGGTTTCAACAGTTCTTTTAACACGGAGGTTTAGCTGAAGGATGTCAGAAGGGGAACAAAGATTGTCCTGTCCAAAGTGTGAGCAGAAAAGGAAAACAGAAAAACAAAGTTAGTGGATTGGAAACACAGATTTGAGTACAGAATCCAACACGATCATCTCAATCATACTCAGAGAAAGACATCCTAGAAACATTTGTTTACTATGAGGAATGAAAATAAAATACTGAAAAACAGAACTACAAAAAGACTCCCTCTGTGTGCTGAGCTTGATTTTACTATTAAACGGGCTGGTTGGTGACCAGTACACACACTCAGCATGCAGAGAACAGGCTGGGTGCTGGCTCAGGGTTGTGGGAGGTCTCTAAGTGGTGAGGTCTGTGCCAGGCAACAGCTTCTTTCCCAAGGCTCATTCTTTCCTATTAACAAAAAAAGAATGGGCCAGAAACCAGAACAAAAGCTGGGGGTGGGCTGAAGACAGGGAAGTATTTGGAGAAAGCCACGTAAATCAGGGCGGTCCCAGAAGAGGAGAGCCCAATGACCGAGGAAACTTACTCCCTGGAGGCCAGGTGGACCAACTGATTTGATGTACGAAATGAATCTAGAGGGTAAGGGGCCTAATAGACCACCCAGACCCTCCAGCTCACAGACAAAGAAATTAAATAAGTAAATAAAAACACAATCAAACTGGAGAATAAGAAAATATTCTTCAACACATAACATACAATAACTAGGACATGAGATGCTGGACTCAAACAGATGTTTTTGTCACCCATTACAGTTTTCTGAATGTAACATACTTAATAAAAGCAGAATAAGAGAATACCCACATGCCCAGCCTTATCAGAGGTTTTCAAGAGTCGTCTTATTCTTCAGTGTTTCATTCAGAACTTATAAAACACTTCAAAACTTGTGCTGAGAAGGGAAACTGCTCACCTTTCTAGTTTCTAGACAGAATTCTGACAAATATTTACAATATTAAGTTTTATGTTACACATTTTCAAAAGTGACCATTATTATATCCCTGATTTAGTGTTACTCTAAAGTTTACAAAGAGAAGTGGGGGTGTTTAGGTAAAGGTCAGAGGGACCTGAGAAGGCCATTGAGAATCTATGAGTTGATGTATTCATTCATTTTCCTTCACTTCGTTCTAAGCAAATAACTAACTTTTTAGCAGAAGTAGCAGCGTACGAGGAACCTGTCTAAAAGTGGTGGTGGTGATGGTGACAGCGGTAGAGACTCAGGTGGAAGGCAGAAGGGGAGAGGCAGAGGGGGCCTCCAGGGATTGTCCACTTCCTCTTTCAGATCGGGAAGACTGAGAGGAAGGAAGGTGGTGTTAAGAACCCTAGTCTAACCACCCTAGAAAAATACCCCGTCTTTTAAATTTGAATTTTTTTTTTCTGTTTCCTGCCTTCAAATAGTGTGGCTCTGGTAGGAACAGGGACAGGCTAGCCCATAATCATCCCTAATAACCATCGCTTGGCAAATGCTGAATCAAATGCACATTTTAAGGTAGACTGTCTTTTGCCAATTGTTGGCAGGTACCTTTGGAAAGAACTTCAGTGTATGGAGTTTAAGTCTGAGACAGATGATGGTTCTATAAAGCCCAGAGTGCAAGTACAATGACTGTAAAGCTGGTGAACAGTACTTTGCATGGGTCTGACATTTGCCAGGCGTGCTCCCATGTCGTGCTGTTTGGGGCAGGCTGTGGGCATGCGTGTGTGATGTGATGATCATGTAGGAACAACTTCAACAGATGGAAGGAAGTACTGACAGATGTTAGTGTGTACCTATGAATATTAGAACCTGCTTATTAGTATGGAGAAAATGCATGCTATTTGATTAGTAACCTTATTAAGGCTCTCTATGGTTAAAAGTGGTTTGTTCTAAATGATAGGATCAGTCTTTAGAAAATAGCAGGATATAAAAGTGAAAAATCTGCTCTGGATTTGTCCACAGAAACAAACATAAAAAGGTCCTTGCTAATACCACAAATGTAAATTTCAGTTATTTTTATAACTCAGATTTGAAAAAATAAAACACAAAAGAAAACAGTGAAAAACAGATTTACAACCTACTTAATAAAAGGGGAAAAAACAATGGTGGAAATTCACTGTGGCTCACAGATGCTCTAAGGAACCAGACGTGTTCTCTTCCACCTTTTGCAGCACATATATGAGCTGCCACGGGAAGGATGCCCATGGGACGAGTGGTGCTGTGACCTCCTCAAGGCAAGGTTAGCTGCGAGAGGACCAGGGAGCCACGAAAAGGGAGAATCACTGGCGTGAAAGCTGTTAGGACAAGGGCTTAATTTCAAGAGCAACACTGGGGTTGAGTCCAGGCCAGTCCTGGGGTTCTGACAGGAAGGTGACAGAGAAGAGTCATGATTTTCTTCTTGAAGGTTGGACACCAAATATGACAAGAACTGTTAGGGTTATGGATAATGGAACAAAGTATCAAATAGCACCAAGTGGTTATTTCTTTAAGCGGATCTGTGTCTGTGTCATTAAATATAGAATTTTTTTTTAAGAGTACCATGCTTAGTTGGTTTGCATCATTGTTTTTGAAAGGATAACCGAATATAAAGTGCATCAAGTTCATGTCTCTTAATTGCATCTATAAAGTTTAAATATTTGTATAATAAAGGGCAAGAAAGTTGTAACTGAGGAACCTAGAGACAATAAATCTCAAGAGCAGGACAAATGCCTAGAAATGGCCTCCTGTATGCTCAATTCCAAAGACTCAGAGCTTAGTGAAAACAGCTAGTGAAATCTGAGTGTGGTTTCTGATGTGGTTAACAGCATTGTCCAAGCGTTTGTCAGTTTGGATGACATACTGTGTTTATGTAGACGATGTTAACAGGACCGGAACAGCAGCACAGAGAGTGACTATTCTAGATCTGTCCTATTTTTACATTTTTCTAAGTCTAAAATTATTTTCAAATAAACATTTTTAAAATGTATTAAAGTAAATGTCAAAAAACCTGAAACCAAAGGAAGCATTCTCAATCTGAGATGCACTCATTCTGAAGCCCGGAGTCTTATGTATGAAGATGTATACAAGCAAGCAGGAATGTTTCAGAAAATGTCAAAATATCTATTTTTGATTACTTAGCTTTAAGTATTACAATATATTTAAATTTATATGTATATTACATTTTTGCTTGGTCCTTGGAAATAATTAAGGAAAACCGCTCACCAGTATACTGACTGACTCTAGTAACACAACATCATGTTAGTAATTACCAACTTCATTTAAAGTGAGTCCTGTAAGATTTCAGATACTCTCATTTCCGAAAAATTTTAGAAAAATAATACCCAAGTCTCTTTAGGCAACATAAGAAACGATAAATTTATTACCTGAGGTACACCAATTTTTCTGCAAGCTTCTAGGAAATTCTCCACATTCCGCCTGCATTTCGCCATAGTTAACTTAGGCTACAAAGGAAGGAAAATGTGGTGTTACTCTAAAGTTTAAAAATACCCTTGCCAGTTGCTTTGTAAATTCAACATTCTAGAATACAGGGTCAGCAAACTTCTTAAAGGATCAGATAATAAATGTTAGTCTTCAAGGCTATAGGAGATCTGCTAAGAGCTTGAAAGCAACCACAGGCAATATATAAGCAATGGGTATTCCAGTAAAACTTCATTTACAGTACCATGCTGTCTAAAGATACAAACGTAGTGATCCAAAGGGGCACGTGCACCCGAATGTTTATAGCAGCAATGTCCACAATAGCCAAACTATGGAAAGAACCTAGATGTCCATCAACAGATGAATGGATCAAGAAGATGTGGTATATATACACAATGGAATACTATGCAGCCATCGAAAGAAATGAAATCTTGCCATTTGTGACAACATGGATGGAACTAGAGCGTATCATGCTTAGCGAAATAAGTCAAGCAGAGAAAGACAACCATCATATGATCTCCCTGATATAAGGAAGTGGTGATGCAACATGGGGGCTTAAGTGGGTAGAAGAAGAATCAATGAAACAAGATGGAATTGGGAGGGAGACAAACCATAAGTGACTCTTAATCTCACAAAACAAACTAAGGGTTGCTGGGGGGAGGGGGGTTGGGAGAAGGGGGTGGGATTATGGACATTGGGGAGGGTATGTGCTTTGGTGAGTGCTGTGAAGTGTGTAAGCCTGGTGATTAATAGACTTGTACCCCTGGGGATAAAAATATGTTTATAAAAAAACAAAACAAAACAAAACTTCATTTACAAAAATGGGGGCTAGCCTTGGGCCATAGTTTGCCACTGCCTACTTTAGACATTTTACTTTGATTTTTTGTAAGGCAAGAAAAATTTTAGAGACAGCTGTTTAATTATATCCATTTTAAAATAATATTGACTGAAGAAAATTTGTAGCGACAGCAAAGAAATTACCCACAACCCTATCATTCAAATATAATCACAGCCAAACTTTATTTCCTTGCAGTCTTCATGAAAGAAGATAATTAAAAAAAAAATCAACATCTTTTACTCATAAATATACTATGGGTGCATCACGTCTCTACTCAGTGATAATCCTGGAGTGTTTTTAAACATATGAATTTTATTTTTATTTTTATTATTTTTTTAAAGATTTTATTTGTTTACTTGACAGGGATCACAAGTAGACAGAGAGGCAGGCAGAGAGAGAGAGGGAAGCAGCCTCCCTGCTGAGCAGAGAGCCCGATGCGGGACTCAATCCCAGGACCCTGAGATCATGACCTGAGCCAAAGGCAGCGGCCCAACCCACTGAGCCACCCAGGCGCCCTAAACATATGAATTTTAAAAGACTGGATTAAAGAACCTGTTTTCCAAAGAATGCAGATTTCCCAAAGTTAATTTCCCTAACTTCTACTTAGTAAGCTTGTTTCTGGAAAGGTCTCTTACTAACAACAAAGTGTTATCACATGACCTAAAGTTGTGAAAAAAAGTTTTTAACCTAGTGGGTTATGTATAGATTATGATATAAGGTAGAAATATGAATTCCATTTCCCAGAATGATTAACAAATTCAAATGTTCAAATTCATTGGCTGTTCTCCAACATGTTTAAGCATTAGGCACAGAAACCAAATGTCTGCACGAACTCTGCCTTCGCGTTTTTACCCACGTAAGCAGATGGAAGCCTGTATACCACCTCTAGAAAACAAAGGTTTCACTTGTGAATACCTGGGTTTTTCTTCGAAGATGGAATATGATACTCCATCACGAGCAGAGGGGAAATTAATAAATATAAAATAGTGTCTGAAGAACTATAATCTCAGCCTGAGAAAAGGAGCAGGGGCTAGGACTGGCTTTATTATAACAAATAAGAATGTGGGATGAAAGGAAAATAATTTTAAATTTTTTAAAGGAGTACTTGGGTGGCTCAGTTGGTTAAGTGTCCAACTGACTCTTCATTTTGGCTCAGGTCATGATCTCAGGGTCGTGAGCATTGGGCTCCGCGTTCAGAAAGCAGTCTGCTTGAGATTCTCTCTCCCACTCCCTCTGCCCCTCCCCACTGCCCTGCTTTCGTGCACCCTCTCTAAGTAAATCTTTAAAATAAATCTTTAAAAAAAAGTTTAGGGGCACCTGGGTGGCTCAGTGGGTTAAAGCCTCTGCCTTCAGCTCAGGTCATGATCTCAGGGTCCTGGATTCGAGCCCCGCATCGGGCTCTCTGCTCGGCAGGGAGCCTGCTTCCCCCTCTCTCTCTGCCTGCCTCTCTGCCTACTTGTGATCTCTGTCAAATAAAATCTTAAAAAAAAATAAAAAAAACAGTTTAACTGAAAATAAATTTAAAATTTTTTTTAAGATTTATTTTTATTTTTTAGAAGATTTTATTTATTTATTTGACAGAGAGAAAGACAACAGCAGCAGAGGGAGAAGGAGAAGCAGACTCCACTGCTCAGCAGGGAGTCTGATGTGGGACTCGAACTCAGGACCCTGGAATCATGACCTGGGCCAAGAGACAGATGCTTAACCAATTGAGCCAGCTGGGTGCCCTAAAGATTTTATTTTTAAAGTAATCTCTACACCCAAATGTGGGGCTTGAGCTCACAACACTGAAATCAAGAGCTGCATGTTCCACTGTCAGCCAGCCAGGCTCCCCAATAATAATTTTTGAATTTCGAATCAAAGCACTTTCCAAAAGGTCCTGAAAGGGGATAGGAATTAGGTTTCTAGGACAGTACCCATTCTTGCCTCTGCCAAGTTGTTTCATCATTGAGGTAAAAAAGGTTTTTTGTTTTGTTTTTTAAAAGAGAGTGAAATATTAATGGCAGGAACATTAATGGTAGAATCATGATCTTAACAGAAGAAGGAAAAACACCATGGGAGTTCACACTGGCTAATTCACACTGGAGCTGGGCTCCTTCTCTTCCACTTTTTACATGTGAAAGAGCAGGTGTTCATTGGATAAGTGATGTGGTCTTCTCAACTCCTGGCTAAAGAGGGAGACATAAGGTAAACTGAGGCACAAAAGAAAAATCACTGTGGTGGAAGCTATTAGGACAAGGGCTTAACTTTAAGGGAAGTTGGACAAGTAAACACAAGACAAATGCATTTTACAAATGCTTTTAACTGGCTAGACATTCCCGCTCCCTATACCAGTTTCCCTTTCTGCCTTGAAAAATGGAATAGAGGGGCGCCTGGGTGGCTCAGTGGGTTAAGCCGCTGCCTTCGGCTCAGGTCATGATCTCAGGGTCCTGGGATCGAGTCCCGCATTGAGCTCTCTGCTCTGCAGGGAGCCTGCTTCCTCCTCTCCCTCTCTCTGCCTGTCTGCCTGCTTATGATCTCTGTCTGTCAAATAAATAAATAAAATCTTTAAAAAAAAAAAAATGGAATAGAAACATGTAACTAGCTTCTCTTATTATAAAAAGACCTTAGCTAAACAAACCAGGATGTTGGTCTGGGTTTGCAGAGAAGGCCAAGGGTGTGTCAACGGGGAACCATGGACTTTAGCAGAAGAAAGGAACTGGGCATTTCATTCTACAAAAGAAGAACCCCCTTTAAAAAGGTATTTAAGGGGCGCCTGGGTGGCTCAGCGGGTCAAATCCTCTGCTTTTGGCTCGGGTCATGATCCCAGGGTCCTGGGACCGAGCCCCACATCGGGCTCTCTGCTCTGTAGGGAGTTTGCTTCCTCCTCTCTCTCTGCCTGCCTCTCTGCCTACTTGTGATCTCTGTCTGTCAAAAAAAAAAAAAAAAAAAAAATATATATATATATATATATATTTAAAAAGGGGTGCCTGGGTGGCTCAGTGGGTTAAAACCCTGCCTTCGGCTTAGGTTATGATTTCAGGATCCTGGGATTGGGCCCTGCATCGGGCTCTCTGTTCACCGGGGAGCTTGCTTCCCCCCCTCTCTCTGCCTGCTGCTCTGCCTATCTGTGATCTCTCTCTCTCTGTCAAATAAATAAATAAAAATCTTAAAAAAAAAAAAGAAGAACCCCTAAATTTCTGAAACTCTACCATTCAGATGTCAGCATCCATGGGAGGGGAGAGTGAAACAGGTCCAACTATCTAGATGGAAGAACAAGGTTTCTATGTAAACAAAAGGCTAAAGGGATGAAGAGTTCATGTTGCTAAGTTAAAACTGGTCCAGGAATCACCACCATCTCAGGGAAAAAAAAAAAAAAAAAAGAAGACTCAGAATAATGATCATGGAAACTAACCAAACATTACCTCCATGAAGGCTACTAGCACCCGAAGACATAAAAGATGTCTCTGTTTGCTGGGGGTGGGGACGTGAGGGAGGCAGCAAAAGAGAAAATGTCCTTTGAGATTTCCCCTACAGGCAGCACGGTTCTGACTGACGAAGGTGAAGAGGAAGGAGGAACAATCAGCTCTCTCCCCAGTCATTTCTTCCTTTACAGGACAGTATTTCATAAATGGGATTAAACTCCTTATCGTCTGATGAAAGCTGTGAATCTAATATTGAGAAAAATACAAATGTATGCAAATTACGGAGTTCATGGAGCCTGAAGAGCCCTAGGAATGCCTGATCCCAGGCTACAAATGTGTCCAACAGAATGGCTAGTCCAAAGGACCCATGCCGTAGACTCCCCATCACCATGGAATGCAGGACTCATGATTTTGCTTTAAGTCAAGTCTCAGAGAACCTGCTATCCCCAAAAGGTTTTCCAGAAGTTTGGGTGTTATGTCAGTTGTGTATAGCCTGTTCTAATTCTCTAATGTACAGCCTGATCTGAATAAGAAATCTTATTTTCCACTTTTCTGAAATTTGAAATGATTCAGGAGTTTTTCAGGTCATTTACCTTGGAGATGTGGTTCATTCAGTGAGCTGTTGATGATTTTTTGATAGGATTCACTAGTACATTTCTAAGAATGTGAACCATACTACATAACACCTATGCCTATTAAACCAAACAGCAGTTCAGCAAACATCATTGACCCTCTCCCAAAATAGCAAAGAATGATGAATTATAACCTATTATGCCTTTCTGAGTTTCTTTTTTTTTTTTTTTTAAAGATTTTATTTATTTATCAGAGAGAGAGAAGGGGAGAGAGCGAGCACAGGCAGACAGAATGGCAGGCAGAGGGAGAAGCAGGCTCCCCGCTGAGCAAGGAGCCCGATGTGGGACTCGATCCCAGGACGCTGGGATCATGACCTGAGCCGAAGGCAGCTGCTTAACCAACTGAGCCACCCAGGCGTCCCCTGAGTTTCTTTTGAAATGCCTGGACATGAGACCTCCCCTTATAATGAGGTACCATTTTTTTTTTTTTAATTAGGGAAAAGAAATCCTGGTTCTTACAATATATCAAGAAAGTGTTTTTGTTTTTTTTTTTAAGTTATATACTCAGCATTGTCATTAGCCACTTTTCAAAGAATTACAATAAATCCCCATGCTTTAATGAGCCATAAAGAAACTTCTATGGTTTTCCATTTGTATGTGGCTTTAATTTTATAGTCCCCTCACAAAATAACTTCTACTAAGAAAGTAAGTTACAAAGCTCTCTGTATGGCCAGAAGAACAAAATAAGCAATATAGTATATAGTCTAAGACAAAGGAAGGAAGTCCACAGCAAGGAAAAACAGATGCAAATATTTATACTGAAATAGAGTATTAGAAGAGAAACCTCATTAACACAATATTAACTTATTTATAAAATCATTATCACAATTTCAAAGTAGGGTTTTTGGTCTGAGGTGTTTTTTGTTTGCTTGCTTTAATTAAAATGCTGGATAATTTTCAACTGGTTGACTCAGAGTCCATTTGTTTTTAACTCCCAAATATTATCATTTGGGAAGTGTTAGTATTTACATTTCTCTTAGCTGTGTATGTCATTTATTAATCAAAAAGATCCCCTCTTGGGGCGCCTGGGTGGCTCAGTGGTTTGGGCTGCTGCCTTCGGCTCGGGTCATGATCTCAGGGTCCTGGGATCGAGCCCCGCATCGGGCTCCCTGCTCCGCAGGAAGCCTGCTTCCCTCTCTCTCTCTCTCTCTCTCTGCCTGCCTCTCTGCCTACTTGTGATCTCTGTCTGTCAAATAAATAAATAAAATCTTTAAAAAAAAAAAAAAAAAGATCCCCTCTTGAACAGTTTTATTTAATAGGCCTCCTTGAATTTTTCTTTTTTTAAAGTAATCTCTACACCCAGTGTGGGAATTGAACTCATAACCCCGAGATCAAGAGTTGCGTGCTCTACTGACTGAGCCAGCCAGGGACTCTTTAATAGGCCTACTTGCTTTTAAATGTCAAAGATATTTCATGAAAGACTTCTTTTGTTTTTGGTTTCTAAAAAAGAACTTAATGTTCTTGGGAGACTGCACCACTTGTATCTTATCTCTGTACCTTCTGTCCTGGCTGAATGCCTGGCACTGGATAGGTACTCATAAACAGGAGTTAAGTTTTGTTGTTGACTTCAGTAGTATGTTTTAAATTCTCTCATCTCATGTTATACCCGTATTTCTGACTAACAAGAATATCCACGTGTTTTATTTCATTAGGCAGTTAAGTATTTGTAAAACAGTTTTATTCTTCCTCTGTGTACTTTACCTGAAAACAGGCCTTCAGTTTTGTGTAGTAGAGGCAAGTAGGAACAGTAGTCCTACCAAAATCAGCTGTGCTCTCAGAGACTGGAAGGACCTGGTTTTGGTCCTAAAGGTGATTATGGAATAGGCAGTTTTCTGGTAATCAACGCAAAGAACCTCAGTCACCCTTACTCTCAATACTTTCTGTATTAGCTGTTTGCTACTTCCTAGGCATCCTCTCTGGAAATGAAAAATGACAGGTTTGCCCTTTTTCGATTATTAAAACAAATTCTCGCCCCTAACTCAGTTGACAGAAATGGGGAAGAACGCCAAGTAGGTATAAACCCTTTCCTTACTAGTGTTGTGAAATAGCCCGTCAATGCCTATTCCATAATCACCTTTAGGACCAAAACCAGGTCCTTCCAGTCTCTGAGAGCACAGCTGATTTTGGTAGGACTACTGTTCCTCTTTGCCTCTACTACACAAAACTGAAGGCCTGTTTTCAGAGGTCACTGAATAAAAAAAAAAAGTGGCTACCAGTTTTCCTTAGAAGCAAATGCAACTCTCTATTTGTAGATGTGCCAGAGGGGACAGGGCCACATCATCACCCCTGGGACCTTGGTAACAAAGCAGCTTTTATAATTAGAAGAATATAAGGTCCTTGGGAGGGATAAATGATTTTGTATCTGGAGGGGCAGCAAGCTGAGTGTCCGAAAGAGGCCATCTACAGGCCTATATAGAAGAGTCAAGAATCTGTAACAGGAAGTGCCTGCTAAATAATAACAAATGACCAGAAATGAGATGAGGTCAAACCTTCTGAAAGGTCAGACAATGTTTTAAGCATGTTAGAAATGAATAGCATCCTTGGGAACCTTGATTATATTCTGGTGTGTGTGTGTGTGTGTGTGTGTGTGCGTGCGCGCGCGCGTATGCTGCGTAGGGGGAGAGGAGGGAGCACAGCTGTGGAGGATATTCTTAGAGGGGCACCTGGGTGGCTCAGTGGGTTAAGCCTCTGCTTTCGGCTCAGGTCGTGGTCTCAGGGTCCTCTGCTCAGCAGGGATCCTGCTTCCTCCTCTCTCTCTGCCTGCCTCTCTGCCTACTTACGATCTCTCTCTCTGTCAAAGAAAGAAAGAAAGAAAGGAAGGAAAGAAAGGAAGGAAGGAAGGAAGGAAGAAAGATTCTTAGAACTGGGGAAATGTGAATATAGCTTATGGATGCTGTTGGTGTTTTATGCAATAACACTTCATCTTACCTTATACCCCGACTCCCACTGGCTGCTAGTGGCTTGCTATATTCCCTCCTCTTTCAGCCTGTTCCCACAGGAAGCTTCTCCTCCACCTTAAGGCAGAAGGACTTGGCCCCCATGTCAGACAGTCAGTGGCTATAGGCTACAGAAAAGAGCAAGATGGCCTAGGACAATTCTCTGAAATATTTTGGGGGTAAAGTTTTATATTATCTGCAACTTTCATTTTAAGATTTTATTTATTTATTTGTCAGAGAGCAACAGAGCACAAGCAGGGGCAGTGGCAGGGAGAGGGAGATGCAGGCTCCCCCACTGAGCAAGGAGCTGGATGCAGGGCCCTGGCATCCATGACCTGAGCCGAAGGCAGACACTTAACCAACTAACCCAGCCAGGTGTCCCTATCTGCAACTTTCAAATAGTATGACCGAAACACACCACACACATACACACACAACGCAAGACTGCAGAACAAAATGAGTGTTAGATCTAGGTAGATGCTTTAAGAGTGTTTCTCGTATTAGTTTCAATTTTTCTGAAGGTTTGAAATCTTTATGAAAATTTGAAGGGGAAAAAAAAAGGAGAGTGTGTCAACCCTAAACCTGCTCCTGTTGTGGATTACCAGCCTGATACTGACTTCCAGATCTGACCGGCAGTTTAAAAAAAAAAAAAACCTGCCAGTCATCCTGAATGTATATTTTCCCTCCTTTGCCACCCAAAGTTGGTCACTAGATCATGCCAATTCAACTCCCAAAATAGATTCATCATTCTAAACTGTAATTATAGTTACATTTTCCCCCTCAAATTCTTTCATTGTCTCCACTAAGATAAACTTCTAACTCCCCGACATGGTACATAACACCCTTATCACATGGCCCTTGGCTTACCTCTTTAGCTACATCTCCTACCACTTGTAAACACACTGTGTGTATCACCTACTCTAAACAACTTAGGAATTCCTTGAATATGTCATGACTGTCCCTATCCTTTGAATCTAGGCATATTATGCCTAGGATGCCTTTATCCCCTGTTATGCTGGCAAATTTCTTTTTTAAAAAATAATCTTCTGAGTCATTTTGTTTTTTGCTTTTTATTTTTTATTTTTTAATTTTTTGCGTGTGTCCCAAGATTCATTGTTTATGCACCACACCCAGTGCTCCATGCAATACGTGCCCTCCTTAATACCACCACCAGGCTCACCTAACCCCCAGCCCCCTCCCCTTTAAAACCCTCAGTTTGTTTCTCAGAGTCCACAGTCTCTCATGGATTTGTCTGTTTTTTAAAAAGTAATCTCCATCTTGATGAAGTCCCAATAGTTTATTTTTGCTTTTGTTTCCCTTGCCTCTGGAAACATGTCTAGTAAGAAGATGCAGTGACTGAGGTCAAAGACGCTGCTGCCTGTGTTCTCCTCTAAGTTCTGAGGGGATTCCTATCTCAAATTTACATCTTTCATCCATTTTGAGTGTATTCTGAATGTATGGTATAAGAAAGGGGTCCAGTTTTCTCAATACCATTATGCCCAACGTGGGCAACTCAGTACTAACTGAGCCAGTGAGGAGCCCCTATGCTGGCAAATTCCTACTCACACTTTTAAGAACGAATTCAAATTTTACCCCCTCTGGGCAGGCTTGCCTGAACTCTCCAGGAAGAGTTAAGTGGTCCGTTTTTGTATTCCTAGAGCAACCTCTTACATGGCTCTCTTATAACAACTGCTACTAATCGTTGTTACCATGCTGATCTTTTCTCTCATAGAAGTGAGACTTGGGAAGACAGGGACGGGACTATTCCCATTTGTATCCTGGGCATTCTGTACAATGCTTGCCATTGTATATAATAAATATCTGATTAATAGCCATTTATTTATTTATTTATTTTAAGCATGATGTACTTACCACAGCTGGTGAGGGGACGTGGATGCTGGGGACAGATCGAGGCCGCACATGATTGGCCAAGTGGCAAAGAACAACACCATCGGTTAGAGCTGCTCCAAGGTCACAAGGCAGTGATACTTTCAGCCGGTACTCGATATGCTAAAAAAACAGGAGAATGTGTAACATGTTACCTGAAGAGTGGCTGACACAGAGGACATAATGGAGTTACAGTGAAATATATTTAATTAGGAATCAAGATAAAAAGCAAATAACTTAAGTACCACAATCCCTATTTTATCCTTCTATGTCAAGTCAGTAACTTAAGAAGGAGATCTAATACATATATACAGCAGCCAGGCCACAGTATGGGCAAAATACAGGAGAAATTCATTTATAATTTTCTGTAATTACAATTAAAAATACAACAGAACTAGATTTTCTTTCAATTCCAAAATAAACACTACAGTGAGGTTGTATGTATACGTGCTTGTGTTGTCCATACAAACAAATTATTATTACTCTTAAAAAATGTCCTTACATGAGGCAGAAAAATCTTTTAAATGAGTAGGGCCAGGAATTGAGCTTTATAGAATAACTCATCTCATTTTCCTAGTAAAAGCTGAAAAGAATATCCTTCATAGCAAAATCTCTTTTACGTTTATCACACAATGGCCAGCACAGTACATAATAGGCACTTACTGATTCTATTAAAAATTGTAAGCCAACAAACAGGTGATTGCAGGGTTATGGGCTCTAGCAATAACACTGCAGAAGTGTAACTGAAAGTTAAGGTACACACTTTTCGAAGTTGATCTATTAATTCCAGCTCTTCTTCTCTCTGTCTTGAATTCGGTCTCATTATGGGATCTGCAGAATCAGTGGTAGGAGCAGAAGATGAAAGAAGGGGTGAAGCATGACCTAAAAAAATATGAATATGTAAGACAGAACGGCAATTGCTAGTGATGGAAAGATACTTAGATCCACGCGGTCACAGGTTCCGCACAGTACAGTGATTCCCACTTCTGGGCTCTTAAAAAAGTTTTTATAATGAAAGGTTTCAAATACACATAATAACAGGGAGAAAACTGTGTTAAAAATTACCAAATGTCCATTACCCATTTAGTTCGACTACTTTTGCCTGATTAAAATGTTTTTATTGAAAAAGAACATACAGACAACTATGCAAATAATTAGCAAACAGCTCAATAAATTATTATCACAAAGTGGACACAGTCAGGTCAATAAATGCAACATTACCAACACCCAGAAGTCCCTCTCATGCTCCCTGCCCATCAGTACCTAAAGGTTACTTCTAATGACACAGGCTTTAACTATGACTTGTAATACCAGGATTAGTTTTGAGCTTTCTATAAATGAAGCTATAGTGTATATATATATGGTTTCTGTGCTTGGCTTCATCTGAATGACAATGTTTATAAGGTTTATCCATGTTGCTGTATACATTAATCTGTTCACTTTTATGGCTTACATGGTATCCTATTATACAGATATGCCACAATTATTCATCCACTCTATTCTTAATGGATACTCTGTTTGGGGCTATTATGAATAACATTGCTATAAATATTTTTGTACCTATCTTCTGGTAAGCATGTTTACATTTTTCAGAAAGCAAAACTACTGGTCACAAGATATACAAATGTCAACATTATTAGATAACGTAAATAGTTTTCCATACTAATTTACAATCCCACATGCAGTGCAACTCTGGTTTGATTACAAATCTCACTGTTAGGGCACCTATCAGTTACACCAAAAGTAGTTATTTTTCTTTTTTTAAAAAAATATTTTATTTATTTGAGAGAGAATGAGTGAGAGAGAGCATGAGAGAGGAGAAGGTCAGAGGGAGAAGCAGACTCCCCAAGGAGCTGGGAGCCCGATGTGGGACTCAATCCTGGAAGTCCGGGGTCATAACCTGAGCCGAAGGGAGTCGCTCAACCAACTGAGCCACCCAGGTACCCAAAAGTAGTTATTTTAGACTTGAAATGTTTGTTCCTACTTCCAGGTAATCTCTTTGGAGGCCAGGCAGATCTATGTCATATTAACTAAAAAACATTAGACTGAGTAGATTTAAAAGAATTACTTGGGCACCTTAGTGGTTCATTCAGTTAAGCATCTGCCTTTGGCTCAGGTCATGATCTCAGGGTCCCCGGATCGAGCCCCATGTCAGGCTCCCCTCTGAGCAGGGAGTCTGCTTGTCTCTCTCTCCCTCTCTCTCAGTGCCCCCTCCCCGTCCCTGCTCATGATCTCTCTCTCAAAAAACAAATGAATAAAGTCTTTTTAAAAAAGTACTGATTCATTTCTTTAAGAGCAGATAAAACACCTTTTATCACTAGAAAAATCTGAAAAGGAGCTCATTACAGAAAAGAGGAACATTCCCTAAATCCCTGAAAGAGTATTTAATTTTTTTCAAATCTATAATCTCCTTTGGGTGTTACCAAGAAACTAGTTAAATTCAAACAAGATTCTCCTGCTTTAATATTAGTGAGATCACAGACAAATGCAGAGTTTAAAGCTTTTGCCAAAGTGACATCTCACAGTAAAAGTTGAAAAGTTATATAATAGTTAATGTTATTATATAAAGTCCCACCCCCCCGCCCCGTAGTCACTGTGACCTACCTTTATTTGCTTCTGCCCTGACAGCTGCTCGGAAAAGGAAGCTTTCAGGGCGCTGGGCCTGGTTTCTCTGAATAGCAGCAGGAAAAGAATATGCAGGGGAATGATGAACTACATCAGCATGGAAAAGCAAAATAAGATTAAAGGAGATGGAAAAAAAAATAAATATAACAACAGACACACATGTCACAGAAGTTCAATAAATGGTACAAAGATATCAAATCAAACCCAGTAATGAAATAAGATGGTAATTTTGTTTATTAATACAAAATCCGGTACAGAAAAGTAACCTTGAAATCAGGAAGGCTGCTTATATATATATTTAACTGTCATGTGATTTTTGCTATATCAATCAAGGCAGAATGAATGTTACGATATTGAACAGATTCTCTTGTTGCGAGTGAGAGCCCTGCTAGCTCATGCTCATACATTCATATCATATGGCTGAGTAGTTAAAAAACCAGTTGAATTAAAAAATGGAAAATGTGCAGGAAGTTCCCAATTTGGGGTCTGGTTTCTCCTCTCAGAAAAGGAAGCCACAGCTAGCTAAGAGGTAATTTATCAAGAAAGTCTTAGTAAAGAATTATTCTTCGTGTGGCTAACTGTACCTTTGTGTCTATTACCTGTTTCTGTTGTAGGTGAACTTGTTATGGCATTAGATCTGTCATCATTCTGTGGAGAAACAGAGATATGCCAATAATTATTCAAGAAAGGGTACTTTCCACATTTATGATTACCTGGAATAAAAGGAAAACATGCAACTTTCCTTCAAAATTAGGTCTAGAAATGAGAATCTGGTGTAAAGATTTTTAAAATCTAAGTGACTTGCATTCTAGGATATGGACATAATGAGTTCAAATCACTTCAAGCCCATGAACTATACTTGAGAACTCTTGGAGAACTGGACCAAAAAACAGAAATTGGCAGGAACACGACTTTTACTTGTCTGGTTAAGCAATAAAGAAATAAACCCAGGGGCGCCTGGGTGGCTCAGTGGGTTAAGCCGCTGCCTTCGGCTCAGGTCATGATCTCAGGGTCCTGGGATCGAGTCCCGCATCGGGCTCTCTGCTCAGCAGGGAGCCTGCTTCCTCCTCTCTCTCTCTTTGCCTGCCTCTCTGCCTACTTGTGATCTCTCTCTGTCAAATAAATAAATTAATTAAAAAAAAATAAAGTTTATAAAAAAAAAAAAAAGAAATAAACCCATGCCTAGATATTTACCTGCTGTAAAGTAAGTGGGATACAAAAGAAATAGTCTTTTCAAACTAACCATTTACACTGCAGCAGGTCTTGACAGACAGAAAGGTAGACTTAACATACAACAGCTGGCACATTCAGATTGGGTCTCTTTCAACTATGACTCTGGGTGAGAATAAGCATGAGGTAATGAATGGAGTGTAATGAATTAGCTTCTCTCCTATACATCTCCTATACTAGTTATACACCTTCCTTGAGAATTTTGAGAAGAATCCCTCAATTTTCCGTGTTGTTATTCAAAAAGGAACCTAGCTGAGAAAGTCTAGCACAGGGTCAACATCGAAGAAAATTCTAAAGTTTCTTCCAAAGCCCTCCAGGTAGGTGGAGCGTTTTCAGTAACAACTAGAGAGAAGGCTTCTCAGGTTTACAGATGTTATAAAGCCAGGGCCAGCATTTAGAAGGACATGACACAAGAATGTGAAAGTATTCTGCTAAATCAGAGAAATAAAAATGTTCAAAAAGCAAAATTAAGTATTTAGAAAAACAAGGTACAAGATATGGGAGTTAATGATCATCTGGGAATGTAACAGAAACATGAGAATTACAGTGGATACTGAACAAAATGAGAAGAGCCCACTTAACGCTGACTAAGACGTGAAAAACCTTGTTTCATGCTCAGCACCACGTGGGCTCGAGTGAAGGATATGTTTCTGGTTGGGGACTGTGGAGCCAAAATGGAAGGCAGAGAACTTGAGAAAGCTCAAAAGAATTAAGAGACTGAGAAAGGCACATAAAATAACTAGAATTTCTGTAGTGAGAAGACAAAGGCAGCATTGTTAATAGTTTTCAAATATAATGATTCTTACGTAAAAAATGCTAAGGGACTAGAAAATCTCCACAATGGAAAGAAAAAAAGAAATAAGTATATACCACAGGGAGGCAGACCTACTAAATCAGACAAGGTGAGAACTTTCTAACAGTGAAGATTATCAATAATTTCTTATGTATCATATGATAACAAATGTGGAATTACCATTCCTAGGGGCCTTCAATAAATAAAACACCACAAGCTCTTTGTATAGGCTAGCCCTATTCCAGCTCTGCTAGTAAGATCGAAAGCAACCACAGACCACACATGAACAAATGGGAGTGGCTGTGTCAATAAAACTCTTTGCATAAATAGGTGGCCTAAGTGCCATACCTTGTTGACTTCTACTACATGAGGTTTTGAGTGGTGACACTTTTGGGGACTGGGACTGAAATTATTTTGCATTATCACATCAGACAGCCAAGTTGAGTTGACATTATTTATCAGCCAAAGTAAAATAACTTATGACAAAAAAATAACCTCTGATAGGAAAATCAGAGTGACATTTCAAACAGAATCTCAATATAAAGAATAACTGCAGACCTCTGTGAGTTATCTAGTACAGTAAATCTTTCAAAAATTTCAAGTGGAATTAATGTTAAATTGACAAACAGTTTCATAAGCTTACAGATATTTCATGCATTCCTATATTTTATATTGCCATTGGACCAATCTGTTGGAAAACTTAAGACCTCCCATGCACAACCCCTCCCCAAAGCTCCTGGTGCATTACAGGAACAAGATACCTTGATAGGCATGAAGGCAGAAGAATGAGGCAGGGCAGCAGCACAGCCCGCTTGATACAACCCTGACAGCGACTAAATTTTAAAAGAGAAAGAGAAGAAAAAGAAGGCAGCATTTATGTTAGCAAAACATCAGCCAGGCAGGGCAGATCTGGTCAATGAAATTAGAAAAGGAAAGGTCACGGACAAACTTACAAATGGTTTACTAAGATTTTGATAAGGCCGAAAGAATATTTTTGGGGGAAAACCCATAACTTATAAAATGGTTTTCCCTCTTGTATAATTTAAACTATTTCAGTACTTTATAACACATGAATCAAGAAATGAAAGGGCTTTCGGCTGTCAGCTTGCAGGAGGCCAAGGTGCACTCTTTTCGGTCATCTTGAATCTGGGTTCATCCAATACCAGCTGCCTCCACCATGCCGCCTAAGCGCAACCTCAAGGACTTCATACCTGAGGTACACCGCTGGGGAAGTCAGTGCCCCATCTGCCCTGGCCCCCAAGGGCAGCCCTCTGGGTCTGTCTCCCAAAAAAGGTTGGTGATGAAAATACCAAGGTGACCAGTGACTGGAAGGATGAGGATTATAGCACAACCGACCAACTGGCCATTCAGCACGGATAGGCCGAGATTGAAGTGGCACCTTCTGCCTCTGTCCTGATTATTAAATCCCTCAAGGAACCATCAAGAGACAGAAACAAGCAGAATAATAAAAAGCACAGTGGGTATCACTTTCAATGAGGATGTCAATACTGCCTAACTGATGTGGCACTGATCTTTAGCCATAGAACTCTCTGGAGCCATTAAGGAAATCCTGGGGACTGCTTAGTCTCTGGGATATAATGTTGATGGCCGCCGCCCTCAGGACATCATAGATGACATTAACAATGGTGCAGCAAAATGCCCAACTAGTTAAGAACCACAAAGGAAAATATTTTCATAAATGATTATGTGACAACCACCCCCCCTGAAAAAGAACCCCCAAATCAGGCACGAGTTATTAAAAATGGTTTTATGCAGAACTAAAACTGAAAACATCAAAATTTTTGAGCATAGTCACCTTAGAAACTGAACTATTAAGTCCTGTGTTCTTCCTATGATGGGGAAACAAATACAGTCAAAGAGCTCTCATTTTAACTGAGCAGAACTGGCATGAGTAAGAACAATATTTTTTCAATGTTAATCCAAATTACATATATTATAATTCAATGTAACAGCTCTGATGTGAGAAAATAGGATACGAGAATTCTGTGTCACACCTTAAGGTGAATTTCATTTCTGCCTCTGTGTCCAAACGACCTATAAGAGGGTAAGTGGAATTTTCTTTCTCTTTGAATCCTTTATTTCTTCACCAACCTACATACAACCAGCAATATTCGC
Organism: Mustela nigripes; assembly: GCF_022355385.1. Taxonomy (NCBI): domain Eukaryota; kingdom Metazoa; phylum Chordata; class Mammalia; order Carnivora; family Mustelidae; genus Mustela; species Mustela nigripes. The sequence goes on from NC_081558.1 coordinate 101,218,388, forward strand.
TGTCTCTATTAGGTAAATTAGAGGTATAATTAGAGACAATATTATTAGAATCTACTGTACAGAATTTTGATTACAGATAAAACTCAAAACGTGTCAGTTTTTTAATCTGGCAAAGATCAGAAATCAAGGAAGACAGCATTATAAAGAATGGGCATTGGTAAGACCGTACCTATGAAAACAACAAAATGCCAAAGGCTTAAATATATTAAAGCTTTTATAAGTTAAATAACTTTGAAATATGTAAACTAGGATCACAAATTATGTAGATTATCAATAAAATAGAATTATTTTTAAAGACAGCGGACAGCAAGGTTTCTTTCATGAAAGGTGGGCAAAAAAACAAGAAAGAAAGAAAGAAACAAACAAACAAAGAAAAGTAACACTGCAGCCTAATCTATCTTAAGGCAGAAAAAAATGAAGGAAATGTACCAAAGAACAGGACTGTGAAAACAGTTAACACTGTGTATGCTTCACCTCTTCAATTTTCTGGGCCTCTTTATAATCAAATGTACTGGGATTACTGTCAATCTCAAACATGAAAAGGCTAAATAAAAGCCACTACATTGTCAGAGGACAAAAGGAGTGGAGGGAAGAGGAAGAGGAAGTGAAATGAGCCTAGCATAGTCTCTAGTTTCTGAGATGAGACACAGATGCAGATGGGATAGAGATGAAAGCAACAGACGCCTGAAGGGCAGCCCTAAGAGAAGGTTCATGTCATGGATATTAAACACCACTGATAGTTATTTTAAATCCTATACTTCAAGGTCTTTAAATCAAATTTAACATTTATACCTTGCTGTATCAGCAGACCTTTTCATCATGAAACAATTTAATGAGTGATTATTACATAGCATTTATGTGTTCACTGAGGAAATATTTATTGAGCACTTAACACATCCCAGGGACAATGATAGGGACTGAGTATATGCAGGTAATTGCAACAGAGAACATCCCTGTGCCCAGGAAACTTACAGCCTGTAGTCTAAGAGGGAAGAGATATAAAACAATAAACGCCGACCTAAAAGTACAAGGATGAGAAAAATGACTGTGGTGGTTTGGGGGTTGTAGGTTGCAGAAAAACCATTTTAAAAAAGTGTGACATTTAAGCTGATAGCTGACAAACGAGTAGGAATTACCCAATGGATATATGCAGGGAGGGAGATGCAGTCCATGCTGAGGGAAACTGCATCTGCCAAAGGTTGTGAGGTAGAAATGGGCTGGCCTTATCTGAAAAGCTGAAAAAATGCTGGTATAGCATAAGCCTAGAGAGATGAGACCAAGTGTGCAGGAACTTGTAGGCCATGTTAAGAAGTTAGGACTTGGGGTGCCTGGGTGACTCAGTCGGTTAAGTTTCCAGCTCTTGATTTCAGCTCACATCATGATCTCAGGGTCACAAGATTGAGCCCTGTGTCGAGGCCAAAGTTGGGTTCCATGCTAGCAGAGTCAGCTTAAGATTCTCTCTCTCCTTCAACCTCTGTCCCTCCCCAGCTCCCTCTCTAAAAAAAAGAAAAAGTTAGGACTTAATTCTATCATATAAAGTCATTGAAGAGTAGTCTTGAGAAAATCAGAGGTATGCTTTGAAACACTCTTTTTACATAGCGTTGGCCATTATTTGGCATACAAAAGTATGTGAGATGTGGTGCTTGCTTTTCAAAGCCATCTCATTTAGGTCAAACAAGAATACTGATGAGAAAAATACAAGTGTGTGTGGTCTATAAATGGATAAAATTCACTTTAAATTTCACACTGAGGGAATTCAGTTGCTTTTCCAAGTTCCACTTTTTCCTTGACAAAGAAGCGTGGGCACTCAGACTTCTTTCACTTCCTATATGTGTTATTAAATCTCACCTCAGTCTCCTAAGTTGTTTTCAATTACAGTACGAGAGGCAATAACACTGTGGTGTTTAATGCAGGTTCTCAAGTCAGCCAGATCAAGATTTGAACCCAGTCTTGCACTTACTTACTTAAGAGATGTGACCTTGGACAAATTGCATTCTGGACAAAACATTCTGTGCCTCATTAACAGTTTGTAAAATGTGACACATTTAACATTCCCTGTTAAGACTGCTGTGAGGAATAAAAGATAAATTCTGGTAGTGTCTCTCAATATTTTTCTGCATTAATTTAAGTTACTTGCTTCTCATGACAATTAATTTCCACTAAAACTCCAGAGGGTGGTGGTTTTATTTCGCTCTAAGACTGCCCAGTTAAAATGTGCTTTATCCATCTCAAAGGAACTTATCATTGCAGAACACACAGAAGCAATGGCAATGGAAGTCTATGTGAGAAGATGCTCACACCCTAGTCTGTAGCCCACGCAGCGGTGCGCACAACGGCAGCACGTACCAGCACGGAAGCCAGGAATTCCTACACACTGCATTTTTGAACTGCTAGTTTTTAACATACTGTAAAAAATATCATAAAACATGATGGGTAAAGCAGTTTTGTAAATGTTAGGATTCTCTTGCAAGGCTGATAAAACTTTCTAAGATCTTCAATACAGCTCTTATGTTATACTCATTTTCAGTTGATGAAAGGCACTAAAAGTAAACCAGTGTTAAAAATGAGCAGTAGGTAACATTCCAAGTTAATGTTTTCCCAGAATTTAAAAAAGGGGCATGGAGGGATAATCCTGAGATGTAAGTTTGGGGTTTTCAGTAGCTTAAAATAGATAATAAAATAGCACAGCAAATACACAGTTGTGTAATTAGTCATGGAGTAAGTTAATCACTTGACACACAGGTGATTCACCAACCAAATTAATGATTAATAAAGTAAATGCACCTGGAATTAGAAATGACATTTATAAAACAAATTATGCCCCGTCCTCCTAACCCACATACAAAGCCAACATGGATCGCAAAGTGAACATTTTACTTTTGGAAACACTAACAAAGGTATCTGAATCAGAGAGGCAGATTGCTGAAACACTGGGTAAATCATGAACAGTAATGTAGGAAACTGTTCTATCTGTAAAGCATTTAGTAATGATGCTTATCATGTTTTATGATATTTAGATGCTTTCTAAATGAGAAGTATAATGACTGTTCTCCAATTTCTAGACATAGCAATATATAACTCCATTTCGTGCAAGGCTCTTACCACTAACAAGGCACTATCATCAGTGTGCTGAGACCTTCTGGATGGGAAGGGACACTGGAGAGGTGGAGAGAAATGGAGCAATGTCAAAAACAAACTATGCACACATATGACATATTTCACAAATACACAAGCAAAGAGATATATTAAGACACACTGAAGATGCTAACATATGGGATCACATTCACAATCATTTTGAATTCATGTATCCTCACAGCTAATAAACTGATTCTGAATCATGATTCTCTTTTAAAGAGTTTCAACAATTTCAAATATGATCTTATTGCTTAAAAACTGACTAAAGCAAGGAGGGAATAGGGGTTATTTTCTATTCACAGAAGAGAAAGCTGAAATATAGTTGTAGCAGTAACAAAGAATTAGCAGTCACTTAATCAGTCAGTAACAAAAACAATAAACCCAATAGTCATGAGTTCTAGTCTATGCATCTCTTCATTATTTTTCTCAAAGTAAGAGTACACCTGGAAAACTTAAAAACTGTACCTTATTTTCCAGAGAAGTTTAAATTTTTAAATAATGACTTTACTCCAGAATGACCATTAAGAAGGAAATTTGGGGGTAAAAAAAGAAGACGGTATTAACTTTGTCTGTGAAAGGTTTGTACCTTTATTATTACCTTGTGAAGAAAAGACTACTGAAAAAGCTGAGTTACTCTTTCAGGTATTATACCAATGGCTAAGTTCTGAGATAACCAGAAGTAGTGACTATATGTCCACTGAGATAAAGAAAAAAAAAAAAAAAAACCTTTATAATGGATAATTAAAAACATTTCAAACAATGCATTTTACCATTCCAGTAACACCTGTGCTTTAAAAACCTCTGTGCTGAAACTTATAAAGTCCCTTGTTAGGTTTTTAAGTAGTTTACTTTATAGAAAGCAGATTCAAAAGTCATATTAAAAATGCCTTTATGCATTTTTAAGGGAACAATGATCGTAAACTGAAAAAAACAAGAAGGCAAAGAGAGAGAAAAATGGCTTTTAATAAAAAAGCCAACTACAATAAAATATTCAGTAAGTTTATTTTAACAGATCAAAACAGGTACATTTTTAAAAGGTTAAGCAATTGGGGCACCTGGGTGGCTCAGTGGGTTAAGCCTCTGCCTTCAGCCAAGGTCATGATCCCAGGGTCCTGGGATCGAGCCCCGCGTCGGGCTCTCTGTTCAGCAGGGAGCCTGCTTCCCCTCCTCTCTCTCTACCTGCCTCTCTGCCTACTTGTGATCTCTGTCTGTCAAATAAATAAATAAAATCTTTAAAAAAATAAAATAAAAAAAATAAAAGGTTAAGCAATTAATTTTACATGTTTACTTATAATGAAAATGTACTACTTAATATTATAAAACTGTATGCCATATAATCAGTAACATACACATTCGGGAAGTGAGCCCTGGAGCTGAAATCTATGTAGTATCTTTTACTTCAATACCAATAGCATTAATGCCTGTCACACACAGCTCTCAGGTCTCCCTCTCACTACACACTCTGCTTTGAAATGGATAAGGGAGATGATACTTCTGGTGGGCATACGGGAAGGGAATAAATAATCTCCAGATGCATTAGTCTAGATTAAAAAACCCCGATCTATAGACTTGGATAAACTCCCTGGCCCATGTCACCTCCTCCCGAATAAGTAGAATTTTGTGAGGAGTAAGGAAAATGGGAATATTTTGACCACTGAAACACATGATAATCACATACAGAACATTTCATTTCACATTGCAATAATAAAAAATTCCAAAGAAAAAGTGATTATATAGACTTACCTCACCATCTAAGGGGGGTTGTTGTTTTTGTGGACTTTGTGATGCTTTGTGCTACACACCCCCAAGCCCCCAAGAAAGGGAAGTTGGTTAGAATCTGGAACACTGGAAATGATAAATTCTATTTACCAAGATAATCACCCACATTAACTTCCGTATCTCTCACATGCAGCACTTTCCTAGATTTACTGGTTAGAAGATGCTGCCCTTTCCCTTAAACAGCTTATAATTTAAAAAAGGAAGGCAATAAACTGACAGTATTTCATAGATCTATAAGCATCTATAAACAGAAATAGAAAAAGTGTGTTTTTCATATATACATGCACACACACGTTCACAACCAGAATGGTGATCTCTCACTCTATTCTCTCAGTGAAACCATTCTCTCTTTGTCTAGTGTTAACACCTCTAGCTCTCTCCTTCAGCCAGTCTTCAGGTTTGCATTTTCATCAGCCTGTGGATATTCTGTTTGTAAACCCACTGTCATGTTATGTTGAACATGCTCAAAAACAAACCCAGTTTCCCATACTAACTGGCTCTTCCCCCAATTTGCTAATTTCTGTTACTATGTCAAATAAAAATACTATATACCATCTCTATAGTCACTGTTTTACAATGTATTCTTCTTTTTTAATTAACATATAATGTATTATTTGCCCCAGGGGTACAGGTCTGTGAATCATCAGGCTTATACACTTCACAGTATTCATTCTTATACACATTATCTTAAGTGAGTCTTTTTACTCTCGGAGATAAATGAACACCATAATCATATTTATTCAAAGACAAAAGAACTGAGGACAAGAGAGATTAAATGATATATGCAAGATAAGTCACAAAGTTGGCAAGTAGCCTAACTGAGAATGCACCTACATCTTTTGACTCTGAATCCTATATTCTTTCCACAAAGCTAGCCTTCTAGTCAAACTATCCTTTTAACTCAAAATCTTGCTTTACAATCTTCTTTTTTTTCATTCATCTTCAATGATTTATTCAACATTCACTACATTTATGTATAAAACATACAGATGCTCCTCTTGTGGTGGTCAGGGGTGTGGCACTCACCACATTAGTAAAAGTTCTAGGTGCACCCATAATAATTCCGAGTTAATATTTATAAATTAAATACTATACCTATGGGGAAATTAAAGGCACAGAACCATTCTTTCCCAAAGTCAAGCACATACTGAGTAGCTAAGCTGGATTCAAATTCAGATTATTTTTGAGGCTAAGCTCTTACCACTGTGTAACACTGCCTCTCTTTAGGAAACTCAGAAATCATGTGGTTCTACGCCTTCATTTTGCACCCTAATTATTGTCAATTACTCTCTATTTCATTTACCTCATCTTTCTTTCTAACATATTCTAACTCAAGTAGATTAGTTTTTTGGAAGTATCTTTTCTTTTTCTCCTGTTTTAGAACTCCTAATTGTTCTCTTCTATCTAATAGATCAAGATCAATCCCTAATTTAGCATTTAATCAAGACCATCTACAATGTGATTCTCTCTTACTAGCTATGTTGCTTTTAGAGAAGGCAAGCTAAGTGAATTATTGATTAGAATACACAGAACAGTGCTTAGGATACAGTATGTGTCAGCTGTCATTACTTACGGATAGTCAGTATAGCATTGTGATCACAGATTATCTAGGGTTTGGAGCCACCTTTTTTCTTTTTTTTTTTTTTAAAGAAGGTTTTCATCTTCTGCCAACCTAATTTCCATTTTCTGTTCAACCTGTCTTGATCAAAACAGTGCTCTGCCACTAACTAGCTGAGTATTTAACCCAGGCAAATTGTCATTCTCTCAAAGATCATCCTGGGTTTGATACATTTGGAAAAAAATAAAAGAATTTTATCATGTGTATGGTACTTATACCATGTTTAAGTTATGGTACTTTCACTCATGTGTATGGTACTTACAAAGAAGGTCTTTGGCTAGAGTTATGAAACACAAGAGAGAAAGCTCTAGAGGCCAAGAGTGATTCATTCATTCAATCATTCCTTTAACAAATATTTACTGAGCTTTACTGTGGGTAAGACCTGCTAAGATCTAGGAATGTAGCAGTGAATAAATAAGACAAACATACCCCCTGTCTTCATGGGGTTTACAGATAAATGGAGAGACAGATCTCAAACAGACAAACAGAAAATGATGATAAAAATCCAAGGTGATTCCTGAACAAAAAGACTTTAAGTGATACAAGCAAGAGAAAAAAAAAAAGAAAAAAGAAAAGAAAAGAAACAGGTTTAGATGCAACTATAGAGGCTGTAAATTTAAAAAAAAGAAAGAAGTATTAACAAGGGTTGTTGCCCAAATAGGTGCAGACAGAAAAGAAGGGAAAGCCTCAAAGATGACTCTGAAGTATTAAGCCTGTTAACCTCCAAAAGTTTGGTACTCAGTAAAGGAAGTCAGAGACGGGCTTGGATAACAGGAGTTTACATGTGCATGGCACTTTATGGTTTATTTGGCACTTTCCTGTCTTATTGATCTTTATTAATGTATTAATGATTGAGGAAGTGGCAGCTGGACAGCAAAGTGAGACGTCTAAAGACAGACTGCTAATGAAGAGGAAGAGACTACTGTCCCAAGAACAAAATGATCACTTCTCAGCCTACCTACAGGAGGACAATTCATTCAGGACAAGTAGGAGACAATTACACTACTTACTCAAGATTCCTTATAGTGACATAAAAGGAAGCTGACACTTTAAGACAAACACTGATAGATTCAGCAAAACAAATAAGCACTTACTTCTAAAACACCTTAGGAATTTCGATGAAATATGGCAAAAATCTCACCTTGACAAAGTCCAGGACAGCATCTCTCTGGATCTGCTTGGTCCTTATTTTCTCCTCCTCATACTGTAGGGCGGCAAGCTGGGCCTCTCTCCGAGTTCGCTCTACTAACTGTTCTCTTCTCCGATGAAGTTCCAAGTCTGTATGTGATAACTGGAACAAAAGTATTTCACACATGCAAGTGGGGATAAAGGTCCACTTGTCAATATTCCTAAGCAATTCAGGAAACTACTGCTGACCCAAACAATTTCTACTTTGCAGTCGCCTAGAATTTCCTTAACTGTGTTTACTGTGCATCTTTTCCCATCTTTGCACTGTGTTCTTGTATGTGCTATAAAGCCATCATGTCAGTAAAAATTTACCTCTGTCTGGTGTCTAAAAAACACTGCTAGCAAGTATTAGCTGCACATGTTGTAGTGACTGTATTTTGGAGGAGACAGGTACTGAAATTTACACATATCTGGCAATCAAGGGTAACTTAAGTGTTATAAAAATAGAAAATCATCTTAGTTTAAAAAAAAAAATCAAAACTGAAATAGAATTTTTTTTTTTTTTTTTACCTGATTGTGACTTGGTGATAGTGACATGACAGAAGATGGCTCAACTGGAACCCTGACCCAAAAAAGGGGGGGGGGGGGAGACAGAAGAAACTCTTTGATAAGATAGGCAGATATATAAAAGCTAAGTAAAATTTTATTGTTAATGTAGCATACTATTAATCAATAGGCAAACTGTCTAGTCAGCAATGAAAGACTGAATGCATTTTGTAAACCTGAGCCCAAGTCTTACATGAAGCTACAGGAATATGAGATGCCTCCAACTCACATTTCACGTGACGGTATCATTGATCAGTCTACAAACAGCTAACAACAGTCTATGTCAGCCAGTGCTGACCAGACAGATATTTGAGATCACTTTTCAAATAGTATCATTTCTATATAGCATACATAATTATTATCTCATTACCATGATTGAAACAAGACACATGTAAATGAGATCATTTTATATACAAAGTCATTTTACCCATAGGATTCTGGAAGATGACAGAATCTGGCAACTGTTCTTGTAAAGCACTCCTATTCCCATTTTCAACTGATGCAGCAATTTTAATAATAAAAGTAAATATTCTGATTTTTATTTTTAAGAAAGAGATAAAACCTGATTTGATGCTTTAAAAACAGCAAAAGTTGCTTCTGTTTTATTAGTACTAAATCTTACAGTTTGGTATTTATCTTTTTCCTGAATTGGATTTAGTGTTTCAAGTGTCTGTTACTCATTTGTGTCTCACCTAACAATGTTGGGAACAGTGGCACTGTGACATTTAGGACCTGAAATTTTAAACTATGATTATTAGCCTGTCAGGTTGACTTAAATGCATTAAAACAATGTGTTACTAGGGAAATAAAAATGAAACTCCGAAAGCTTTAGTAGTTTCTTATTACCAACTAATAAAAAACCAAATTCTTCAACCTGGATTTCGGGACTCTTAGCCCATTTCAGAAACACACCCACCATGGAATCTTTTCTCTAATAAGATTTCTTCACTTATCATACACTAATTCAAGCCTTTTCTATAGATTCCAACCTATAGAGAACTTCTTAGAAAAGGTGTTTTTTAGAACCTTCTTGTTCTTTAGAATTGGGACTTTTCCTCTTGATGTACATGTATAATCAATACTTCTTCTGCATTTGTCATCTACGATTCGTGTCATTTTTTGGGCAAAGTTCTGCAGAGGCACATAGAAACTAACAATCTTTGAGCTCCTACCATGTACTATATATTTGATACACAGTGTTTCTCAATTATTCTTCATGCAATTTTAGGAATAGAACTATTATAATCCTCATTATACAGTTGAGAAGATGAAGCATGGAAGTTAAGTAACTTTCCCAAGGTGATACAGCCAGTAATCCTTATCTACCTGATTTGAATTCTTATCTGACTAAGTGGTAGTCCGATTTTTCTTCTTCTATGTATGCTGCCTACAAGAACTGGAGGTACCTCAGAAATCATGGAGTCCATGCCACTAACTTTACAAGAGAAAACTAAGGCCCTCAGAAGTTCAATGATAGCTACTAGGGCCAGAGCCCGGGTCAGAATTCAAGCCCCCTGACTTGGAGATTAGTGGCTTCTACTATTCCACACTTCCCCACTTTACAGAGGCAGAGTGTAGGAAGGAGAAAGTGAAAAGCATGGAGACCTAAAAGCATATGGGCACACATATAGAAAACAATTACCTGCAATGGCAAAAACTAAGCTGTGAAAAGTTAAAGATGGTGGCAAAGAGTGAAGCATGGCATATGGGAGAATAAAAGTGGCAGTGAGAATGGACAGCTTCCTCAAGCCAATTACCAGGTGCTAAGGTGGGCTCGTCACAACTTGGCTGCTCCAAGGAGCAACCTTAGAGCCAACGCTGGCACCAACCTTGGTGCCACCATGCTACTTCATGCCATATGGCCTTTTCATCTATGAATATGGTTCTCAATAGGATTGTCACAACATTTCAGATAATTTTTTTGTTGCACAAGATTGTTCTGCACATTATAGGCAGTTTAGCCTTAATGCCTGCCAGTAACACCTATAATCATTAGGGCAACTAATTCCCAAATCAAATAAATACATTTCAAATATCCACTAAGAGTGGTGCTAGAACCTATTGAGAAACACTGGCCTACATTATACTTCCCTAAATTTAAAAAAAGGTAATACATAAAAAAGTAAAACTTAAGCCATACTCTTGTTCTCTTTCTCTTCACATTTCTTTTCTTATATTGGTTCCACATCTTTGAAGTATTCACAAAATTCTTTTTTTTTTTAATTTCCAGACATTAAAAAATAAGTTTAAAAAAATCTGTTTTTTTTGTTTTTTAAATATTTTAGTTATTTGACAGAAAGAGAGAGCACGAGCAGGCAGAGCAGCAGGCAAAGGGAAAGGGAGAAGCATGCACGCTCTCCACTGAGCAGGGAGCCCAATGCAGGGCTCGATCCCAGGACCCTGGCTGGGATCATGACCCGAGCCAAAGGCAGCTGCCTAACTGACTGAGACACCTAGGCGCCCCTAAAAAAACCTTGAGTTTAAGGCATACAACATGATAGTTTGATTTACATATGTTATGTATGTCATATGACCTCAAGAGTATAGCCACATTTCTTACCTTTACTAAAATAATTAAAATACCACCCCCTAGGGGTACCTCGGTGGCTTAGCTGTCAAGTGTCCACTTTTGGCTCGGGTCATGATCCCAGGGTCCTGGGATGAGCCCTGCATCAGGCTCCCTGCTCAGGAAGGGGACTGCTTCTACCTCTCCCACTCCCCCTGCTTGTGAGGTGAACGGGATAACCACTACACTACGGAAACCGGCCCCACTCCCCCTGCTTGTATTCCCTCTCTCGCTGTCTCTCTGTCAAGCAAATAAAATCTTTAAAAAAAAAACAAACCTAAAAAGCTTTGACGGAATACATCATAGTTTTTTTCTAAGGTATAGAACAAATTACTTAATAACTCCCATAGACAAGGTTTAAAATAACACCGAAGTTGGGGGAAAAAAAAAACTTCCTTAATTTTTTTTTTTACTAATCCTTCCCAACATTTATCTTATTAGCACTCCCAGGCAGTACACTCTTAGTCAAAAATTTTCAAGAGAAGAGTAGGTTGGTAGGGTAAGATTTCTGGCTGAAATATAACCAATAAAGAATGAGACACAAGTGAGTCCGGTACTGTGACTAGTCATGGGGTAATTGTTAAAATTATGGACTTTAGAATTAACTGTGACCTAGTTTGAATCCAGGATCTGTCACTTTTTAAATTTTTTAATGATTTTATTTATTCAAGAGAGAGCACAAGTGGGGAGAGGTGCAGAGAGAGAGAGGGAGAAGCAGGCTCCCCACTGAGCAGGGAGGCCGACATGGGGCTCAATCCCAGGACTCTGGGATCATGACCTGAGCCAAAGGCAGAGGCTAAACTGACTGAGCCACCCAGGCACCACCAGGGTCTGTCCCTTAATAAAGGGTGATATAAATGAATATAGATGGAAAACTACTAGGTCTGGAAGCACAGGCTCCAATAAGGGAAGATTCCCTCAGTGCTGGCAGAGCAAGAATTTCTAAGAAAGTCATAAATACAAGAACACTGGGTTAAGGTTAGATAGGCAGATTTTTGGCCCCTATGATTTCCACCCCCTGGTGTTACTCCAGTAAATGTGTTAAATGCCAAAAAGGACTTTGCAGATGAAATTAAGGTTCCTAACTGGTTGACCTTGAAGTGGAAAAATTATCCAGATGGGTCTAATGTAATCATGGGAACTCTTAAAAGCAGAAGGTGGGGGTAACTGGAAGGAGGTGGCCTAAGCTACAAACTTCAGCTATAAGATAAAGGAGTACTGGGGATGTAATGTACAACATGCATTGCTGTGTGATATACAGGAAAGTTGTTAAGAGAGTAAACCCTGAAAGTTCTTATCACATGGAGAAAGAAAATTTGTTATTGTATTTATATGAGATGATGGCTATTAACTAAACCTATCGTGATCACTTCATAACATATGTAAATCAAACTATCATGTTGTATGCCTTAAACTTATGCAGTGACTTATGTCAATTATTTTTCAATAAAACTGGGGAAAAAAACAGAAGAAAGCAAGAGAGTTTGTGGGATGTGACAGAAAGGGAAATCAGAGACTGAAAATGTGAGAAGAGATTCAAAATGGCTTGCCATTGCTGACCTGAAGATGGAGGGAGCTAGGAACCAAGGAATGTGGGCAGACTCCAGAAGCTAAAAATGGAGTCTCAGCTGATAGTCAGCAAAGTAAGAGGGACCTCAGTGTGATATAACTATATGAAATTGAATTCTGCCAACAATATGCATGAGCCTGAAAGTGGATTCTCCCCCAGGATCTGCAGGTAAGAATCTAGGCCAGCCAGTGCCATGCCTTTATGAAACTCTAAGGAGAAAATGAAGGCAAGAATGAAGGTCTGCCCACACTTCTATCCTATAGAACTGAAACATTATAAACTGAAATATTATGTCTTAAGCCACTAAATATGTGGTAATTTGTTACATGAATATTAGAAAACTAATATATAAGATAACTAAGGAAAAAAAAAAGCTGGCTTTTACCTTGGGAGTTTCTATTAAATTCTAGAAATCTTGAACTTTACTTATGATGGATGCAGGAGGTAAGAGGGACAGGAGATAAAGCATGGGACCTCCCAAAGTGGAAAAACACAATAGCAAACCCCACTCAATATAAGGATTCAAGGCAACTAAAAAGCCATTCTGAGATAAATTTCAAAGATATGAAATTCAAGTAAATCCCCAAGAACTAACTGAGAAGACTAAAGAAGGCCAATTAAGAGATTTTTCTTTCACTCTTCTCCCCACATGTTCTTTACTCATCTATATCTCAGTTTCCTAAACAACGTTAATATCCCATCAAGTGAAGATCTATGAATGACACTTTCTACAGAGGAAATTTACTGTTGTTTAAGAACAAGTTTATCAAGTCTAATGCTTTAAGACTTCATAAAAAGAGAGAGGAAGCAAAGACCCAAAGGCTGTGAATTTTTCAACTACTGCGATATAGTGTATGCAAGAAACGTTTGGAATTCAAGAATAAGCAGCAGTGCTCTAATTGGTCAAGTTAATTTCAGAAATATTCTGTGAGGTACTAAGTGTAGTGAGAAGATTGTATCAATTGAGATAGGAAGGAGGAAACATACTGATGTCTCTGGCTGGCTCCCCGTTTCTAGTCAAAAGTTTAAGCAAAAAATGAAAAATAAAAAATTCAGGACTCCTGGGATGCTTGGGTGGCTCAGTTGGTTAAGCGGCTGCCTTTGGCTCAGGTCATGATCCCAGTGTCCTGGGATTGAGTCCCACATCAGGCTCCTTGCTCAGCGGGGAGCCTGCTTCTCCCTCTGCCTCTGCCTACCATTCTGTCTGCCTGTGCTCACTCTCTCTCTCTGACAAATAAATAAAATCTTTAAGAGAAAAAAAAATTTTTCAGGACTCCTGCAACTCATTTAGTCTTCTTTATGCATAAATTCAGACATATCACCATAAAATCTCACTGCCATTAAGTACCTTCAAATCACATAATTATACACGTAATGGTTTAGGCAACCTGAATTTAGAATTGATAAATCAATTTTACTTCTTGTTCTATTACATGAGCACAAAGCACTCTTTCACTCAGCTCTACAAACACGGTATCTAAAACAGAGTCTTCAACATACATACATACGTCTGCACAAAACCATAACCATTTCAATGCTCTTACTAATGAGTTTTAAAGTTTGAAACAAATGAGAATTGGTTTTTTCAAACCTGTTTTGATGTGAATATCTTCTCATGTCCTCTGTTTTTTGAAACTCCCTCAGAGGTACTGGCTTTATGGGTGACCCCTAGGCCAAAAAAGCAGAAATAAATGAATTTAACAGACGTATTTAAAACATTGTCGCTGCATAATCCACATCTGACTTGGCATTTAGGGATCTACAGATTACACTAAAAAATATTTTAACAAAATTTTCAAATGTGAATTTTTTTTTTAAATGTGAAATTTTTATGTTTAAAATATTCATTATAGGCTATGTTACTGCTTTGGTAAACAAAACACTATTCATAATCTCAAAATACTCTTTAAAAAAGATTTCCTTCTCACTCTATTATATAAATTACACTGACCATACAGTAATATCTACTATATGCTAAGATGCTAGAGCTTGGAGAGGATCTTAGGGGTCATCTAGTACAAACTTCCATCCAGACAGGAATTCCCACCTGCCCTTCCCTGACTTGTGCTTGACCTCACTTGTGTATTTCTAGTAATAAGGAGATCACTGGATAGATTATATTAAAAAAAAAAAAAAAAGATTTATCTGAGAGAGCACAAACCAGGGTGGACAGAGAAGAAGCAGATGTCCTGCTGAGTAGGGAGCCCGACATGGGGCTCGATCCCAGGACTCTGAGATTATGAAGTGAGCCAAGGGCAGACACTTAACTGATTGAACCACCCAGGCACTCCGGGCAGATTACATTTCTTTACTTATTTATTTATTTACATTTCTTTACATATCATCACAAATTGTTACTTATGTTAGTCATACAAATAGCCCTGGGGATATTGGTGGAATATTAAGATACAGCAAAAAGTAATTTCTATTTATGGTAAAATAGGGTGTTAACCAAAAGAAGAATATTGACAATTTAATTTATTTATAAAGAATTAAGGTCATTTCAAAAAGACATGACTGAGGAAAACTGAACTGTCCTCAGTGATATGGACCACATATTGAGAAATAAAATTACGAAGAGGCTTATAGGTAATCACAGCATTTATTTTGTCAAATAAGAATGGATAGAAACAATAAAATCTGATTTCAACACCAAAAATAAACATTAAAATGGGTATTCTTTAAGGGCAAGAAAACAACTTATCCAAAAAAGTATCTAAAAAAAATCAAATGTAAGGGATGCCTGGATTGTTCAGTCAGTTAAACATCTGCCTTCGGCTCAGGTCATGATCTCAAGGTCCTGGAATCGAGTTCCACATAAGGCTCCTTGCCAGCGGGGAGCCTGCTTCTCTTTCTGCCTGCCATGTCCCCTGCTTGTTCTCTCTGACAAATAAATAAATAAAATCTTAAAAAACAAAAAATAAAAATCAAATGTAAAACTATTTAGAGTTTATCTCCAAGAAATCTAGGTAATCATACAGAACTAGAAAATCTTCTTTGGTGAGCCCTGCAAAGGGCTAAAGAAAACTGTTTTAAAGTCAGGCATTAGGATCATATAAAATGAGATATAATGAGAGAACTCTGATCAAACAATAATTACTCTAATGTAAGTGAATATGCCTTCTTAAATAAACAAAAATCTCTCCTAGTATGTTAACATCAGTGACTCAACACACTGGTTTTACATACTGCCATTATCTAAAATTACTGCAAGAGGTACATGAAATTTTCATGACGAATGTGACATTGGCTTAATTTTAAAAGTAAATGTAATACTGGGCCTCCTGGGTGGCTTAGTTGGTTAAGCAACTGCCTTCAGCTTGGGTCATGATCCTGGAGTCCCAGGATCGAGTCCCATAATGGGAATACCTGCTCAGTGGGGAGTCTGCTTCTTCCTCTGACCCTCCCCCCTACATGCTCTAATAAATAAAATCTTTTTTAAAAAAAAAGTAAATGTGCCCTATAAACATGTTATACCCTATTTCATCATAATACCTCTAAGTATGAGAAGTACTGTAACAGAATTACATTAATAGCAGAGTGTTTAAAATCTCAAATAGATCCTTTTTTGTAGCAACCCATTCTTAGATAGTAATCAAGAATGTAACACTTTAGGGGTGCCTGGGTGGCTCAGTCATTAAGCACCTGCCTTTGGCTCAGGTCATGATCCCAGGGTCCTGGGATTGAGCCCCACATTCGGCTCCCTGCTCGGGGGAAGCCTGCTTCTCCCTCCCTCTCTCCCCTGCCTTGTGTTCCCCTCTTGCTGTCTCTCTCTGTGTCAAATAAATATATAAAATCTTAAAAAAACAACAAACAACAAAAAAAAACACTTTAGGTGGTTGTTAAACTATCTAAAATAATGTACTTGGGTGGCTCAGTGGGTTAAGTCTCTGCCTTCTGCTCAGGTCATGATCTCAGGGTCCTGGGATCAAGGCCTGCATCAGGCTCTCTGCTCAGCAGGGAGCCTGCCCACCCCCCCACTCTCTGCCTGCCTCTGCCTATTTGTGATCTCTGTCAAATAAAATCTTAAAAAAAAATAATAAATAAATAATACTGCTTCATCACATTTTTATAGATGCCAAATTTTAGAAAACCTTATGACACAGAAGTCATAAAGAGAGTTATGACCGAGAATCATAAAGACTACCACACAAATATAGCTGGAATTAAAAAAAATATATTATAAAACAGCAAAAACAATGGATTAAAAAAAAGATACAATTTTTCAGTAGTAGTATAACAGGAATTTTTATATTTAGTAGAAAACCTCATCTATACATAAAAAAATAACTACCCATAAAATAATCAAAGAGAAAGACCACAAGGAAAAATAACTCCCTTTAAGATTACAATGTGCATTGTTAATCTTCATTTTTTGGCAAAGTAGTCACCCTTTGTTCTAGTAAGAATGTTCATATCCTGAGTCACATGTAGTTTCATTAATTTCCTGGTACACTATTGCTGGGCTGCAGGACTTCGATTTAAATATCTTTATCCAACTTTAAATATAAGAGTGTCTTCTGAACACCAACAAAAAATACTGTTCAAAAGTCTTCAGACAGGGAAACTGAAGGATTTTTTTTTTTTTAAAGAATGATAATATCGTTCCACAACACATCCCACTTGAGTGATTATCCTCTATTTCTAAAAGGCTAAATACATCACTCTCTAAAAAGGCCCCAAGTGTTTCTCAAATAACCCCTGCTCAGAGCTTGGGACCAACTCCAGACATTAACATCACACACACTGAAGTGGAGCCGTTTCATTATGCTGACTAGATACGCTGAAGAATGCAATTTCCACTGGAGCCCCTTGGGGGATTGGCAGCGATTCTACTGTGGGCTGAATGCTCATTTGTTTTCTAAGGCAACTCAATGCTTCACTATAAGAAGAACTATAATGGCAAACAATTTATATTCTGTGTGACTTAGCATAAAAGATCCAATATAATTAAGTGCATTATAGAAATTCTATGGTTAAGTTTGTATGTTGTTCCAAAGTCTGCAGTTTAGTTTGATCCTTGTAATTACTAATGAAGCTATGATGTACCAGTTGGTAACAATAAAAAAGCAGTAAGAACAAGATGAATGAAAAGCATTACATTCATTTGCATTTTCTTCAAGGGTATAGAATACTCTTAGGACTCCTCTTATTCCTTCTCCAAGTTCTGAAATCTGTTTTTTTATTTGAAAAATAAAGTTAAACCCTATTAAGTAGGGTGACTTTTTACAATAAATCTGAAAAATTCAGTCATGAAATTGGGACTGAACTTTATAAAACAAATAATTGGGCCTAAACCAATAAATCACTAATATGACAGAAATTTATACCATCATGAACTATTTTTACTAGGGGACAGCAACATATTTAGGCTTAAAAGTGTGTACTACCTCATGAGAGATTCGCCGTTGTTCAATGTACGCCATAAACTGGGAACTGAGGCTGTCTGGTTCCAGGCCCTTGGGCTGTCTGATCTCATCCTCTTCCTCCTCTGCAGTACAGCTATCGATGTAGTCGATCTGGTCCAGATCATGGTCCACTGTCCATTACACACAAACACACACCAGAAAAGAATAGTCAAATTCAACAGCCAGTAAACACATTCAGTTGCATCCTTTTCCCTAATATTTTCTATTCTGAAAGTGGGAGGAGTGAGAAGAAGTGTAAATTAGGTAAGCCTTTCTTTTTAAGTCCATGGCCACTCACAAAAATAAGTTCTAGAAAAATCTTAGTCCTAATTCACTAAAGAATGCAGTAATTGATACTAATTATGGAATTATAGACCTCTAATATTTCTTTTTTCTTTGGAAAGCTCTTTACTGTTTTAAACCAGACAGTTTGAGTTTGTGAGACAAAGAGAGGAAGAATAATTTTTAAACACTGGGGGGTACATATTCTTTTAAATTGCCCCCTTCCCCCCATTTTAGTTTAAGGGCTTAATTCTACCCTTCAAGGAACTGGGAGGCAGGAAACCTAACACAGTCAAGTCAAAATGAAAGAGAAAGGACAGGAGGAAAGTGGACTCAGAAATAAAGAAACAGCTGTTGACCACTGTTTCTCTTCCTGTAACTGTTGTCCATACTTAGAACAATGATTTTCTTATTTAAAAATTTATTTTCTAGAGGTCAGCAGTGTAGATATTTTGTAGCAGTTTGGAGACAGAGGGAATCATTTGAGAATTTTTGCTTCTCAAAATGCTTTGGGGTAAAAGGCCTATGAGTAAGATATAGCCATCTCATTATTCTAATATGTTTGGGAGTTTTCAGTTTTCTATTATGTTTAAAAAGTAACATTTTTCTTTTTTAAGATTTTAATTTTAAGCAATCTCCATACTCAACCTGGGGCTCAAACACACAATCCTAAGATCAAGAGTTGCATGCTCCATCAACTGTGCCAGCCAGGAGCTCCCAAGAGTAACTATATTTAAAAGCTGGCTAAAATGGCATAGTAGGGGCAAAAACCTTGCTACTAAGCTTTCTAAGGTTTCTCCAGAGACTAAACCCCAACCATTATTGTATGGTGTTCTATAGACTACTTATAAGTGACAGTTGCTGGGAATAAAGAACTCAGAGAAGTCTATTTTTCTGTTTTCAGATTCAATTATTTCTTTCCTCTTTAAAACAAGTTTTTATTTATTTGAGAGGGAGAGAGAGAAAAAGCAGGGGGAGGAGCAGAGGGAAAAGGAGAGAGAGACTCTCAAGCAGATTCCTCATTTGAGAATGCAGACCAAATGAGGCTCAATCTCACAACCCTAAGATCATGACCTCAGCTGAAATCAAGAGTCGGACACCTAACCATCTAAGGCACCCAGGACCCTCAGATTTACTTATTTCTAAAAATTTCTATATTGGCCATTAATAAAAAAAAAAAGGAA
Source organism: Mustela nigripes (assembly GCF_022355385.1). Taxonomy (NCBI): domain Eukaryota; kingdom Metazoa; phylum Chordata; class Mammalia; order Carnivora; family Mustelidae; genus Mustela; species Mustela nigripes. The sequence goes on from NC_081558.1 coordinate 101,237,664, forward strand.
TTTTGAGTTACCAGAGTTAATAATAACAGGTAAAAGGACACAAAGGTTATAAATCTATAACCACATTAGAAACCAGGTACATAAATCCATCTTTTTCAATGAGCTACAATTTGTGTGACTAAATAATTAATGGTTCATTTTATGACTACTTCTCAAGAAAGCAACATCACCTTTACACAATATCTAGATCAGTACAGTCCAAGAGAAACAGAATGCAAGCCATAAAAGTGAACCATATAAGTAATAAAAATTATCTAGTAGCCACATTAAAAAAAGTCAAAAGAAAATGTGACACTAATTTTAATAATAGATTTTACTTTGCCTAATATATCTAAAATAGTGTCATTATAGCATGTAAGTAATATAAAGTATTACTGATATTATACATTCTCCCCCCCCCCCATGTAAATTCTTCAAAACTCAATGTGTATTTTACAGTTATAGTACATCTTAATTTAGAAAGGCCTCATTTCAGGGGCACCTGGCTGGCTTAGTAAGAAGAACAAGTAACTCTTTATCTCAGGGTTGTGAGTTCAAGCCCCAGGTCAGGTGTGAAGATTACTTCAATAAAGAAAAGTAAAAAAAAAAGTTAGAAAGGCCTCATGTCAAATGCTCAATAACCACATGTTTCTAGTGGCTGCCATACTAGACAGCACTGATCAGAACAAAAGTATTTTAAGTCTGAAACTAAGAAGGAAGATATCTCATATGAAAACAAGATTAAAAAGAAAACCACTGGGGCGCCTGGGTGGCTCAGTGGGTTGGGCCGCTGTCATTGGCTCAGGTCATGATCTCAGGGTCCTGGGATGGAGTCCTGCATCGGGCTCTCTGCTCAGCGGGGAGCCTGCTTCCTCCTCTCTCTTTGCCTGCCTCTCTGCCTACTTGTGATCTCTCTCTGTCAGATAAATAACTAAAATCTTTAAAAAAAAAAAAAAAAGAAAAGAAAACCACTAAAATGTGAATGGAATGGTAAGTAACAGGAGTACAGAATATAAAATGATAAGAAAAAAAAGAGAGCAAGTCACTTAATTGAAATCATCATTCAAGGATGAAAGCTCTTAAGAAGACATCCAGGTGGCCAACAGACACATGAAAAATGCTCATCATCAGGGAAATTCATATCAAAAATACAATGAGATAGCACCTCATACCTATCAGAATGGCTAAAATCAACAACACAAGAAACAACAGGTGTTGGCAAGGATGTGGAGAATATGAACTCTTATGAACGACTGGTTAGAATGCAAACTGGTATAGTCACTGTGGAAAACAGTATGGTGGTTCCTCAAAAAGTTAAAAATAGAACTATCTTATTATTCCACAATCCCACTACTAGGTATTTACCCAAAGAGTACAAAAACACTAAGTCAAAGGGACACATGCACCCCATGTTTTTGCAGCATTGTTTACAATGGCCACATTAAGGAAGCAGCTAGGTGTCCACCAACAGATGAATGGATAAAGAAGATGTGGTGTGTGTGTGTGTGTCTGTGTGTGTCTGTGTGTGTGTGTGTGCGCGTGTGCGTGTGTCTGCTGAGCAGAGAGCCTGATGTGGGGCTCAATTTCAGGACCCCAAGATCATGACCCGAGCTGAAGGCAGATGCTTAACCAACTGAGCCACCCAGGCCCAAGAAAAAGACGTAACTACAGAGAATAAAGTGATGGTTACCAGAGGGGAAGTTGGATGGAAGATGGGTTAAATAGGTGATGGGAGTTAAAGGAATGCACTTGTGATGAGTACAGGGTGGCTCAGTGGGTTAAGCCTTGCCTTTGGCTCAGGCCATGATCTCGAGGTCCTGGGATCAAGCCCCACATTGGGCTCTCTGCTCGGCAGGGAGCCTGCTTCCTCCTCTCTCTCTGCCTGCTGCTCTGCCTACTTGTGATTTGTCAAATAAATAAATATTTTAAAAAAGAATTTTTTAATTTAAATTACACATTTTTATTCATTTTTTTATTTTTTAAAGATTTTATTTATTTGACACACAGAGAGACAGAGAGAGAGAGAGGGGAACACAAGCCAGGGGAGAGGGAGAGGGAGAAGCAGGCTTCCCCCTGAGCAGGAAGCCCAACGTGGGGCTCAATCCCAGGACACTGGGATCATGACCTAAGCCAAAGGCAGACACTTAATGACTCAGCCACCCAGATGTCCCTAAATTACACGATTTTGATATTTAAAAATATCAAAATAAATAAAACTTAGATTCAGATGCTGTTGAAGAATATAATCCAAGATGAATGAAAAGGTGAATATTAAGAAATGCACTGAATTCCTGGAAGTGATCAAAGAATGACCAAAGGGAGAATCTTAAAAAGGGAGAATAGTGGGGCGCCTGGGTGGCTCAGTGGGTTAAAGCCTCTGCCTTCAGTTCAGGTCATGATCCCAGGGTCCTGGGATCGAGCCCCACATTGGGCTCTCTGGCAGAGAGCCTGCTTCCCCCTCTCTCTCTGCCTGCCTCTCTGCCTACTTGTGATCTGTCAATATATAAATAAATAAAATCTTAAAAAAAAAAAAAGGAGAATAGTACTTTAAAAGAGAATCACGATGAAATCATGATTAACAAAGATCTATTCCAGGTAAATAGTCTTTAATGAAGTTTCCTTCCAAAATAAAAATAAGTGAGAAACAATGTATTTTTTTTTTAAGATTTTGTTTATTTATTTGACAGAGAGAGAGAAATCACAAGTTGGCATAGACGCAGGCAGAGAGGGGGGAAGCAGGTTCCCTGCCAAGCAGAGAGCCCAATGTGGGGCTCGATCCCAGGACCCTGAGATCATGACCTGAGCTGAAGGCAGAGGCTTAACCCACTGAGCCAACCAGGCGCAAGAAATACTGTATTTTAACTGCAAGCCTGAAAACTTAGAGAAATTAAAATTTAATACCAATGGAAAACAACTTTTTCCCAATCATATGAGGAAGTCTTTAAAAGAAGAGCTGCAGGGGCACCTAGGTGGCTTAGTCACTTAAGCGCCTGCTTTCGGCTCATGTCATGATCTTGGGGTCCTGGGATTGAGCCCCACGTTGGGCTCCCTTCTCAGTGGGGAATCTGCTTCTCCTCCCTCAGCTCCTCCCCCTGCTCGTGCTCTCGCTCAAGTAAATAAATAAAATTAAGTAAGAGCTGGAGAAGCTACAGATATACAAACAAAAGAAATGAATGTGAAAATGATCACTTAAAAACACCAGTGACTGTAAAGACTGGCTGTGGTCAGGAGTTCCACTCACCTCCACCATTTGTTACTATTAAACTGCTCCGAGTCTCCTGGTACTGGCTTTCTCTTCGCAGTCTTTGTTCCTTAGTTATTTCTGCTACTCGAAGAGGCAGATCTGAAAATTCATCTGTAGGCTTAAAAAAAAAAAAGTGGTACTGTTTAAAAACATCATTTCAAACTTTAGACAACACAGTACTGAAAGCATGGATATGAATTTATACTTAAGAAGAAATAGCAAAAAACTCCTGGAAATGAATAGTACAGTAGTAACACTGTCTCAACAATGTGAGTGTACTTATGTCACTGATATGTACACTTAAGAATAAAATGGTATATTTTATGTTATGTATATTTATTTTACGTAATTTAAAAAAAGCGATGGAGGGTTATACATCACTTTACAAATAAACATGAATTTAAACTATCTACATATATGTATCTGCATGGATACAGATATGATTATGAACACATCTCCTGGTACATACACAAGCAATTCCAAATTACAAATGGGCTGTGGTCTGAAGTTCATTTGCTTTGGAATGAATGAAATAATGCTACAAATGGGAGGTTATCAGTCTTGCTAATAAAAGCTTATTTCATCATTTAACCCAACTGAGAGCAAAAAAAGATAGAAAGCATAACAATAGCTAAACACAAGAGAAAAAAGATATAATTAATTAGGACAATTATTTATCTTGATCATGTTAAAAGTCTTCACCAAGGTTCCTGTCCTACTACCCATCAGCCTATAGTCCTATCCTGTCACCTTGCAGCACCCCTTCTGCAACCTCTGCTCAAGGTCACCCAGCTCTACAAACTTAAGGCTTCAGTTATAATTGGCTCAATTCCCATTTGGCTTTCTAGGATATTAAACTATTTATACAAGACAGTAAGGTAACAAACATGTAAAACGCATGGTAAAAAGATGGCAAAGAAACAGAGCATCATTTCTGGATGGCAGTACTCTGTGGTTTTACATCTTCCTTGGGTTTTCCATATTTTATGTAATGAGAAACTGAATCCAATTAAGATACTTTTCATTTTCATTATTTTATTGTCTCTTAATCAGGTGTTACAACACGCAGAATAAAAGAAACAACTTACTTCATTCCCTGACCATCTCTTATCACCACTGTCCACACTATTGAAACCTGAATCAAGGGCTCCATAAGGGCGACCTGAGTACAGTTCTTCATGGCTGCCAAAGAGAGACTCTAGTTGTTACTGGGTAGTTTGAGGTTTTAAAATTAACATTTAAAATAAATTAAATGCAATTTTACTAATAAACATTACCATGGCATTTACTGATTTAATTCATTTAGAATTAAATGGGCATTCTTTTGACTTAATATTAAAAATTCCAAACTAAAATAAACAGTATAATGTATACCAGTATACTAATATAACAGCATTCATTCAGTTTTCAAAAATGTCAACAGGGCCATTCTTGTTTCATCTATGCTTCTAACCCATTTACCATGTCCCCCAATGCAGGGCTTGAGCTCACTGCCCTGAGACAGAGACCTGAGCTGAAATCAAGAGTCAGACACTTAACCAACTGACCACCCAAGTGCCCCCCTCAATTCCTTTTATTTATTTATTTTTTTAAGAGAGAGAGAATGAGGGGCACCTGGGTGGCTCAGTGGGTTAAAGCCTCTGCCTTCGGCTCAGGTCATGATCCCGGGGTCCTGCTCAGCAGGGAGCCTGCTTCTTCCTCTCTCTCTGCCTGCCTCTCTGCCTACTTGTGATCTCTGCCTGTCAAATAAATAAATAAAATCTTAAAAAAAAAAAAAAAAGAGAGAGAGAGAATGAGTGGGGAAGGGCAGAGGGAGGGAGGGAGAATTTTAAGCAGACTCCACACCCAGCATGGAATCTGACACAAGGCTCAATCTCATGACCCTGAGATTGTGACTTGAGCTGAAATCAAGAGTCAGACACTTAACTGACTAAACCACCTAGGCACCCCTCAATAGTGCTTTTTAAAGATAAAATTCATATCCACTGAAATGTATATACCTTAGCTACATACTTGATAAATTAATTCATCTTTGTAATATACACTTCTCTCATGATGTAGGACATTTCTACTTTGCCTGAAAATCCCCACACATCCCTTTTCACAGTCAGTTCCCCTCATCATGCTATAGTGTGCTCTTAAGAGATAACCATTCTTCTGATTTTTTCACATTAAATTAGGATGAAAGGCAAAGTAACAATCCCCAAAGATGTCTAAGATCTAACTCCTGGAACCTATAAATATGTTTCTTTACATGGCAAAGGGGAACTAAGGTTGAAAGTAAAAATAAGACTGCTAGTCAGTGATCTTAAAATAGGGCGATTATTCTAAATTATCTGAATGGACATAATGTAATCAAAAGGGTCCTTAAAAGTGGAAGAGGAAAATGATGGCTTGAAGATGACTTCTGGTTAAGAGACAAGGAATGTGGACAGCTTCTCTCTAGTAGCTGAAAAATGCAAGGAAATGTATCCTATAGTCAGAGCCTACAGAAAAGAACAAAGCTCTGCCAGCATCTTGATTTTAGCCCAATGAGACCACGACTTAGACTTGTGACCTAACAAAACCATAAGATAATAAATTTGCGTTTAAAAATCTCAGTTTGTGGTAATTTGTTATGGCAGCAATGAAAAAGTAATACAATTAGTTTTGCTTATCCTGGAACTCAAAAAATAGAATCATATATAATTTTTTTCTAATCTGGCTGTTTTTGTTTAGCACTCTGTCAGTGAAATTCTTGATGGTTTTAATACCTTCAAGTACAATGGATAAATTATTTAAGTGTAGGCATCACTTAAAAACAAAAACAAAAAACCCTCCCAATCTGCTTTTGAAAGTAGCTGTACCATTTTGCACTCACACCAGCAATGCATCTGAGTTCCAGCTGCCAACACTTGTGTTGTCAGTCTTTCATCTCAGCTCTTCTGGTGAGCGAAAAGTGTTATCTCACTGTTGTTTTAATTAGTATTTTTCTGATGACTGAAGATATTGAGGCTCATTTTGTGTGGGTGTTGGCCATTCATTTATCTTCTTTTTGTGAAAGGTCCATTCTTTTGCCCATTTCTAAATATACCAGTAATCTCAAAAATAGTCTGCTAAAAAGCCAGCCACAAAACACTACATAATGTTTGATTTCATTTATATGAAACTCTAAAAAAGTAAACCTGTACTGACTGAGAGCAGATCAGTAGCTACCTGGGCTGAGTGAAGGGGAAAGGACTTATCTACTGTAAAGGGGCCCATAGATGATGGAAATGGTATCTGTCTTGTTGTGTTGGTAGTCTCATGACAGCATCATTTACCAAAATTCACTAACTGCACACTTAATAGATAAATGTTATGATTTGTACATTATATCTCAATAAAGCTGTTTAAAAATCTTCCAAATTCTTTTGTCAAAGGGGATGTCCCATTTTATAATTTTGCAAGCAGTGTATGAGAGCACTCATTGCTCCACACCCCCACTAAACATCTGGTGTTGTCAGTTTTTAGTCATTCTAGTAGGAGTGTAATAAAGTCTTGTGCCTTAATTTACATTTCGATGATGATTAATGATACTGAGCACTTTTCTGGGTGCTTATTAGTCATTTGTATATCTTTGTTAAATATCTAATAAAGTCTTTTGTCCAATTTTTAATTGGGTTGTTTGTCTTTTTAGCATTAAGTTGCAGAGACCCTTTATAGTTTGGATATAAGTCCTCTGTCATATGTATGTGTCATATACATATATTGCAAGATTATCTCCCAGTTTGTGGTTTGTGTACTCATTTTCTTAGTATTTTCTTTTCATGAGGATACACTTTTCATTTTGCTGAACTCTAATTTATCATTTTTTTTTAATGGTTATTGCTTTCTGTATCCTCAGAAATCACTGCCTATCCCATGTCACAATGATATTCTTTTATACTTTCTTTGAAAAGTTTTATAGCTGTAGTTTTTGCTTATTCTTAAACATACTTTTAAAAGTTAGATGAATTAGAAATTTAAAACACAACAGGCTTATTTTTAAAAAATGGTCTATTAGCATTTTATTTTATAAGCATGGGGTTGAAAAAGCAACTTTCAAAAGTACAAATTTAAAATTATGTTCTTCTGGTACTGAATTTTGTATTCTGCATATTCTTACATAGTTCATGCATGTAACTTTAATTTTTTTAAAAGGAGGTTAACCATTTCTACTCACATGCCTTTATATAAATGAAAGCTTTATGTCAACTAAAAACAAAACAAAACAAACAAAAACCCTATGTGAACAAAAGACAGTCTTTGTAACATCACTTTACGGATAAAGATTCTATTTTTAATGTAGTAATTAATATATACATCTATTTGTCCAATGTACTAAATATGCTCTGATTATGAAGATCCAAAAATACAGGTACCTTCTGGTTATCTTCCTCATTTTTCTACCTTCCCCCATTGAGATAATTTAGCAAAAGAAAGTCTCTTAGCAGAATTCTTTTTTTTTTTTTTTTTAAAGATTTTATTTATTTATTTTACAGAGAGAGATCACAAGTAGGCAGAGAGGCAGGCAGAGAGAGAGAGGGGAGGAAGCAGGCTCCTGCTGAGCAGAGAGCCCGATGCGGGACTCGATCCCAGGACCCTGAGATCATGACCTGAGCCGAAGGCAGCGGCTTAACCCACTGAGCCACCCAGGCGCCCTCTTAGCAGAATTCTAAAATTATTTTTCTAGCAGTGTCTGGATGGCTCAGTTGGAAGAACATGTGACTCTTGATCTCAGGGTCATGAGTCTGAGCCCCATGTTGGATGTAGAGATTACTTAAAAATAAACAAACAAAAATTTACTTTTCTAAAAGAAAGTAGTTAATTTCTCCCTACTTTTTACTTTGGAAAAATTCGTATCTATACAAGAGTTAGGAGAGCAATACAATGAATATCCATTTGCCCTTCATCTATATTTCCTAATTGTTAGTAGTGAAGTAAAATGTCTTATTTCTAGTGTCTATGTGATAGGTCTGCTTTTATGCTTATTTTAGAGTCCAGATCTTACACATAGGTACTATATATGTTTTATCACAGCAAAGGCAGGCCGAGGTACCCAATTTTAAAAGCTTTCTAATGAAATTATACATTAAGCCACACTTAAAATTCTGCAGCTGCGAAAAGATGTATGTATATTTCAAGGGCGCCTGGGTGGCTCAGTGGGTTAAAGCCTCTGCCTTCGGCTCAGGTCATGATCTCAGGGTCCTGGGATCGAGGCCTGCATCAGGCTCTCTACTCAGCAGGGAGCCTGCTTCCTCTTCTCTCTGCCTGCCTCTCTGCCTACTTGTGATCTCTGTCTGTCAAATAAATAAATAAAAATATTTTAAAAAAAAAGATGTATGTATATTTCAAGATTTACTGAAAAGTATTTTAAAATATTATGTATTTCTTCAAGTAAAGGTTTTCCAGTTTCTAGAGGGCACTGTTCTATATAACAATTATTCTATCAAGTGGCTGACTGAGATAAGCCTAAATTTACTGCAGTATTTTTCAAGTGGGTAACATAAACAGAATTAATAGAATCTCTGCATTAGCTATCATTTCATTTATCTCCTTTATTTGTTACTTTTAGCTTCTCCACATACTCTTGTTCAGAGTTTAAACTGATAAGATTAAAATGGGATATGCAGGTTTACAAACCCCTGGATTTGCTCAGGGTTTTCTTGGCTTTAGAACTTGAAGTCCTGTGTCCCAGAAAAACCCTTAGTCACAAGCAAATCAGGACAGATGGTCACCCAATGAATAAATGTGGCCCTCAGGAAGCCTGGCAGAGTTCTGCCAGCCAGGCTCCAGCTATGCCCTATCTGAAAGTCCAAACTCCTTAATAAACTACCTAGCATAACATGGACTCAGATGTGTAAGTGCCTTTTCTGTAGCAGGAACTTGCACTGCGAGTCAGTCAGTAGAGTACAGTGAGGAGCATAAAACATGGCTATTTCCATGGTTTAACAGATCTGGATCGATGACATGGCACCATCATTTACTAGCTTTGTGACGTCAATTAACTTGCTTAACTTCTCTCAACTTGTTTCCTCGTAAGTTAAAGGAACAAAAAAAAGATTAATAACACCTACCTCACGGATTTTCTATAAAGACTGAGAAAATACAGGCTACGGATTTCCACAAATACTATTACAAAGGACTAAATAAAACTCATTATTATTGTTTCTATAAAAAATGTACCCTAAAGAGAGCATTTGCTGTTACAACACGTCACTATATCTGCTTCATTGGGGTTTAGTTCACCAAACATTTACCAAATGTCACACAGTATTCTAGATGCTAAGAATACAAATATGAGTAAAGGATGATCATTGCTTTCACAAGCTCGAGCTTGCTGGAAAGAATTAATTCTGTTACTCAGATTGCAGAAGCAGGGCTTTTCTTACTAGTGGCTTAGTCTTTCCTCAGATTTGCTTCCCTGCCACACTACCGTACATGAATATATTTAGTCTGTAATATATAGCTAGTCAGCAAAAAAGCATAGGTCACTATAGATGACTACTGAAAAATACATGTGCCACGGTGTAAAACTTAAAAGTTACCACAAAAGTGCAACTTGCTAAAGGAGTTAGAAACATATCTAGAAATAAATAAAACATTTGTGACCTTTATAAAATAAGGAAGACTGGTTGTACTTTATTTATTATGCAAAAGTAATTAGGAAGTTACATGTAAGGAATGAAAGAAAGTACCACCTAATTTGCACTGAACACCTCAAGAGCTACAGGATTAAGAAAAATTCTCTTTAGCCAAGACAGGACTCTTAGGACTAAACTGGTTCTAGATCACCATGGATAGCTAGAAACTATAATGCCTAATATTTACATAGGACTTTATGGTCAGCCAAGCATTTTCAGAAACAGGTCATTCAATCCTATAACTACTGTTAGGTTATAACTGGGGTAAATAAAGATCATGTTGAAGAAACTGAAATCCAGAGAGGTTAAATGAACTGCCCAATAGTAAAGACAGTCTCACTCCATGGTGGCATTTTGAATAAAGATACTGCTAACTGTAGTGCAATTTCATGAATCAGTATCTCAGTAAAAAAGACATGAAGGTACAATATACCATATGCCACTGTATGAGGAGTTGAAGGAAATGTTTTATTTGTATTATATATAAAAATATTATCTAGGACATTTTGAAACAATTACAAATAATATAACATAACTCCAAAAAAATGGGAAATACAGAATACAGATTAATCTAGTAAGCATGGTGAGGTATTACTATAGGGACTGAAAGACATCAGATCTATAATTACTAATTCCTCTGGAGAGATACAACATGTTTATGCTATTTAGACTTTCCTTTTAGGATATACTTCTCCACGGATTCAAGCCTTCTTTTTGTCTTAGGAAATACACATGTCTCTTGCCAGGCTTTTTTGAGAAGTTTTATGTTTTTCAAGTATTGTGATGAGAATTTCTATATTAAAAAAAAATTAGGCCAAGACCAATTACTTCTCAAGACTAAGGAGAGTATGACAGAAAAAAAAACAGGCTCTGCAATTAGTACCACTGGCCTTAATCAAAGCTCATTATCCAAATACAGGGTAGGGCTTCCTCTTTAGTCTTTGGACATACCCTCACATACATGTCCCCAGTAATCTTCATGAAATGACTGACACTCAAATCTCAAAGGCCGCAGTAGCAGTTTCTGTTCCTACTCCCATTTCAGGAGAGGAAAACATTTTCTTAACAAAGATGATTAACTCCAAGGGGAAAAGTCAATTAGTGTAGATGTAAAATAAAAGCTACATTTTTTTTTTTAAAGATTTTATTTATTTATTTGACAGAGAGAGCAAGAGAGAGAAAGTACAAGCAAAGGAACAGCAGGCAGAGGGAGAAGCAGGGACCATGCTGAGCAAGGAGCCCAATGCAGGACCTGAGCTGAAGGCAGACCCTTAACCAACTGAGCCACCCAAGTGTCCCTATGTTTATTTGCTGTACATTTTTCAAGAGCACAGGACTAGAACACATTTAATGAAAATTTTGAATAGAAAAAAACAAAATTTTTTCAATAAGACAACAGTTCTATATTATAAGCCATTTACCAAGGTAAGAGGAAAAAGACTTGTAGAAAGGAAAGGATATAATGAATAGAGAAAATTTAAAAATTCTTGGCAATATAATGGTCTGGATCCCTTCTCCACTGTTGAAGTCCATTCTCCAGCAGAAGCCTAGAACTAGCACAGAGTATACCAGAGCTAATCCCTACCATCTGTCAAAACCTTTTATTTCTTAACCTTAAACATCACATACCTGCTTTTAGTCTTTTCAGAGTTAAAAAAGTGTTAGGACTGAGATATTCTTGTAGGAATCTTTTATGGTATGTATAACATTGGTTAATTTCTCCTTGTGTATTTGTATGAATACACTAAAACTTGTATTACTGTATGCTTAAACCACCAGATTAGAACTAGTATTTTAAATACCCTTCATTCTGTCTATGAAACTTTTCAATCTAACAGACAGACCCCCAGAATGTCATTACAAAGTTGTTCTGATAACTTTTAAGCAGACGAAAGTTAGGAGGTAAATAACATTTGTGTGACCAAACTCACTGTTTATTCCTTTAATAAATACTTGTTGAGTATCTACTGTGTGTGCCAAACACTCAGCTGAACTAAGGGATACAGTGGTGAAGAAAATGGTCTGTGGCAAAGGGCAGAAGTCAAGTTTTTTTGGAGTAATACATAATTTTCTTGGTTCTGGGGGCACCTGGGTGGCTCAGTCAGTTACGCATCTGACTTTGGCTCAGGTCATGATCCCAGAGTCCGAGGATGGAGCCCTGTGTTGGGCTCCCTGCTCAGTGGAGTCTGTTTCTCCCTCTGCCTGCCCCCCCACCCCAGCTTGTGCTCATTTTCTCTCATTTTTCTCTAATAAATAAAATCTTAAAAAAAAAAAAAAAAGGTTCTGTATTTTCAGACAGCTTGAAATTACTCCTTTATACCATAAGCACTTATTTAATTCTAACAATTTCTGATGAAAAAAATTTAAACTAAATTTAAAATTTAAATGTAATGCACATTTCCCTTTATTGGAAATGATATATCTAACATACCTTAGCATTTACATGATGAGCATCAATTATGGTACTATGCTCTAACATGGCAATAACTTAAAATATTACTGAAATATGGAAGGTTCTTTGCATATATGCCTAATGGCATCAAGGCACTGTTTTTTGAGTGTTACTGCTTTTAAACATCTTGTTAAAATTATGAAATATGTCATACAGATAAAAAATGAATAAAACAAGCATAGCTCTTAAAACATTATGAGATATTAATACCTTTAAAGCCCCCTTATGCGTCTCTCAGACTGAATCTTCCTTCCTCTCAGAGTTAACCAGTAACTTGAATTTTTTGATATGTGTCTGCTTTTTATAGTTTTATTTTTCCTTGCAAATTATTTTTTGTGCTTTTAATATGTCTGCTTTTAGAAACTCTACCAAAAGAGAAATCTGTTGATCTGTTTTAGACTAGGATACTGAGAAGCAAGCTCATTAGGACTGTGCTCTTACGTAAAATGTGACAGATTCAAAGAGAAGGCCAGAAGGGTTCTCTTTTGAATAAGGCCTATATGCATTATGGCACCTTCACTGAGACTTCTATTTTGTCTGTTAAAAGGCCTTTTGAATTTATTTACTGCTGCTTAAGATTGTTCCAGATGGATGGGAATGCCAAAGAGATAACCCTGTAATTCAAGTGTTATATAGCTGAAGGATTCATCAACTAAAAGATCCTGAAGTGATATTAATGGTCATCAAACCCAACCTCTCCACTCCCTAAAGAAAAAATGAACCCCTAAAAGTTTGAGTGACGTGTTTTAAGTCACAGAATTAACACAGAATTAAAAAAGAGCCAAGGTTGGCATTCAAGTCACTGAGACTTCAAGTAGGTTTTCAAGTAGGGACCCCTCAGCGGGTATTTGGCAATGTCTGGAGTTATTTTTGTTTGTCACACTGGGAAGGTGCTACAGAAGCCAGGAATACTAATAAACATCTTCTGATGTACAGGCCAGCTTCCCAAAACAGTTATCTTGCCCAAAATATCAACAGGTGTGAGGTGGAGAAACCCTAACACTTTGTCAGATATCTGTAATCGACTGTTTACTTAATACAAACATTCAAAATAGGTTATTTCTCTTTAGTTAAAAATTCAGGCTGATTAAAGGGTCCAGTTTGACTCCCTATAAAATGGACTACATTAAATAAAAAAAAAATAAAATATACTCACCAGGAGCCAAAACCCAAGGGTCTCCTATCATAATCTGGCAGATCTGGAGCAATCTTACATGCCTGTATGTTCAGGTACTTAAATATGTGAATTTTGCCTTTAATACATATCTAAAAAAAGTAACATATACACACAACCAAATTATTACTCATCCGAAATGTAGGTGTTCCCTGTTAACAATCACAATCAGCTTTTTATTTATTATATATTAGAAACAGCAGGCATTTCTATCAACTAGATACAGCGATATTAAAAATCAAATACTCATTATAACATATTTTTAGTTATTCTATGTGTTTAAGTGATATAAATACAGATTTTTTGTTTTCTGGTCAAGAAAAATTTTCAGTAACATATAAAATAAGTAACTTATGATTATAAACACTGAGAGAATACTAAATAAACTTATCATCTTGACTAGTTAAGCATAGTCAGGGATTTAAAGCATTGTACCCCACAGATTACACTGGCAACTTTTGCTTTTAGAAATTCAACAATCATGCACAATTATGTTTTGAATCCTACTCTGTAAGAGAGAAAAGCAGAATTATTAATTATTAAAATTCTATTTCTGTTGATGGAAGTCAAAATACAAATTCTTTAGGATTATGAGATCCTTCTATAGGAATGAAGGTTACTCATAAAGCTTTATAGCTGCCATCTAGAGGTCTGAATAAGACCATCATCAACTATAGAATTCAAATGCTACAGTGAAAAATATAGGCTGGCACGTGTTGTGATGAGCAATGGGTGTTATATACAACGAATGAATCACTGAACACTGTATCAAAACTAATAATGCACTATTATGTTGGCTAACTGAATGTAATAAAAGAATAAATTAAATTAAATTCAAAAATATACAGGCTGGCAAATTTTTTCAGATCGTGGGATGGCTGGAATCTATATGTAAAATTACCTTATAATTATTATTAAATAGTCTCGTATCTGTCACTGATAAACAAATGACCAAATTAACTAAACGACGAACTTAAGATTTTAGAAATAAAAAGGGACAAAAACAATGGTCAGAAGAAACGCACTGATAATCTTTAATTCTGAAAACCAAGTATTTTTATGTGTCTCTCATGTTTACATTTGCCTACATGCAAATTTTACTAGAAAGGAATTAACTCAAATTATATTCGAGAAACTTCAAGAAGAACCCTTCAGCCTAAAAAAGTAAGTCAATTTAATGAAAGCCGAAACACTTCTGGAAATATTACCTGCCCTTCATCCCATTTATTCAGGGCTTCTAAAGAATACATATGTGTGTGAGTTTATTTTAAAAGAATTTCATTTCCAACAAAAAGATAAATGCATAGAACTTCAATTTGTAAATTCACCCCTTGTTGAAAAAGTTTCCAACATACTTCAGACCCACTAGAGTTTACCTGTGCAGGAGGAGACTGTAGTGGATTGTTATCTAGGGTGATCATCTGTAGGTGCCTGAGGTTCCGATAACAAACAGGGATTGCTGTAATTTTATTGCAGGAGAAGTCTAATCGTATCAATGGCAGTTCTGCCAGCTCTGCAGGGTGATAAGAAGGAAATGAACAATTCATGATATTTCAAAACTGGACAATTTTTACAGGAGCTTCTAGTTAAATAATAACAAATTTAATGTATTTATCTCCTTTCTTAATAATGAACTGATATTGTAAAATGAAATCTAGTTGCTCACAGATGGGAATACTAGTGAAAAGCGCTCACAGAACTATAGAAACCAGAGGCCTGATACCACAGAAACGTAGGCATAACCAATGGATTAGATGATAGTGTGTACAAAGAACAAGTTAAATGCCTAAGTTCCCAATCTCAACTCATGAAGCACAACCCCTCTCCAATCACCACAGGGGTCAATAAGTTATTCTCTAGTGAAACTGAATCAAAAGCCTTTGAATTCAGGAATCTCAAGCAAAATGGAAAGTCAGGATGAGCAGCCAGTTGAAAACAGGATTTAAGAGGAAGACTACGTAGTGCAGAGACCTCAGCACTTTCCTACCCAACCCCATCCCATCCTTCGCTCTTGAATGCCTGTAGTCAGTCCCCTCTTATCTATGGGGGATATGTTTCAAAACCCCTAGCGATGCAGCAACTGCAGATAGTACCAAATCTGATATATACTATGATTTTTCCTATACATACATATCTGTATACATATACATGATAAAGTTTAATTTATGAATTAGGCATGGTTAGAAATTAACAACAATAACTAATAATAAAATAGAACAATTACAATAGTGTAATAAAAATTACATGAATGTGGTCTCTCCACTAGAAAAGGAGGGAGGAGTTAGCCATAGGCACATAAAAAAACTAAGCAAAAACAAAACAAAACAAGATGAAAACAGCAACAAAAATAAGATAGAGAAAAAAGAAAAAAAATCAGAATATATCAACTGAATTGGCAGGGAATAACATTTATATAGTTGTAGTAACATAAACAATAATACTTTGATCAAAAGTCGTAATAAAACTACACTGGGAAGACAGTAGGAGGGAAGTAAAGCTATGATGGTGATAGTGTGTAAGAAAGTTAAACCATCATCTATCAGATCGCCTGGATGGCTCAGTCAGTTAAGCATCTGCCTATGGCTCAAGTCATGATCCCAGGGTCCTGGTATTGAGCCCCGCATCAGGCTCCCTGCTTAGCAGGAAGCCTGATTGTCTCTCTCCCTCAGCCTGCCGCCCTGCCTACTTCTGTGCATTCTCTCTCTCTAATAAATAAATACAATCTTAAAAAAAAAAAAAATCAAGTCATCTACCATAACAGGAGCTGACATAAATAAATGTCAAGACTGATAAATCCAGTAAAGCTGTTAAAGCCCACTATTTAGAAATATGTCAGCAAATGCTAGTGGAAATAGTCAAAGGCAGAAAAGGTAAATGCTTCCAGACATTAAAACTGGGGAAGTGGAGGGGTGCCTGGTGGCTTAGTTGGTTAAAGGTCCAACTCTTGATTTCAGCTCAGGTCATGATCTCAGGGTCATGAGATCGAGTCATGTGGCAGCTCCATACTCAGCAGGGAGTCTGCTTGAGATTCTCTCTCCCTCTCTTCCCCTCCTCCATGTGCACGTGCAAGCACACTCTCTCTAATAAATAAAATCGTAAAAAACAACAACTGGGGAGGGAGATGGTTGAGGCAGCAGAATGCCATTATTGATTTTGAGCTTTTTATACTCAACTTTCTGAATGATATATTTTTATACTATTTTATGTTATATATATTTTTATATTATTTGACTTTCTGAGCAATATATTACTTTATAACAATTAAAATTTAAAATCAAAATGGCAATGAGACATACGTCTTATCTACCAAACCACCAATTAATGAACATGAACTCACACACTAACATATATAGCTACTGGAATAAAGCTTTCTTCCCATCTCAGTTTGGCTGAATATGCTGAGATTACAAGATAAGCTTTAAAGCCATTTAAAATTATATGTGTGACTCACCATTTTCTTGTAACATATATTTAAATTTTGATAGAGAAATCAATTAGATGATAAAACTATTAGACTGTAACTGTCATTTAAAACTCTGAATTTTCATTTTCACTAAAATCCCAATGTTTTCATTAATTGATTTTGTAGTAAGTCCATATTATTATATTAATATGCCTTTAAAGATCAATCACCGTAAGTGGGTCCTGAGTAGAAGGGTAATCTTGGATAGAAATTTTGGGTTATGAGACTTATGGCATGATGTTGATCAGTTCTGCTGGGGGCCTTCATTCATATTCCTGAGGGGGTAAAAGTAGACCCAGGAGGAAATGAGGAAGGGCTCTAAAAATAAAAGGTGTAGAGGTTACTGAGTAAGTGAGTAAGATGAAAGTTATGCAGGATTTTGGCTAGTCTGACCGCACTAAATGTATAAAAGTGGACTAAAAGGTCACTTACTGAGATAGTTTGACATCCAAAATGTCAGTCATACTTGTATGAACTAAAAATTTGTTAGAACTAAAAATCATACTGGATTAAACTGGTGTTAACATTTGGATTCCACAGTGAAGCAAAAGTTTCATTAGTTATTTCATTATTTACTACACAAGTCGATTTTTGTAGAAGAACCTACAGCATCGTAGTCATGAATATACCTTCTAAAGGACAAAGGTAAGGGAAAGTGGATGGGAGTACAGATGAAGTTTCCCGGAGCTGATCACTACTTTGGCTGGATTATTCATTGCTCTCATCTATATATGAAATTTTCCATAATAAAATTAAAGAAATATATACTCTGATCCAAGTTCTCCCCATTTTTCATTTCTTTTTATGGCTTCTTTCATGAATTCATATTTTGAAGGATTGATAAATTATTCTTAATTTGTTTAATCATTTTTATCATTTAGATACATATACCAGAGCCTATAGTAGGCCTAAGAGAACCAGCCTCCCAGTGCAGTCTCTCACTGCATTCATTATTCATTCTACACATCACCTCATTAACTAGCCACAACCATTAATTAGCCTCTATCTGAACATTTCCAGGGAAGATTAAGTTCAAGTTAAGTCTATTTTAAGTCAGTGCAAATTGCAGGAATATTTTTCATCACACTAAACTATTTCCTAATCAAAAACATGATCTATTTCTCCCAATAGTTGCAAGTACTAAAACTTTCAGGGACCCTACCTTGCATTATGAATTAATTCTGACACGATCTAAAAATACAATCACTGGTTAATAGCTATTGGAGTTTTTCACTGAAGACTCTAACTTTAAAATCTATTAAGTAGCTGAACTACTGTATCTCCAACGTTGCCTATAACTCGTATACATTTTTGTCTTGTACCTATCAGTCTGAGAGATCTTCAAAATAAAACAAAAAATAACAAAACAATTATTTCAGTTTCTTACCTTCAGGCAAACGTACTAAGTGGTTTCTTCTTACATTAAGGTCTCTCAAGGCCTCCAAATTACCAATTTGGGAAGGTATTGTTTGAATTTCATTGCAGCTCACATCCTATCTCAAAAAGATATAAGGTAAAGAGTTGTTCTAATATTACAAATTTGTCCACTTTAAACCATGTGTAAAATGAGGTTTGATAAAGTAATACTATGATCTGTCTTAACTGTAAAAAAAAAAAAAAAAAAAAAAAAAAAAATTCTGTGTCCCCTTGTTAATTCTAAAAATGTAGAGGCCTCTGACTGATTTTACACATTTTATATGGATCTACACTAATTTTATGAGCAGAACAAAAATTAAATGACACGATAAGGACAGAAGGCCTAGGATCAAATCAAATGAAAATTCTAGTGAAAAGGTAAATTAGAAAAAAGTATATCAACAGATCTATTTAGGACAATATTTTATACGTGTTTTAATGAAATTAGAAGAAAAAAACAAAACAATAGTAAAAATTATAATGATAAAAAAATTGAAAGGAACTCCTATTTTCAAAATACCAGCTCACCTGCTCAAAAATGTAAAATAAAAATGCACTGAAGAGGGGCGTGTGGGTGGCTCAGCTGGGTGAGCGATTGCCTTTGGCTTAGGTCATGATCCTGGAGTCCTGGGATTGAGTCCCGCATCAGTCTCCCTGCTCAGCAGGGAATCTGCTTCTCCCTCTGCCCCTTCCCCTCTCATGCTCCTTCTTTCTCAAATAAATAAATAAAATCTTTAAAAAAATGCATTGAAGATAGCTCAAAAAATTCTTTATCAAACTGAAAGTGAGGGAAAAAATACTGAAGTACACATAACTCATAGGCCATGGAAAAAATAGACACTGCTCTACTGGCATCTGATCAAGCTGGTACCAACACAAGTATTATGTGGGCCTTCTGGTATATTGGTCAACATCTTGATTCCACTAGTTCTGAGAAGAGGCTGACTACAGATTCCAAGACTGACAAATTCAGAATTCCTTAATTCTGAGACCAGCCAGAAAAATGTATAGCATTTTTCCATGTATAACAGCAGGAAGTTGTCTAGGTTAATAAAAGCTCCAAGATGCCACATTAACACTTAGAACTCCTTTAGAATATGAGTAAAAAGACAATATTAATAGACTATTTGAAAAGACCACTTACCAAAACTTCAATAATCTTCAAACATTATTTTTATATTTTCCCATAATATTCTTAGAGAAAATATTACTTTACTTTTCCTACCAATTAATGACTGAAGTAGAATCAGTAGCTATACTTTTTAGTCCAATGCTCTGGGCATCAAAATTAAAAGGAAGAGAAGTTGAAAGGATAGGGAAAACTGAACCTGAGCCAGAAGGTAATAGTAATTTATAATATTTCTCTTGGAAAATGTATATCTTGAAAGACTGAAGTTTATTTTCACTTAAAAATGAAGGGAAGGGTGGCTCAATCAGTTAAGCCTCTGCCTTCAGCCCCGCATGGGACTCCCCACTTAGTGGGAAGTCTGCTTGTCCCTCTGCTTCTGCCCTTCCCCCTGCTTGTGCTTTCTCTCACTCTCTTGCTCTAATAAATGGATAAAATCTTTGAGGGAAAAAAAAAAAAAAAAACAATGAAGAGAAATAGCGGCACCTGGCTGGCTCAGTTGGAGAAGTAGGTGACTCTTGATCTTGGGGTCTTTAGTTTAAGCCTCATGTTGGCTATAGAGACTACTTAAATAAATAAACTTAAAAAAAAAAAAAAAGGAAAATAAAGGAAAAAAGCAATAAGGATGTTGTGAAAACATGTTTTATCAAGTAGAAATCAGGAGCTTTGGGATTATTAATTCTCACTCGGGCGCCTGGGTGGCTCAGCTGGTAAGGCAACTGCCTTCGACTCAGGTCATGATCCTGGAGTCCCTGGATCAAGTCCTGCATCGGGTTCCCTGCTTGGCAGAGAGTCTGCTTCTCTTTCTGACCCTCCCTCTTCTTATGTTCTCTTTCTCTCTCTCAAATAAAAATAATAATAATAATAATTCTCACTCTGGCACAAACTATATAACTGAGGGTATCGATTTACCTCTTCTGTAGAAAGCTAAAAGCTCCTTCTACAAGATATAGCTTAGGTATTTATGATTCAATAAGCAGATACAGAAAGTTCTGGTTTGAAAAATCAGAATCTGAATCACAAGCAAAATTTACTGTTAGTTCATGTTAATAACCCAAGCTCTGAAGAAATGCCAACAAACCTGTATTTTGGACTTTATTTCCTAGATCTTATTGTCTCTAAATAAATAGTCTAAATACTCCAGATTTAATATATTTGTGTATTTTTACATGTGACCTTTTATATTTATAATTCACCTGAAAAAAAGAGAGAGCTAATGTGTGGTCCAGTTAAATTACATGTGCATTTTTTGTTTATGATGTCTATCTTTGTTAATAAACCTACATGAAACTATCCTTCCAAATCTCAATGGATAAAATTGTATTTGACCATTTCAGAAATACAAAACATGGGCTCTGAAGTTAAGGTAGGCTGATTTCAAATTCTATTTCAGTTATGGAACCTGGGGCAAATTATCTAAGTGCTACTTTCCTCGGGTTTAATATGATAATTATAATACTTAATTCATAATGTTACTGTGGTGTTTAATCGGAAAAGTTCCATTCCCATGCCCAGAACATAAGTACTAAAGAATAACAAGGAGTAGTAAATGAAAGTCAAACTTCTCAGAAACTATAAAGCAGTAAAGAATAGCTTACTTTATGGAAGGCGAGGGGTGCTAGAGATAGCACATAAGACAAAAAAAATAAGCCTGATCTTTGTAGTGCCTGTTCCCCTGTAGGGGCTAACCAAAAATCGGAACACTGACACTATTAAGATTTTGAAAAATTCAAATGCATTATTAACTTATATCTCAAAAGTTTAGTAACGTGGAAATCAATGAATACTGGTTAAAATTTAATTCTAATGATTTTCTCCCAGTCCACGTGGGTCTATTAGACTTGCACTTTAAGTACTTTAACTCTGTCCTGAAACACTTTAGTACTGATCAATCAGCAAAACTTCACTATTCATACCTGAAGAAAACTAAACAACACACCTTAATAATGGGTCTTTATCACATGACAGATTATGGTATGACTATGGATATACATACATGTGGGACAGTGAAAAAGTAAAACATTAACTTACAAGTTCTGTTAAATGTCTGAGATGTCCAATTTCCTCTGGAAGTGACACCAATTTGTTATTACTAGCAATTAAGACTTTCAGTGGTAAATTACACAAGTGCACTGGTAACGTTGACAGTTGGTTCCGACTAAATGGATAAGTAGAAAAAGAAAGGAGTAAGAACCCACCACTCAAGAAAGAAATTTCCATCTTTCCTATTCTACACTCAGTAAAGTGACAAACCTAAGTCTTGGAAGAAACAAACAGGATATCAGATTTGGATTCTGGCCTCCATTTCCTCACGTATCACCTTTGTGATTTTAAGCACAGCATTATTCATTTTTTACACAGATTCCTCATATATAAGTTGAGGATCTTAATAACTCTTCTACCTATCCTACAGGACCCTGTACCATAAAATTCCTTTGTAAATAATGATGTGCTATATAAACACAACATATATTATTTATTTAAATTACTGTTATGAATGATAAAGTGATTTAAAAATACAGTAGATGACTGTTATCCTCTCCTGTCTTCCAAACAAGAGTTATAAACATAAAAGTAGTTGTATCTACTCCCTCACCATTACATACATTATAATCAAATGTATATAAATGATCCAAATATAGTTCTATGGAAAACAAGTGACAGGCTGTGATTTCAAATATGTCACACCAGCTGAAGTATAGGTATATAAATCTTTTATGGGGCACTTGGGTGGCTCAGTTGGGTAAGCAACTGCCTTCGGCTCAGGTCATGATCCGGGAGTCCCAGGATCGAGTCCCACATTGGGCTCCCAGCTCCAAGGGGAATCTGCTTCTCCCTCTGACCTTCTCCCCTCTCATGCTCTCTCTCACTATCTTTCTTTCAAATAAATAAATAAAATCTTAAAAAAAAAAAAAGAAATCTTTTATATATATAAAAATATGCGAAATCAGTACTGAAAATATACATCTATCATTAGGATAAAAATAATTTAAAATTTTACTTATATAGATTTAAGCTTTTCATCTCTAGGGTCAGTTCACCCCATTTCCAAGACCTTTTGCTGATTTGACTAATATAGATCACGAGTCTTTAAAACTTTTTCAATCAGTCATTCTATTCTGGGATGCCTGGGTGCCTCAGTCAGTTAGCATCTGCCTTTGGCTCAGATCAGGATCCTGGGGCCTTGGGATCAAGCGCAGGGAGCCTGCTTCTCCCTCTCCTCCCCACTTATGCTCTCTCACTATCTCTGTTGCTGTCTCTCTCTCAAATAAAATCTTAGAAATAATAATAATATTAAAACAATTCTATTCCTAGACATTTATCTTAAGGAAAGAGAAAGATAAACATTTACAAACAAGAGTCTCTGCCAGTATTACTTTTACCATGGCAAAAACCTGAAATAAACTAAGTATCTGAGAGGGAAAATGAGTTTTAGAAGTATATAAACTATAGAATAAAATCTTCACATACAAAAATACTTCCAAAGAGTATATCATGCCAAGGGGAAAAATATCATTTAGAAATTTGATTGAAAGCCTAGAGAAAAAGGAAAACATCACCTATAATTATAACTCAGATACAACATTGTGATGAATTTTCTTCATACTTTTCTACATTTGCTCATTATTTTCCAGTGAATATAACTTTTATAACCAAAAAAAACAGTGAAAGAAGTATTCTAAAATATGAAAAAATAGAAAGGAGTTAAATAAATGCATTTACACATTCAGAACTTAGTACACAAAAATGCAAAATCACAACAATGAAAGTACTTTCAGATCTATTCTCATTTGAGAAAGCTTATTTGAAAATGTAATTGAAGAATCACTACAAGACTACTGTAAGCCTATCAGGCCAATGACCCTTACAGTTTCTTAATTATTGCAAAGCTAAAGGCAAAGGGAGAAAACTAGAAGCACATAGGAAATATTGTTAATTCAGCCTAAGAATGAATATGAATAGATAATGTAAATTTCAGTGATACTGCAGATATGAATAGATAATGTAAATTTCAGTGAAAGGGAAGAGAGAACTGAAAATACCATATAAAACTAAAAATTAAAAAAAAATAAAGAAAGAAACAGCATCCTTACCTAATATTTAAGAATGTTAGAGCTTGTAAGTTTAGAATTGCCTCTGGTATATACCGAATACAATTTTGGTATAAGTTGAGATTCTCGAGAGAAACAAAATGACATGCTTCTATGGGAATCTCAGAGAGACGATTTCGTGACAGATCTGAAAGAAAAAATAAATTAAGTTTTAAGGTCAAACATTAGAACTCCAAAATGTTAGATAAATAAGCAGGTTTCATGATTGTCTGAATTCCCAAGTGTTTCCATCGTGAAGAATGGTCTAGAGTAAACATTCAAATATTTATTATTCAACTGAAAAAAAATTTTAACATACTCCTCTCCATCTTTTTGTTGGGAAATACTGATTCCTTCTCTGAGTACCCACATATACTTAAAAAATAAAACCAGTATTTTTTGTAAGTAACACAAATTCTAAGGCATATCTGTCCACAATTACACCAGAGATCATACTAAGTATCAAATATCCTAGGAAACAAATAGATCCTAAAAACCACCTTCCCAAAAGCATAGACAACATTCTGGGATTTAAAAAAAAAAAACAAAAAACTTAAAAAAACTTAAAAAAAAAAAACTGCCCCCCCCTTAAGATTTTTTTTATTTATTCATTTGAGAGAGACAGAGAATAAGCAAGAGCATGAGTAAAGGAGACAGTCAGAGGGAGAGGGAAAAGCACACTCCCTGCTAAGCTGGGTGCCTGACATGAGCCTCAAACCCAGGAACCCTGGATCATGATCTGAGCTGAAGGCAGATGGTTTGACTGACTGAGCGATCCAGGTGCCCCATTATACTGCCCCTTTCTTTATCATCAAAGATTATCAGGGTCATGTCAAAAGTAGTCAGGAACCATTCTGCTTCTAGGCCAAAGATGAGACAAATCTCAGCTTCAATGGAGACAATAATTACAAAGGACTCCAATGTATCACATACGTTGAATTATATTAGTTTATAATGACATCTAGCCCTTTCCCCCAAAAGATGATAGAGAACGCATTCATTATCTCATAAACTGATAAAGTAAGGGGAAAACATTTAACTTGCCTTTCCTCTATGAACTGTATCACTGAGTAACCAAACAGATAAAGTGTCTGTTAAGTGTTCGCCTTATAAATAAAAAATGATAGAATGTCACCATTTTGCAACCCTCAATGAATTAATGGATCTAGAATTGAGTATTAACAGTTTTTTTAATAATTTTTTTAAATTTTTAATTTATTTGACAGACAGAGATCACAAGAAGGCAGAGAGGCAGGCAGAGAGAGAGAGGAGGAAGCAGGCTCCCTGCAGAGCAGAGAGCCTGATGCGGGATTCAATCCCAGGACCCCAAGATCATGACCTGAGCTGAAGGCAAAGGCTTAACCCACTGAGCCACCCAGGCGCCCTATTAACAGCTTTTTTAAACAACAAGACAATCAGAAATTGTATGCCTCCCTCTGGAAGAATAGAAAATCACTTATGGTCTTGCCAGAGGGACAGAACCCACATCTACTGAAGCTTTTGCTAACTTCCAGGAAATGGAGAAGACAAAGGCATCTGCTGACATAAAGTCACTCTGTCATTATCCATTTAGAGCTAGTTAAATATACTGTGAGATTCACTTGCTTACCACTGTTTTCTCTCTTCTTCTGCCCTATCTCAAAGTCTCTGTTGGCAATTATTGGTGAGAATCATTTACTGAGAACATCTCCTAAATGGAGGACTTGTATTACTGTGTGTCCACAAATATCTTGCTTTCACCACAACATGTGAATAATACCTGCTTAGGTATAGGCACAGGTCCTTTCTTAGGAACGTGTAGATGTTATATTACTACCATCTAGCTTCCAGGGTCACATGGAGTAGTCTGGCACATATACGATGATTTTTTCCTTTGTAAACAGCTTATTTTTCTTGTCTCCCCACCATCCTCAACAGTTTAGTCTGGAACTCAGCAGGCTCTTTCAGTTTTTCTTCAAACCAGAGACATGTTTGCCTAGTATAGCTTTAGTTACTGCACCTCCTTCATTTGTTCTCTCTCCTTCCATAGAAACATATATCTATATCTATATCTGTATCTATACACCCACTGATTACCCCATTTGGCTATACTCTTCTACTCAATGTATCAGACCAGGAATTTGAGTCTCACCAATAATCACCCTTTCCACAAGTTAATATATAAAAAAGCTCCCCGCTTTTTGTTTTCTTTTACCCTATGATTAGAAGCACGTCTCTCTATTTCTCTTGAAAATCTAAGATAGTTTATTTTGTTTTGCCTGTTAAATCTGTCAATAGAACAGAAGTTTCTACTTCTGTTCTATTTCACTGAAATCACTTGTTCCAGATGCAATCCTTGTTCATCCTGTCTCTGGCTGCTGGTGTTCCTTTAAGTGAACTGTTTTCGTTTGCCATTCATGGCTTGCATCATCGTCATCTTGGAGCTCATCCTTCAAGCTGCTTGGGAGTCCCTTGAAAGGCAGTTAACACCAAAATTGTAGAAGCAACCTCTACAATGGGATGGAAGTAAGCTTTTACTCAAGTGCAGAGTTCATTCTGAGGACTCAAAAATTTTGATAATTGCCCCACAGGCTATTACCTCTTGTTTTCATTTGGATCACATTATATTCCCCAAACTCACATATTCCCTCTAGGCCCCTCCAGCCTACATGCCACAGAGCTGTTTCACTCTCAAGTGATAGTTAGTAACTGAAGTTGGGAAACAGATCACTATCTTGCCAAAATGCCTCCCCATATTGTATTCATTAGGAAAAAGTTTTAATGCCCTAGTTAACAAAGACCATCAAATACTTAAGACTAAAATTTTCCTATAAAATCACATTATAAATGGTTTCTTTCATACTAAATGCAGTAAGAATTCTTTTTTTTTTTTTTATCAATCCCTATTTAAATTTTATTACTATAATTTTAAAAGTTGAAGAAATGAGGAGTGCCTGTTTGGCTCAGTTGGAGGAACATGTGGCTCTTGATCTCGGGATCATGAGTTTGAGTCCCACATTGGGTGTAGAGATTACTTAAACAAATACATAAACTTAAAAAGTTGAAGAAATTAAAGAAATTAAATTCATTGTAAACTGCTCCTTATTTAAATTTAACCCTCCAAGATGACAGCTCCAGGCAACAGATTAAATTTAGGCAGGGATTACGCTGCCTAATTGATTTAAGCTTAAATTGAACCTTAAACATGATTTAAGCTCAGTCTGTTAAGCATCTGCCTTTGGCAGGTCCTGGCATCCAGCCCTGCATCAGGCTCCATGCTCAGCAGGAAATCTGCTGAGTCAGCTTCTACCTCCCTCCCCACTCAAATGCTCTCTCTCAAATAAATAAATAAATAAATCTTTAAATTACTTAAAATCCAGGAAAATGAAACAAATAACTTCCAACATTTTTTTTATCCCCATGTTAAGCAGGGAAAAAATAACAGCAAGATATATACTAGGCTTAGACGCATTTCAATAAATGAGTACTCCTTAATTTTTTAATATTTAGCAAATTTAAGATATAATCTATTTTTGAAACCAGAGTTTTGGATAAGGGTTCTTACAAGTTCTTCCACTTAAATTGTATTTTTATTTCAATTTGAGAAGACAAGTAGCTACTTCCTTATGTTAACTAAGTAATTTTTTACAGGCTATAAATCTATGATCATATTACAGAAAATACTGCAAAGTACTAACAGTTTATAAAAAATATTTTTTGTCACACTCCCTCAAGGAAGAAATAATTTTATAATCAAAGAAATGTGTTTTAAAAAGCCTTCATGGGTGCCTGGGTAGCTCAGTTGGTTAAGTCTGACTCTTGATTACAGTTCAGGTCATGATCTCATGGGTTGTGAAATCCAGCTCAGCAAGGAGTCTGCTTCAAGATTCTCTCCCTCTGCCCTTACACCCACTTGTGTGCTCTCTCACTCTCTCTCTCAAATAAATAAATAAATTTTTTAAAAAAGCCTTTAAGAAATAACCTTCAGTTTAAAAAACTATGGGTATGTAGTATTCTTAAAACTCTTTCTGGTTATAAAAGCAATGATGCTAACTTCATATGGAGAGAAGACTACATAAAACATATATGCATTCAAAGAAATAAAAATATTGCCAGTACCCTAGAAGCTCCAATGTAGCTGTTCTTGATCATAATCTTTTCCCTTGCCAAAAGAGAAACTAATCTACTGATTTTAGTGATAATCATTTCCTTGATAGTTTTAACACTTTATAATTTTTAGTACTAACTACCTATTGTTTTGGAGATCAGAAGTCAGAAATAAATCTCATTGGGTTAAAATAAAGGTGTGTTGGCAGGGCTACATTTCTTTTGGAGATTTAGGGGAGAATTTGTTTCCTTCTATTTTCATGTAAGGTATATCATGCAGTAGTTCCTTCATTTTCACTGTCTTCATAGTTCTCTTTTATATAAACATGCCACAGTTTATTTGCTTATCCTACTAATGATGAACACTTCAATTACACATTGATCTAGATGAATATCCAGGAGTGAAAATTCCGTAATAAGATGTAGGAATCTTCAGCTTCACAAGAGAATGACAAATGGTTTTCCAAAGTGGTTACACCTTGTGTAACTATTGTGTGGAAGACTTCTTGTGGCTTCACATCTTTTCCAATACTTGTTATTATGAGATGTCTTAATATGTTTATTTTGTTTTAAAGATTTTCATACAGTGGCATTTCATTGTGATTTTAATTTTCATTTCCTTTATTATTAATGAGGTACTACAGCTTTTCATTTGTTTATTGGCCATAGATTTCCTTTCTTATAAAGTCTTTTGATTTGTTGGAGATCTTTATAAATTCTGAATATGAAGCTGGTATCAATTATATCTGCTGCAAATCTCTTCCCTCACTTTGTGGTTTGAAGTTCCACACTCTTTGTGGTATCTCTGATGACAGTCTTTAATACAGTAAAATGTCTTATTAATGTTTTCCTTTATGGTTAGTGGTTTTTACAGTTTTAAAGGAAAATCTTCCCTTAAGTTTATAAAAAGATATATTCTTCTGAAAGTTTTATAGTTTGACCATCGCATTTACCATACCAGGTATTGTTTTTCTAGTATGATATGAAGTTAGGAGGCCAATTTCAATTTTTCCTACAGGGATATCCATTTATCCCAGTGACCACTAATGAAAAGATCATCTTCCCTCCTATTATTTGCCAATAACACCTTTGTCATATACCAGGTGTCTATATTTGTATGGGTCTTCTTGAAAGCTAATACACTGCACTATTGTCAGTATTACTCAATCTTAATTACTACAGCAGGATAATAATTCTTGCCATCTAGCAGAGTGATGTGTTCCTAAACTGCTAAGGTATTCCTACCTCATCGTTCTTCAAGTATTTCTTGGCTTTCTAGGTCCTCTGCATCTCCTTTTAAACTTCAGAATGGGCTTGTTTAATTTCATGAAAACACTTGCTGGAGATTGCAGTGAGTCAAATATCAATTTGAGAAGAAATAACACCTTTACAATATTGAATTTTTCAATCCACGAACATCTCCAATAATTAATAAAAGTCACCTTTAATTTACCTATTAATAAAGTTTTATAATTTTCCTCAGGAGGGTTTTACACATTGTTTACTTGCTTTATCCCCAGTTCTATTGAGATGATCATAAGATTTTTATCTTTACTTATATTAATGTTTTATAAGTATATTAGATTAGAAATATTTTCTAGTTTCCATTATGATTTCTGTCTTATTCTGTCAGAAATATATTCTTTAATTTCTGAACACGTAAGGACACTCTAATTACCTTTTTGTTGATTTCTAACAACTTTATTATAGTAAAAGAATACTCTTGGGGCACCTGGGTGGCTCAGTGGGTTAAAGCCTCTGCCTTCAGCTCAGGTCATGATCTCAGGGTCCTGGGATTGAGCCCCGCATCTGGCTCTCTGCTCAGCAGGGAGCCCGCTTCCTCCTCCCTCTGGCTGCCTCTCTGCCTTCTTGTAATCTCTGTCTGTCAAATAAATAAATAAAAATTTTAAAATGTTATGTTATTTCAATCCTTTGATGTTTATCTGCATTTTCTTTATGGATCAGCATATGGTCCATTTTAATAAATATTCTGTGTGAGTCTGAAAAGACTCCTTATGTTATTTCAATCCTTTGATATTTATCTGCATTTTCTTTATGGATCAGCATATGGTCCACTTTAATAAATATTCTGTGTGAGTCTGAAAAGAACGTGTACTCTACATTTCTACATTGCACATAGTATTTTAGTTAGGTCTATTAGGTCCTATTTGTTTGACTACATTGTTCAGGGCTCATCTTTACTTTTTGGGGGCAGTTTATTTATATCAATTGCTGACAAAGGTATATTACAGTCTTCTGTTACTATTACTATTGCTATCTTGTCTATTTCTCTCTGTAATTCTTTAGCCTCTTCTTTATATATTTTGGGATTTTTGTTACTGTGTTCCTATGAAATTTTAAACTATTAAATTTTTCTGATAAATCAAATTTTTATAATTCTTAAATTACTTTTTTTTAAGATTTTTTTTTTTATTTATTTGACAGAAAGAGAAACAGTGAAAAAGGGAACACAAGGAGGGAGAGTACGAGAGGGAGAAGCAGGCTTCCCCACGAGCAGGGAGCCTGATGTGGAGTTTGATCTCAGGATCCTGGGATCATGACCTGAGCCAAACATAGACACTTAACTGACTAAGCCACCCAGGTGCCCCTTTAAATTACCTCTTTTATTTCTAGTATTGTTCTTTGCTTTGAAATTTCTTCATTTGGTTGGTTTGGGGGACTGATTTTAATGTGACTCCCATTAAAATCAGTCCCCCAAACCAACCTGTTCATGCCCTTGTATAACAACCCCTCCAACTGAGTATGGGTGGGACTTCATAAGTAGCCGATATACATTTGACCCTTGAACAATGTGGGTGAGTTAGGAGTGCCATCCCCCAACACAGCTGAAAACTGGGTATAACTTTTGACTCCCTCAAAACTGAACTCCTAATACTCTACTGTTGATCAGAAGCCTTACCAACAGCAGAAACGGTCAATTAACATACACCTTGTATGTTATATGTATTATATACTGTATTCTCACTATAAAGTAATCTAGAAGAAAGAAAATGTTTAGAATATCTTATGGAAAATATATTTATAGTACCATACTATAAAAAATCTGCATGTAAGTGGACCCGAGCAGTGCAAACCTATATTGTTAAAAAATCAACTTAGACTTGTCTTTAACCAAAGATTGCAAAGAAAATGTATGTCATTCCTGTGGTTATAACTATCTGTTTCTCTCTGTTGCAGCTTTGAAGAGTCAAGCTATCATGAATTTTACCCCTGAAAGGAAATAAATTCTGCCAACAACCTGAAGAGGCTGGAAGCAGACCCTTCCCTAGTCAAGCCTCTTGATGAAAACGCAGCCCCTGTCAACACCTTGATTGGAACCCTGCTGCAGACCTAGCTAAGCTGTGCCTGGACACCTGATCAGACTCCTGATCCAAAGGAACCATTAAGCTCTTTAACTGCTAAATTTATGATAGTTTGTTAAAGCACAGGGAACAATATAGTTAATTTATCTATAGAATATCTTTCAACACTTCTCAATCATGTTTTGAATGTGTCTCTTATAAACAGCATATAGATTTTGCTTTCTTTTTATTGCCCAACAATCTTTATCTTTCAACTGAAACACTCTATATTTAACATAATTACCCAGTGTATTTGTATTTTTAAAGCAGTCATGTTATTTCTAGCTCTTTGATTATCTATGCTCTTTTCTTTATTGCTAAAATCTAAATTATGTTCAAAACAGTGAGGTACTCAGCTAGAACACAGACTCAGTTTCCAATTTTTTTAATTACTCAAGTTCAAACTAGTGGAATATGGATATAGAATTTAACTACATTTGACTTATTGACTAATTAATGTAGGAAAATATCATTTACAGGCAGTGTCCTGAGTCCTGTATATAAACCAAATGCTTCAAAAGACCTCATGTTTTTCTGAAGAGGGAAAAAGATTTCTCAGCTTTGAGAACTATCTTTACACAATAATGCCAAAGAAATGCTATATATTTGCAAATATATCAGTTTTCCAGTATTTTCTATCTCATGATGGAAATGCTTTTGCCTATTCAGTTCTTTAGGACAGAATTCTGGAATCACTTTTTTCTAATCTAAACCTATCAACAAACACTATCAGTTTATTGGTCCAAATGTATCTTGAACCCATTCATTTCTCTTTATCTCCTCTGTCACTGCTTAATCTAAGATTCAAATAAAACAACACATGGAAAATTATTTCATAAACTATAAAACACAAAAAGGGCACACATAAAGTGAGCTTCCTAGGGTTGAGAGCAATACAACAAAAACAAGTAACAAAACTCCCCAAATTATATGGAATTGTGCAAGGTCAAAGTGCAATATAAAAATTTATGATCTTTGGTCACCAAAATGAAGCAATATTGCATTCAGTATACCCTACTTCTAAAAGACAAAAATGCAGAAAACATTTACTTAATGATTTACATTAAAATGTTTAAAACAATTTTCTTATCTTTCAGTGAGGTTAAATAAGCACAAAGGTTAGTGTATCTTTTTGTTACTGGAGTAAGCTTTTGATTTCACACATACTCACAAAACTAGTTATTGTCACACAAACCTCCTAAGTTTCCAACTCTGTGTCTGTGTAATCAATCTTAGCTTGTTTTCTAGACTGCTAATTCAATTGAGATTTGCCAAGTACTACAAAAAGCCACAAACTGGATAATAAACAACTTTGCAATTAAGTTATTAAGTTACTCCTATGTATCATATCCTCCATGTGGCCTTGGTCTTTCACTAGCCATTATCTTTTCTTCTAATGCTAGTGACATGAGCCAACAACTGTACCACTCTTTGGCACAGACCTTGGATGTATTATTCAGTTGAGCAAAGCATAAAAAACCCATTTTGGCCTGATAAAAATATGAGAAAAGTTTTGGCTAAAGGATAAATCATGAAGTCTCAATAACTAAACTAAATAAATAACTAAACTAATGTTCAATAAAAAAGTTCTAGCATATTATGTTTGTAATAAAATGCCCAATTATTTTCCATATTTATGAAAGTCTTACCCTCAATGTCAAATTCAACTCAGAGATACTGCTGAGTTTTAAAATAATATGTTAGTTAAAGAAAAAAGCCTAAAAAAATAGTAAAAAGCATCCTAAATATTAATGGAAGGGGTGTATAAGAATCTAGATTCATACACCAAATATTTAATGAGTCTCTTACGTTATAAGGGTAGGAACTACGTCTGCTTTGTTCGACTCCGTACAATTGGCACTCAGTAGTTCCACTGCACATAGTATGGAGCTCAATAAAATATTCGTTCAAAAAATGAGCAAATAAATGGATAAAACAAAAACTGTCAACTCAGAAACGAGTAAGAATCCTGTCCTCCCTTATCCTTAGAGCTTCAGCTACAGTAAGACTGTAACATGACTAACATAGCTAAGAAAGGCCAAATCACAACTTTATCTTCCTTAATTTTTTTGTTGTTTTAAGAAGTATTACATAACCTGGATTGAAAATAACTTACTTCTTTTTTTTTTTTTTTTAAAGATTTTATTTATTTACTTGACAGAGAATCACAAGTAGACGGAGAGGCAGGTAGAGAGAGAGAGGGAAGCAGGCTCCCTGCTGAGCAGAGAGCCCGATACGGGACTTGATCCCAGGACCCTGGGATCATGACCTGAGCCGAAGGCAGCGGCTTAACCCATTGAGCCACCCAGGCGCCGGAAAATAACTTACTTCTAAACAAGTACTTGGGGGTGCCAGGGTGGCTCAGTGGGTTAAAGCCTCTGCCTTCAGCTCAGGTCATGATCCCAGGGGTCCTGGGATCGAGCCCCGCATCGGGCTCTCTGCTCATTGGGGAGCCTGCTTCCCCTTCTCTCTCTTTCTGCCTGCCTCTCTGCCTACTTGTAATCTCTGTCTGTCAAATAAACAAATAAAATCTTTTAAAAAATAAATAAATAAACAAGTACTTACATAAAATGAATCAAATTCAACTTTACAGGGAAAAACTGTTATGTCTATCAAACTATAGATAAGCATCTTAGATTTATTTATTTGAGAGAGAAAGACAGAGAGAGAGACAGACAGATAGTGGGGGGAGGGGCAAAGGAAGAGGGAGAGAAATTGTGGAACAGACTCCCAGCTGATTGTGGAGCCTGACATGGGACTCAATCCCAGGACCCCAAGATCATGACCTGAGTTGAAATCAAGAGTCGGATACCTAGTTGCCCCAAATATTTTATAATTTTTTAAAAAGGCTGAAATAGGTTACAGCTGTAAAAGACTGCTTTAGGTATATAAAATAATAACACTGGACCTTTGTTTCATTTTCAAATATAAAATTTTTTAACTTATGATATTCCCTTTCTTTCTATTTATAAAAAATTACATGCACACTGATTTATAGTCCTATTTGCTACATGGATGCAGATTTTCATCTTATTTAAAGGGTTATAATCCATTATGAGCCAGATTTGATTATGAGAACCCCTGTATCTTTTTGATATGCCATCTTCATTTTTTTACTTTTGTTTTTGTTTTTAAGATTTTATTTATTTGACAGACAGAGATCACAAGTAGGCAGAGAGGGGCGCCTGGGTGGCTCAGTGGGTTAAGCCGCTGCCTTCGGCTCAGGTCATGATCTCAGGGTCCTGGGATCGAGTCCCGCATCAGGCTCTCTGCTCAGCAGGGAGCCTGCTTCCTCCTCTCTCCCTCTGCCTGCCTCTCTGCCTACTTGTAATCTCTCTCTGTCAAATAAATAAATAAAATCTTTAAAAAAAAAAAAAAAAAACAAGTAGGCAGAGAGAGGAGGAAGCAGGCACCCCACTGAGCAGAGAGCTCGATGGGGGGCTAGATCCCAGGGCCCTGGGACCATGACCTGAGCCGAAGGCAGAGGCTTTAATCCACTGAGCCACCCAGGTGCCCCCCATCTTCATTTTTTTGAGCATTTCCTCATATTCTAACACAACAAGATATTCCAGGTTTATCTTGTAAGCGTCCATGTCCCAGTTCTGCAATCAGCGATTTCTCTTTCACCCTTGTGTAACAAACTTCTGTGGCAAGTTACATTTGGAGGATGGGGGTAGGAGACAGAAGGGAAAGCCTCCAACCCCTAGGAAAGTTACAGAATAAAGTTACAGAATAAATGGTTGTTGGGGTTTTTTGTAAGCCACTAAGCTTTATAGTGGTCGGTTACACAGCAATAACCAAGAAAACAGAAATTGGTACCTGGAACTGAAGTGTGCTCTAACAAAAACTTAGAACACCTGGTGTTGGCTTAAAAGAAGGCATCAGGGGGGCACCTGGGTGGCTCAGTGGGTTAAAGCCTCTGCCTTTGGCTCAGGTCATTATCCCAGGGCTAGGATCAGGCCTAGGATCAGGGCTCTGTGCTCAGTGGGAAGCCTGTTTCCTCCTCTCTCTCTCTCTCTGCCTGCCTCTCTGCCTACTTGTGATCTCTGTCTGTCAAATAAATGAATAAAATCTTAAAAAAAAAAAAAAGAAAGAAAGAAAGAGAAAGAAGGCATCAAGAAGTGGCCCTAAGGGCCTCGCAGAGCATGTTAGTGATGCAGGAAGGGCAATGAAAAAAATGCTACTGAAGACTGGAGAAAAGGGCACCCTAGTTCTGTCCCAGCATAACAATTCTCGCAGAACAATTAAAGAAACTAGAACCTGCCGTAATTTGGTAGGTAGAAAGGGTACCTAATGGGTTTAAATCACCATAAATACATGTGGCTATCTCTAGTGAAACACATTAGAGTTAAGAAATATATGACAACAAGCGCGCCTGGGGGTGGCTCAGTGGTTAAGCATCTGCCTTTGGCTCAGGTCATGATTTCTGGGTCCTAGGATCGAGTCCTGCATTGCGTTCCTTGCTCAGATGGGAGCCTGCTTCTGCCTCTCCCCCTGCTTGTGCTCTCTTGCTCTCTCTCTCTCAAATGAATAAATAAAATCTTAAAAAAAAAAAAAAAGAAATATATGACAACAAAGTATTATTAAATCTTAATGAGAAAGGATGTACATATATTTACAACACACATATAAATATATTCCTGCAATTTACTAATTACCCTCCCTTATTTTTAGAAATATATTACACATTTTTCCTTTTCAAAAATAATGTAGAGAAAGCAAAAAACATTAACCAACTTAAAAGATCCTTTTTGCTCGCATAGTAAAAGAACATGAATTTCTGGGACGCCTGGGTGGCTCAGTTGGTTGGACGACTGCCTTCGGCTCAGGTCATGATCCCGGAGTCCCAGGATTGAGTCCCGCATAAGGCTCCCAGCTCCATGAGGAGTCTGCTTCGCTCTCTGACCTTCTCCTCACTCATGCTCTCTCTCACTGTCTCTCTCAAATAAATAAATAAAATCTTAAAAAAAAAAAAAAAAAGAACATGAATTTCTGCCTAGAATGGATTTCAGTTTCACATAGTATTAGAAAACAAACTCAATTATTTAGTCTATAAAGACCACCCCTAACTGTAACTGAATTCTTATAATACAGTGTACCCCTGAACAACTTGGGTTTGAACTGTGCAGGTCCACAAATGTGGAGATTTTTTTTACAAATGTAGAAAATGTATCTCCTCTTATGATTTCAACATTTTCTATCCCCTAGATTTATTGTAAAAATACTGTATATAATACACATAACATATAAAATATGTGTTAATACATTTATATTATCAGTAAGACCTTCCATCAACAGTAGAGGATTAGTAGTTAAATACTGCAGGGAGTCAAAAGTTAGACATAGATTTTCAATTGTACTGGGGGTCAGTTTTCTTAACCTCCATGTCGTTCAAGGGCCAACTGTATTTGCTTCCATCTTGAAATAGTGTTTATCACATACTATGCCAATAAAAGTTTTCAAAGCCAGGGGCGCCTGGGTGGCTCAGTGGGTTAAAGCCTCTGCCTTCAGCTCGGGTCATGATCTCAGGGTCCTGGGATTGAGCCCGCATGGGGCTCTCTGCTCAGCAGGGAGCCTGCTTCCCCCCCACCCCGCCTGCCTCTCTGCCTACTTGTGATCTCTCTCTGTCAAATAAATAAATAAAATCTTAAAAAAAAAAAAAAGTTATCAAAACCATACCCAGAGGGGTGCCTGGGTGGCTCCGTGCGTTAATAAGCCTCTGCATTCGGCTCAGGTCATGATCTCAGGGTCCTGGGATTGAGCTCTGCATCAGGCTCTCTGCTCAGCAGGGAGCCTGCTTCCCCCCCTCTCTCTGCCTGCCTCTCTGCCTACATGTGATTTCTCTGTTAAATAAATAAATAAAATCTTAAAAAAAAAAAAAAACCATATCCAGAAACAATAAAATTTAGAGAAACACTATTATCTTAAATGAGACATAATCTAGTCAGATTTTAGTCCTAGTTCTACCATTTTTTTTTTACCATCTTAATCTCTAGAACATCTCTGAATCTCTTACTCTACACTTTCACTGAGATGCTTTCAATTATTTTACCTTTTTTTGCAGGTAAGAAGTACTAAGAGGTACTTTCTCCCAAGTCTATCTTTTCCATTATCTGTTTAAGAAACTTATAATTTTATGAATTAGAAGTGGTTAATTCCTACTTTCAGGGGACAAACTTAGAGCCCAAAGACCTAACAGTAGTATGGTTCCTTAAACAACATTTATCTATTTTCCTCCCAGCTAATTTATTAACTTTTCATTAATGTAAAATGAGAATGTTTGAGACTATGAAAGTCACAAGATCCAGAAAAAAGAACATAATCATTTTACTAATATAGTATTTATTGCTCACTTCTGATAAGATAGCAAAAAAGAAAAATCCCTAATCTTTATAACACAAAAACTTGTTAATAACTTAAATCTCTTAAAAGAAAACAATTATAAACATCTAAGTGGTATTTCAAACGTTTAATTCAACAAATTCTTTTTCTCTTCTTAGGAATCTGCTCAGTGTTGCTCCTTCTTTCAAACTGTTACAATTGCCGTTCTCCACAGAGGACAACTCCTAAGACAGCCCAAAGCCCCACACAACCTTGTTTTTTCTCAGACCAGTGTCCGACTTCTATACTAAACTGCCTGGGATCATTTCCTTTGACCAACCAGATCTAATTCAATCTCTCTTCTGACCCTCCGTTTTTCTTCCTATTCTCATGTAAGCTATCAGAAGAAATAATGTGATGGTGTATCTGTTAATAGGGCCACTTATTTGAATCACAAAGTAAGCTAAATTCAGTTGAATCAATTAATACAAATATCTTGAACTTAAACTTAAGTTTTCCATATCATGACAGATCAGCTTGAACCTACTCATCTATAAAGAACTTTTTCAAGTGTTTCTAGCTCTTATGCATGAACAGGTTACCTAAAGCATACAGGCGAAAAAGGGGAATGCCTGGGTGGCTCAGTGGGTTAGTAGGTGGTTTCTTCAATAAATTTTTTTTTTAAAAGATCTTATTCATTTATTTAACAGAGAGCGAGCACATGCAGGGAGAGCATCAGAGGCAGAGGGAGAGGGAGAAGCAGACTATCCACTGAGCAGGGAGCCTGATGTGGGGCTATATCCCAGGACCCCGGGACCATGACCCAGCTGAAGGCAGATGCTTAACTGACTGAGCCATCCAGGCATCCCTCAAATAAATAAATAAATCTTAAAAAAAAAAAAAAAAAAAAAAAAAAAAAAAAAAAAAAAAAAAAAAAAAAAAAAAAAAAAAAAAAAGCACATAGGGAAAATGGACCAAGGAGTATCTTTCCCAAACTTCTCTTTTTAAAAAGATGCTTTGGGGATATCTGGGGGGCTCAGTGGATTAAGTGTCTGTCTGCCTTCCCCTCAGGTCATGATCCTGGGACCCTGGAATCCAGCAGAGGCTCCCTGCACAGTGGGGAGCCTGCTTCTTTCTCTTCCTCTCCCCTCTGCTCACTCTCCCCTCTGCTCACATTCTGTCTCTCTCAAATAAATAAATAAATAAAATCTAAAAAAATTAGATGTTTTGGCCATTGTGTACTGCTTATTAGCATACACACATACAGTAAGACATTTTTTAGGGTGTTTGCTTAGTTCACAATGTTCCTAATTCATCTCATTCACAGGGGCTGGCTCCCTCCTTTCCAGAATTATATAGACCAGTCATTCTTAATCCTAAAAACATTCTCAAAGGAAGTCACTGAATTTTGGGATCTCGTCAATCTCTATACCCTGGTAACTCCTGTCCCTCCTTCAAGAGCTATCTCAAACATAATTTCCTTATACCTTCCTTGACTTGTCTAGGCATTCAAAGGATTTTCTATTTGTTTCTATTTTCTGTTTCTATTACCCCACTACAGTAATCACCACACATGGTACTGTTAATTCTTCATTAGAATTTAAGTTCTTTGAGACAAAAAGCTTTGTGTCTTTTGCATCTAACACAACATCTAACTTATTAAAAGGTCAATTTTAATTGCTAGAAGTAAGGTAACTCAGCCTGCTAACATCAGTTATTTCATGCTGAACAAATCTCTACCTAGCTATTTCGTTTTTTATTAAAAACTGAAAAATTAATCTTTTCTAAATAAAAAAAATTTTACTTGGTAGGTAACTAGTTAATTTTTAAAATGTGGGCTCCATGATGGGATTTATAAGAAAGGATCTTTAGTAGAGGAAATGTAGGAGACATACCTACAGACAAGGTCAGATTCCAACCACATCACTACCAACCCTCTGCAACACAACTTAAAAATGAATGGATTATCGGGTAAGAGATCAATATTCCAGATATATTATTTTTAAAAATCCTAAAACTCAACAACAAAACAACAACACAATTAAAAAATTGGGCAAAGGAGTCAAACAGAAGATACAAGAGCGGCCAATAAGCACAAAACGAGACAGTCAACATCACTATTCATTAAAGAATTGCAAATCAGGTGCGCCTGGGTGACTCAGTGGGTTAAAGCCTCTGCCTTCAGCTCAGGTCATGATCCCAGGGTCCTGGGATGGAGCCCCATGTCGGGCTCTCTGCTCCGCAGGGAGCCTGCTTCCTCCCCTCTCTCTCTCTGCCTGCCTCTCTGCCTACTTGTGATTTCTCTCTCTCTGTCAAATAAATAAAATCTTTAAAAAAAAATAATTGCAAATCAAAACCAAAATGAGATTCCACTTCACATCAATTAGAATGGGTATTTTAAAAAAAATTTTTTATTTTTTATAAACATATAATATATTTTTATCCCCTGGGGTACAGGTACATGAATCACCAGGTTTACACACTTCACAGCACTCACCATAGCACATACCCTCCCCAATGTCCATAACCCCACCCCCTTTCCCCCAACCCCCCTCCCCCCAGTAACCCTCAGTTTGTTTTGTGAGATTAAGAGTCACTTATGGTTTGTCTCCCTCCCAATCCCATCTTGTTTCATTTATTCTTCTCCTACCCCCTTAACCCTCCCCCTTGCATCTCCATTTTCTCATATCAGGGAGATCATATGACAGTTGTCTTTCTCCGCTTGACTTATTTTACTAAGCATGATACCCCCTAGTTCCATCCACATCGTCACAAATGGCAAGATTTCATTTCTTTTGATGGCTGCATAGTATTCCATTGTGTATAACTATCACATCTTCTTTATCCATTCATCTGCTGATGGACATCTAGGTTCTTTCCATAGTTTGGCTATTGTGGACATTGCTGCTATAAACATTCGGGTGCATGTGCCCCTTTGGATCACTACGTTTGTATCTTTAGGGTAAATACCCAGTAGTGCAATTGCTGGGTCATAGGGTATTTCTATTTTCAACATTTTGAGGAACCTCCATGCTGTTTTCCAGAGTGGCTGCACCGGCTTGCATTCCCACCAACAGTGTAGGAGGGTTCCTCTTTCTCCGCATCCTCGCCAGCATCTGTCATTTCCTGACTTGTTAATTTTAGCCATCCTGACTGTTGTAAGGTGATATCTCATTGTGGTTTAATTTGTATTTCCCTGATGCCAAGTGATCTTGAGCACATTTTTATGTGTCTGTTGGCCATCTGGATGTCTTCTTTGCAGAAATGTCTGGTCATGATCTCTGCCCATTTCTTGATTGGATTATTTGTTCTTTGGTTGTTAAGTTTGCTAAGCTCTTAATAGATTTTGGACACTAGCCCTTTATCTGATATGTCGTTTGCAAATATCTTCTTCCATTCTGTCAGTTGTCTTTTGGTTTTGTTAACTGTTTCCTTTGCTGTGCAAAAGCTTTTGATCTTGATAAAATCCCAATAGTTCATTTTTGCCCTTGCTTCCCTTGCCTTTGGCGATGTTCCTAGGAAGATGTTGCTGCAGCTGAGGTCGAAGAGGTTGCTGCCTGTGTCTCCTCAAGGATTTTGATGGATTCCTTTCTCACACTGAGATCCTTCAACCATTTTGAGTCTATTTTCGTGTGTGGTGTAAGGAAATGGTCCAATTTCATTTTTCTGCACGTGGCTGTCCAATTTTCCCAACACCATTTATTGAAGAGATTGTCTTTTTTCCATTGGACATTCTTTCCTGCTTTGTCGAAGATTAGTTGACCATAGAGTTGAGGGTCTATTTCTGGGCTCTCTATTCTGTTCCATTGATCTATGTGTCTGTTTTTGTGCCAGTACCATGCTGTCTTGATGATGACAGCTTTGTAATAGAGCTTGAAGTCCGGAATTGTGATGCCACCAACTTTGGCTTTCTTTTTCAATATTCCTTTGGCTATTTGAGGTCTTTTCTGGTTCCATATAAATTTTAGGACTATTTGTTCCATTGCTTTGAAAAGGATGGATGGTACTTTGATAGGAATTGCATTAAATGTGTAGATTGCTTTAGGTAGCATAGACATTTTCACAATATTTATTCTTCTAATCCAGGAGCATGGAACATTTTTCCATTTCTTTGTGTCTTCCTCAATTTCTTTCATGAGTACTTTATAGTTTTCAGAGTATAGATTCTTTGCCTCTTTGGATAGGTTTATTCCTAGGTATCTTATGGTTTTGGGTGCAATTGTAAATGGGATTGACTCCTTAATTAGAATGGGTATTTTTTTTTTAAAAAAAAAGCTTGAAAATAACAAGTATTAATGAGGATGGGGTTAACTGTAACCCTTGTTCTTGCTGGTAAGAAGGCAAAATGATACATACAGCTGCTACAAAAACAATATGGTGGGGACGCCTGGGTGGCTCAGGTGGTTAGGCAGCTGCCTTAGGCTCAGGTCATGATTGGGATTGAGTCCCGCATCGGGATCCTTGCTCGGCGGGGAGCCTGCTTCTCCCTCTGCCTCTGCCTACCACTCTGTCTGCTGCCTGTGCTTGAACACACTCTCTCTAACAAACAAATAAATAAAATCTTAAAAAAAAAAAACAACAGTATGGTGGTTCTTCAAAAACTTAAACATAAAATTATCTAGCAATTACATTTCTGAGAACTATACCCCAAAGAACTAAAGGCAGGGACTCAAACAGGAATTTGCACACCAATATTTGTACCAGCATTATTCACAAGAGACAAAAGGTAGAAAAAACCCAAATATCCATTAAAGATGAATGGATAAACAAAATGCAGTAAATGCATGCAACAGAATAATATTCAGCATTAAAGAGGAATGAAATTCTGATACATGCTACAATGTAAATCAACCTTGAAAATATGTGCTAAGTGAAAAAGACTAGACACAAAAGGCCAAATAGTGTATTTCACTTATATGAGATACCTAGGACACTCAGACCCACAGAGACAGAAAAGTAGGGTGGTTACCACAGGCTGGGAGGGGAGGTAAGAGTTACTGTTTAACAGATACAGTTTCAGTTTGGGAAGATGAAAAAGTTCTAGAGATAGCTATAGTGGTGATGGTTGGAAAACAATGTGAATGTACTTAACTGTACCTTTTAAAAATAGTTAAGATGGTAATAAATTTTAGGTTATGTACATCTTACCACACTAACAGGTTGAATGTTTAGTACTCAAAGTAACAAAATCAATGTAATCTGCCTATATTTAAAAATCTACCTTAAAAATCTCTTTATAAAACCATGATCTTTTATAATAATGATATCTTACAACTCAGCAATAAACTAAATAATACAGAAATGACAGAAACACAAATTCCAAAATCCTTGAACATCAAATCTCAAAAGTTAGTCTCACAACTGTGTAAGAGAATGTCAGTTGTTTATTAACTTCTTTCCTTCCTAATTCCACTTCTCTTTCCCAGAGAGAAAAATGGCCAACATTTCATTGTATTCAGTTATGTAATTATGACAGAATTTATCTCTAAATCTTTAGAGTCAAGCCAGGATAACCTAAGTTCATTCTAGTCCAAACACAAATGAATGTTTTCAACAGTATGGCATTTATTAAGAAACGTTAGCAGTCAAAAGTTCTATGTTCTTCTAATAATTCCTTCAGGCCATCCCACGCAATGACATCATCCTTACCAGATAAAGCCCATTATGCAATACCCACATATACAGTACTATCACTTTCTATGAGAACAGTTGCTGTCATGAATGTTAAAAAGATTATGACAAATATTCTCTGTTAAGAGATTTTTAACGCTGAACAATGTAAACTTTAACATAATATAATAATAATATCCTTTAATAAGAAAAATTTCTAAAAAAATTCTAAAATACATATTCAAGATGAAATATAAGATCAAGTCCCTAAAGAATTATGTAAAAGTATTAATTTTAAATGTGATTTGATAACCATTGAACAAACCACAATGATACTGTGCATGGTGTTTCCCACAGACTAACAAATACCAAGGAGAAAAACCATACACAGTTGTCCATTAACTGAAGATACTGTGATACCTGATAAAAAGTTTGTTACACTTTTGAAAACTTCTTTTAAATTTGCCACATTAAAAAAAAAACACACACCCTATACTCAGGTATTTTTCCTTTGTTTTCAACTGCTATGTCATTCCCGTGAAAATTTTACTGAAAGATAATGCAATAAAAATCATTTTATTTTAACTATTAATAAAATTATGTAACCCAGGGAGGTCAGAAATGAGAATATTTTCTAATGTTTTTCATTCTAAAGTCACAATATTTGTATATAATTCTTGGGTTTTCTTTTCTTTTTTTAAGGTTTTATTTATTTATTTGACAAAGAGACAGCAAAAGAGGGAATACAAGCAGTGGGAGTGGAGGAAGGGAGAAGCAGGCTTCCCGCTGAGGCAGGAGCCTGATGCGGGGCTTGATCCCAGGAGGCTGGGATCATGACCTGAGCAGAAAGTAGACACCTAACGACTGAGCCACCCAGGCACCCCAGGTTTTCTTTTTTAAATTGTTTTTAACTTTTTATCAAAGGCAGTAAATTTATACAATTTTAAATGCTAAGTA
The DNA here is from genome assembly GCF_022355385.1 of Mustela nigripes. Classification (NCBI taxonomy): domain Eukaryota; kingdom Metazoa; phylum Chordata; class Mammalia; order Carnivora; family Mustelidae; genus Mustela; species Mustela nigripes. The sequence goes on from NC_081558.1 coordinate 101,281,589, forward strand.
GATTTCTGCTTCCAGTAAGAACAGATATATTGTTCCCTATTCCACCTGTTAAGTGCAAGTTAAACCGTGACCATTGTCTCTAACATAAACATAAGAAGACTCTAAAGGGTTAAAAGAAGGAACTTCAAGACCAAGGAACAACATAGTGATCAGTTCCCTGGGTTTTCTTTTTGCCTCATTTATCCTAGACTTGGAGTTGTTGTCTCCAAGTTGGCAACCCAAAAATATCCATGGGCAGAGACCCAAAAAAGAAGAAGCAGCAGCAAAAAGGTCCCAACAAAAGCCTGCTCTCTCTCTAGCCAAAGGACCATGAAAAGGGCAAATTAAACAATAACTGCCCTACTCCAGCCAAATACCTCAAAAAAATTGTGGTCTCACCCTCACCTATGCCAAAAAAGGCTGAGTGGGGTACCTAAATTTGATTTTCCAGCCTTGCAGGACTAGATAACTCAGGATTTCTGTGGCTCCTCCCCAGTCTCCACTGGTGTGGGCAAAGGTCTGGTAGGGAGCTAGGACTTTCACTCCTGCCAGAAGGTCATGTGGCCCCCCTCCCCACCATGCAGAGTCAGTGGAGACCACATGAACCTGGACATCCACCCCAACCCAGCAGTAATGAGGCACCCTCCAATTTGTACTGGTGTGATGTCAGAGGAGGACTAGTAGAGTCAGGACTTGGGCCACTGTCCAGGAGTTGGAGAGGCAGAAAGAAAAGACAAATGGCTTCTTCTAAGATTACCATTCCTTTTCAGAAAGTAAGGGCCATGAAGAAATCTCAGTTCCTCAGAGGAAAAAAAAGAGTGGGAAGTATATAGGGTATGTAGTTAAAATGTCAAGGACTGAAAATTTTTCAAAATCTCAACATGATGCTAATTTTAAGTGTTCTGCATTAGAGTTTAAAAATTCAGACCACCATGACTATGGTGTCACTACTGAGATAGTGCGAAAAAATGAGAGAGGCATATTCCAAGAGAAAGTACCACTGAGCCTATTTGACTTTTGAGTGAAGCAAATACTTTAACAAGATCCAGTCCCTGTAAGTCATAACCCCCAAAAGTCAAAAACAACTTGAACTAGAAGGACCCAGGAATTCAATGATGGAGATGCTGATAATCACATTTTGAAGCAGAGTATCAGAATAGGGAATTAGAGAAAATCCATTAATGTCTCACTTTACTTATAATATTGGAATTCATAATGAATGATGACCACTTGATATGAACAGTTCAGGGAATATCTATTTTTCTGTGAAAGCTATGAATTTAACTATCACAATTTATCTTCCTTGTTTTATTTTCATGTAGTATTTACAGAGATACCAAACTGTGCCTCATTATGTGGCAGGTCTTACTTTTAACCAGTTGGAAAATAAAAAGTATATCTTGTGAGCATAACAGTCATGTTTTTAAATGATGTAATGACATAGTTTCATGTTTAACAGTTCTAACTCAGAAATTAGAACTTTATGAATGCTTTGAACAAAAATATTACAATCTCATCACAACGAATTAATGGCAGCAAGTCTGGCCTACTTCACTGTGGCCTTTGCTAGGATTAGAAAATCTGGCCATGATTCTATAAAAAAATTTCTTTGCAAGGAGGTTCAATTTGTTGTTAGCAGGTATTTGTTCAAATTAAGATCATCACATTAAATGAATCTGCTGTCAAATCTTTTTAACAGAGTAAGTAAAATATTATCAGAAAAATAGAGGCAACCGGGCCTCCCATTTTAAAATATCTGTGAATATTAGTATTAGTATATGACTTGCACATGTACATCTGAAAAAGTATAATATAGAAACTTAAAGATTTCTACATATCACTTTTTCATTAAAGACTAATACGTACTTTTTGGTATAAAGACTGACCAAGGAGCACCTGGGTGGCTCGGTGGGTTAAAGTCTCTGCCTTCAGCTCAGGTCATGATCCCAGGGTCCTGGGATCGAGCCCCACATCGGGCTCTCTCCTCTGCAGGGAGCCACCTTCCTCCTATCTCTCTCTGCCTGCTTGTAATCTCTGTCTGTCAAATAAATAAATAAAATCTTAAAAAAAAAAAAAAAAAGGCTGACCAAGTAACTAGATTACTTGAGAAATCTGTTTGTGGTTGCATGTCTGCTTTAAAAAAAAAAAAAAAGGCTTTGGTAGGGGCACCTGGGTGGCTCAATGGGTAAAGCCTCTGCTTTAAATAAATAAATCAAATCTTTAAAAAAAAAAAAAAAAGACTGACTGAGTGTCTAGATTACTGATTACTAATCAGTAATTAATCAGCAAAACAGATTATTAATCGGTTTGTGGTTGCATGTCTGTTTTAACCCAAAAAAAGGCTTTGGTAGGGGCACCTGGGTGGCTCAGTGGGTTAAAGCCTCTGCCTTCGACTCAGGTCATGATCCAACGGTCCTGGGATTGAGCCCCACATTGGGCTCTCTGCTCAGCAGGGAGCCTGCTTCCCCCCCACCCCTGCCTGCCTCTCTGCCTACTTGTGATCTCTGTCTGTCAAATAAATGGATAAAATCTCTAGGGGGAAAAAAAGGCTTTGGTGCGGCATCTGGATGGCTCAGTCAGTCAAGTGTCTGACTTCCTTCATGATTTCAGGTCCCGGGGTCAGGCACCCAAATTGAGCCCTGCTTGTCCCTCTCCCTCTGTCCTTCCCCCTACTCATGCTCACTTTCTCAAATAAGTATAAAATTTTTTTAAAAAGAAGAAAAAGGTTGGGGCGCCTGGGTGGCTCAGTGGGTTAAAGCCTCTGCCTTCGGCTCAGGTCATGATCCCAGGGTTCTGGGATCGAGCCCCGCATCGGGCTCTCTGCTCAGTGGGGAGCCTGCTTCCCCCTCTCTCTCTCCCTGCCTCTCTGCCTACTTGTGATTTCTCTCTCTGTCAAATAAATAAATAAAAATATTTTAAAATAAAAGAAAAAAAAAAGAAGAAAAATGTTTTTGTTGTTACCAGTATTACCTTTTTCTTAGCATAAACTATAATATTTCTAAGCCATAGAGTCTGTAATCCTTTGCTCTGTTTATGGTATACTTTCATCTAAAATACTGATACCAGTATCTTGTTACTAGTGCAGGTAAGAAAGGGAAGAATTTACAATAAACTGGTAATATATTTAGGTGCATAGGGTTTATCTCTAATTAAATGTTTAAACCTATTTTCAAGTCCTATATTTACACTTAATTTCACAGAAATTTCTTATTGGATATGTTATATCCTCAATAAATACCATAAAATGAAAATATTTAACTCTCACTTTAGACTATTTTATGCAAAATTTTGACATTTCAGTTTAATGAAAGGATTTCAAACTTGAATTTATAATTTACTATGATTGGATTAATTTCAGTCTCGTACTTGATATTGTATCAACAGTCTTCTTTCATATTGGTATTAGTATTCTGGTATAGTATTTAATTTGAATATATATTTCCCCCGACCCAGGTCCCACATTGGTTTTTAAATATTTGGTCTAAATTTATTTTAACTGCATGAAATAAGCATTTGTTTAGAACAACATTCATGTAAAACTCTCTCTGAAATGTATGCAGAATTTCTCTCTTGGCTAAATGTATTATCATTACCTTCTTTATAATTTTAATCGGTTTTCCAGAAATGATTTCTTCATAATATAATTGTGAAATCAAATTGGCCAACAGACAGAGGAAAAGATGCTTAACAGCACAGATGGTCAGGGAAATGCAAATCAATAACAATAAGACATTACCCCACAATTGTCAGAATAGCTTAAATAAAAACAGAAGAAATAACAAGTGTTGGTGAGGATGGGGAGAAAAAGGAACCCTTGTGCATGTTGGTGGGAATGCACACTGGTACAAGCCACTGTGGAAAACAGTATGGAGGTTCCTCAAAAAATTAAAAATAGAAATACCATATATCCCAATAATTCCACGATTGGGTATTTACCTAAAGAAAATGAAAACACCGTAATTTGAAAAGATGTGCATACCCCTATTGTTTACAATAGCCAAGATATGGAAGCTACCAATAATGTCCAACGATAGATGAATGGATAAAGATGATGTGAGATACACACACACACACACACACACACACACGATGGAATACTACTCAACCATAAAAAAGAATGAGATCTTGTCAACTGTGACAACATGGATCCAGAGGGCATTATCCTAAGTGAAATAAGTCAGACAAAGACAAATACCAAAACAAAACAAACAAAAAGCAGAAACAGACCCATAAATACAGAGAATAAACTGAGATTTGTCAGAAGGGAGGGGGTGGGGGATGGGAAAATGGGTAAAGGGAGGCTTCCAGTTGTGGAATGAATAAATCATAGGGATGAAATGTGTAGCCCAAGGTATACATTCAATGGTATTACAAAAGGGTTGTATGGTAACAGACGGTAGCTGCACTTGCTGTGAGCATAAAATAATGTATAGACTTGTTGAATCACTCTACTGTATAGCCAAAAGTAATGTAACATTGTATGTTAACTATACTGGAAATAAAAAATATTTTAGTATTTTGGCTATTGTGGACATTGCTGCTATAAACATTGGGGTGCATGTACCCCTTCAAATCATTATGTTTGTATCCTTTGGATAAATACCTAGTAGTGCAATTTCTGGGTCTTAGGGTAGTTCTATTTTTAGTTTTTTGAGAAACTTCCATATTGCTTTCAACAGTGGCTGTACCAGTTTGCATTCTCACCAACAGTGTAAGAGTTCCTTTTTCTCTGTATCCTCACCAACATCTCATTTCCTAAAAGTTGTTCACTTTAGCCATTCTAACCAGTGTGAGGTGGTATTTTGTTGTGGTTTTGATTTGTGCATGTTACATTCTCCCTGATGCCAAGTGATGTTGAGTATTTTTTTCATGTGTTGGTTGGCCATTTAGATGTCTTCTTTGCAGAAATGTCTGTTCATGTCTTCTGCTCTTTTCTTGACTGGCCAATTTTTTTTATTCCAGTATAGTTAACATAAGTATTATATTAGTTTCAGGTATACAATACAGCCATTCGACTCCATACATCACGCACTGCTTATCACAATGTATACTTCTTAAACCCCATCACCTATTTCATCCATCCTCCCACCATGTTTTCTCTGGTAACCATCAGTTTGTTCTTTATAATTAAGCACCTGTTTCTTGGTTTTTCTCTCTCTTTTCCCCTTTGCTCATTTGTTTTCTCAAATTCCACATGAGTGAAATCATACGGTATTTATCTTTCTCTGACTGATTATTAGCATTATACTCTCTAGCTCCGTTCATGCTGTTGAAAATGGCAAGATTTCATTCTTTTTTATGGCCAAATAATATTTCACTGTATATACACCACATCATTTTTATCCATTCTTCATTCAATGGACATGGGCTGCTTCCATATCTTGACTATTGTAAATAATGCTGCTATAAACACAGGGGTGCATGGCATTCCTTTGAATTGGTGTTTTGTATTTTGGGGGTAAATACCCAGTAGTGTGATTACCAGATGGTACAGTAGTTCTATTTTTAACTTTTTGGGAAACTCCATAGTGTTCCAGAGTGGCTGCATCAATTTGCATTTCTACCGAGAGTACACAAAGGTTCTTTTTTCTCCACATCCTCACCAACACTTTTTGCTCCTTGTGTTTTTTATTTTACCCATTCCTACAGGTGTGAGGTGATCTCATAGTTCTGATCTGTAGTGCCCTGATAATGAGTGATGTTGAGCATCTTTTTGTATGTCTATTGGCCATCTGGGTGTCTTCTTTGGAGAAATGTAGAAATGGAAAGTTTTTAAAAAGAAGCAACTGTTTCTGCATGCTCATAAAATCTTTAGGTCACATTGACAATTGTCACTTTTGATATGTGAATTCTTATTGCCAGAGTAACGGTCTCGTTTTTGTAACGCCATGAAGCACTGTATTTCTTTGGACACTTCCATCCAATTTCTGTCCACCATCTGGAGGATGCACCAGGTCCAAGAACTAATACCTGTCTGTGAGCAGTCAAAGTTTGGATCTGGGTGCTTAATAAACAAACACAAAAAAGGGCTTACTGGAAGAGCTATTAATAGTGTCTAAGTCCAAGAAGGCCCGTGCATCATGTTTTATCAGTTTTCATACATTTTCTCTCAGGAAAATAATGTACACTGAATAACTTAAAAAAGCAGCTTTTTTTCCACAGTTATGTTTTTCACATATCCTAGAAGAGTGGGATGCTGAAAAATGCATGTAGGCTGACAAAATTTTGGTACATAGTTCTAAAGCTGGGCTGTGAGAAAAATATTAAAGAAATTTAACAAGAGGAATGAAAAAACAAACTTTGAACTGTATGTTAATTTATCCAGGAAAACTATCCTTGTATTTTTGGAGACCTGCGTCCTACTCTTGTTTTGCTGGTGACATAGGCTGGACTAGGATGACACACAAATCACTTAATTGCGAAATGCAGAAATTAGGTAATGAAAAAGGATAAGAACTCCATTTTTAGAAAAAGTTACTATATAAACACAAGGCATTATTATTAATGACAGAAACCTTGTTGCCAGCATAAAATTACTATTTGATAACTTCTCATTTTAAATAATGAAAATTCTAAAGATAACTAAGATAATGATTTTTTCCAAAAAGTTTTAAAAGAAAACCTTAAAATGATAATCAAAAAGTACGAAGTAAAATACAACTCTTAAAGTAAATTCAGGAGGAAATTAAATCATACATTACAAAAAATGACCAACAAAAAACTTGGGGAAAATATGATACGAATTACCAGTGCTAACAATCAACCATCTTACCCCTTGGTGCGGGGGCAGGGGGGGGGGTATGTCAATTCCGAACCATGGCAATACAATGTACCAATTTAATCCTGGTATACATAGGTCCGGGACAGAACCCAGTAATATGTATTTCTAACAATTTCCCAGGTGATGCTGTTGCTGCTGGTCTTGAGCCCTGCACTGGCCTCTCTGCTCAGCCGGGAGCCTGCTTTCCCCTCTCTTTCTGCCTGCCTCTCTGCCCAATAAATCTATCTTTAAAAAAAAAAAAAAAAAAAAAAAAAAAGAATCCAATTTCTAGCCCAAGACAATAATTTTAGTATTATCTGAATATTTGCAATTTGCATATTTGCATGTTATTTGAATATCTGCAACCAAGAGCAATAGTTTTTTTTTCTTTTCTGAGAAAAGCTAAAAGATTGGAATTCTATGATTATTTTTTGTTTCTGTATTTGCCCACATTAGGAAATATATCAAGAAACTTGAACACGTATTACTACAAAGCTGTAACTGTTTGTGGCAGTAGGTTTCTTATACCAGAAACATATGAGAATAAAAAGAATTCAAACTTTATATACTCTAATGGTAATAGCAATACAAAGAGTTAGAGAAAAATGGAAAGTTATGAGTCATACCAAGAACCTGGAAGAGTAAAAAACTGCTTTTGGGACAAGACAGCATAACATATGAAGCAAAGAATATATTGTATTCTGCTAAAACTGTAATTGCTCACAGAGGAACAGATAATATGAAGTAATTCAGTATTATTTATTCTGGATAATAATATTATTTTATACTAATTTAAGTAAGCATTGTTAAATTACTTATTGTTTAAATATCTTTTTCTATAAAGTCATTATGCATATGGACTATAAATACTCCTTTTGCTTAAAGAAAGATATTAAATCTTTAAAGAAATTGGTCTTGATTAAACTGCTGGAAACACATGTAAAATTTGACTTAGTGTTGAGGAAAGGAAATTAAACTCAGGAAACTTCAAAAATATAGTTTCGGTGTCATCACATAAATGAGATTTATTGAAAATGAGCAGCCACAAGTTGGCATTTAGATGTTGTTATTTCTAAAACTTTTAAGATTATTTATTTACTTATAATAAAGTATTGAGGGAGAGAGCAGAGTGTGTGAGAATGTAAGTCAGGGTGGGGAGCAGAGGGAGAGGGAGAAGGAGGTTCCCTGCTGAACAGGGAGCCCCCATGTGATGCAGATATGGGGTTTGATCTTAGGACCCTGGGATCTGAGCCAAAGGCAGATACTTAACCGACTGAGCTACCCAGGTGCTCATCTAAAACCTTTGATAGTATTTTAATTCAAAATACAGTTTGGTATAGTAATAAACAGTAACACAGTACTAATAACTAACACAGATAAATTTGACTATACTAGTATGAAAGATAGGAAAGGCTGTTAACTCAGATGAAACATAAGTAAGAATCAACCAAAAAGCTTTAATGTTAGAGTAAGAAGAGGATTCGGTCAGATGAGGGTTAAAATTGTCCATATCCATGACTTTGAAAGGCTCCTGCTCCTTCACATAAATTATCTAAGCTGTCCCTGATGCCATCCTATCTGGTATCAGTTGTCATGTGAAATGATACAAAACAAGGTTCCAGGAGAAAGGCTATATAATTCTGTACCCTACTGTTCACTAAAAGAAGTCATGGCTCCTTAAGGATAATAAATGCCTTCCCTAGGGTAGGGGGAAACAGGATGGATCTAGAATATCTTTCTATTCTTTTTTTTTTTTTTAAGATTTTATTTATTTGACAGAGAGAGATCACAAGTAGGCAGAGAGGCAAGCAGAGAGAGAGGAGGAAGCAGGCTCCCCGCGGAGCAGAGAGCCCGACGCAGGACTCGATCCCAGGACCCTGAGATCCTGACCTGAGCCAAAGACAGCGGCTTAACCCACTGAGCCACCCAGGTGCCCTATCTTTCTATTCTTGAAACACAAGTTTTAAGTTCTCAGCAGCAGTGCTGGCTGGCATGGGGAAAGAGGCCTGTCCAAGAGGAAGGTCACCACACATGAAGGATGCAGGCAGTGACACTAACATATAGAATACAACAGTTAGAAACAGCCCCGTGTAAACATCTTCAATCTCTAAGAGACCGTAATTCCAGAAGGATCCTGAAAAGGAAAGATAACATGCAGGGAGCTGTAAAGAAATCAGTACCTATTCTTTTGTGACAAAAGATGAGGATAATCAAGACATACGTTCTATAGAAAATATTTTTAGGTTCTACTTGTCATTACCTTATGTTGTAAAATAAAGAAGTATTTACAAACTGTATGTTCTATGATAAGACAGAAAATTTAATAAACCTATGCTGGTCATTGTTGATCTGTTCATCTCAGGAATGTTCAGTTCCTATTGTTATTAAACAACGATAAACAATTTGTCATTAAACAAATTAAACAATTGAGCTAGTAATGATTAGGCCTCAGGGCACCTGGGTGGCTCAGCCGGTTAAGGGTCAGCCTTTGGCTCAGGTCATGATCCCAGGGTCCTAAGATATGGGCTGCTTCTCCCTCTCCTGCTCCCCCTGCTGTGCTCTCTCTCTCACAAATAAATAAATATAATCTTAAAAAAAATTTTTTTAAAGCAAGTATCAGAAACAAACATACCAATGAGAATTAAAGGCCTGCTTATAGTATAACAATTCTGATAGAAAGCCCCAATTCTCATAATAGAAGTAGGGAGAAAATAACACAAGGAGATTGAGCTCTGGACACAGGCTGGGGTGTTTCCACCTACTAAGATGACATACAAAGGCTTTTTTACCTTTTCAGCATAAACTCTGGCAGGAGCCCAGCTAAGCCAAGGCACAGTTCAAAAGGATTTGCTGATATCACAATTAACTCCAGCCATATACATATCCATGATATGACCAACGATAAGGATATATATAATATCCTAGGAAAAGGTAACTAGTGTCATAACTTTGTTCTCTGACTACTGTACTCCCCCAAAGAGTCTTTTCTCTTTAAAAAAAATTTTTTTTAAAGATTTTATTTATTTATTTGACAGACAGAGATCACAATTAGAGAAGCAGGTAGAGAAAGGGGAGGAAGCAGGCTCCTGCTGAGCAGAGTCTGATGCAGAGCAGAGGCTTTAACCCACTGAGCCACCTATGGCGCCCCTCTTCTTTTTTTTTTTAAATAGACTGGTGTTAAAGGACTCAATTTAGTCAATATTTGTGGCATAGGGTTAGAATAATTGGGGCCAACTATTTGCTAGAGAACCTCTGGGAAAAGAGAGCAACCTCGATTACCTGATTAACTTTAGAACAGTGCTTCTCAAATTGTGCTGTTTTAATTTTTTTATTATTTTTTTAAATTTTATTTATTTATTTGAGAGAGAGAGAGAGAGAGGGCAAGAGAGAGCATGAGAGGGGAGAAGCACACTCCCCATGGAGCTGGGAGCCCGATGCAGGACTTGATCCTAGGACTCTAGGATGATGACCTGAGCCAAAGGCAGTCAGTTAACCAACTGAGCCACCCAGGTGCCCCTCAAACTGTACTGTTTTTAGAAGATTTTATTGAAATGCAGATTCTAATTCTACAATAGGGTCTGAAATTCTGCATTTTTCTCTCTCTCTTTTTTCAGGAAAGCTCCATGCCCAGCATGAAGCCCAACTCAGGGTATGAATTTACCACTCTCAGACTGAAATCCGAGCTCAACCAACTGAGCCACCCCAGGCACTCCTAAATTCTGCATTCTTATAAGATCCTAGGTGATGCCATGTCTCTGGTCCTTAGACCATACTTTGAATAACAAAACTTTAAGACCACAGAGCTTCCTGAAAATTTCTGAAGAAAACACTATGTAGTAGTATCCCAGGAAAAGCAGGGCAGAACAATTTAAAATAATCATGACTCTGAACAATATTTATCAACCAAGAAAACAGAAAAACTTCTATTACTGAAACCAAATAATGACTAAGAATTATTCAGACCACAGATGTAAAAGGCTCATCAATCCTCAAGTAGGATAAATACAAAGAAAGTCAAAAACAAAGGAAAAAAAAATCTTATAAGCAGCAAGAGAAGAAACATGTTATCTTAAATCTATCATTAACAAAAAGTTGAAACTGATTTTTCAAAAGAAATTATGCAAGTCAGAAGATGATGTATTGCTATTTTTTTCTTCTAAAGATCCTATTATTTGAGAGAGAAGAGAGAAAGAGAGAACACACTTAAGTAGGGGGAATGCCAGGCAGAGGGAGACGCAGACATGAGAAGGCTCCCTGCTGACCAAGGAACCTGAGGAGGAACTCAATCCCAGGACTCTATGATCATGACCTGAGCCCAAGGCGGATGCTTAACTGACTAAGCCATCTGAGCATCCCATACTGATACTTCTAAGGTGCTGAAATGAGGAAGGGTGAAAGCCCTGCAAAGCAAGAATTCTGCACCAGAGGAAAAAAAAAAGGAAAATTATGTTTTTTCAGAGAAAATGAAACAAAAATTCTGAATGAATTCAATGCCAACAGACCTAGACAAGTTTATGATACATCAAGTAAGGGGTCAATCATTTATTTATTCAAAAATCTAGGGACGGGGCGCCTGGGTGGCTCAGTGGGTTAAGCCGCTGCCTTCGGCTCAGGTCATGATCTCAGGGTCCTGGGATCGAGTCCCGCATCGGGCTCTCTGCTCAGCAGGGAGCCTGCTTCCTCCTCTCTCTCTCTCTCTCTCTCTGCCTACTTGTGATCTCTCTCTGTCAAATAAATAAATAAAATCTTTAAAAAAAAAAAAATTTAGGGACGCCTGGGTGGCTCAGGCGCTTAAGCAATAATCCCAGGGTCCTGGGATTAAGTCCCACATCGGGCTTCTTGCTTGCTTCTCCCTCTGCTTGCAGCTCCCCCTACTTATGCTCTCTCTCTCTCTTGCTCTCTGACAAATAAATAAATAAAATCTTTAAAAAAAAAAAGTCTAGTCTACTGTGTGGCACACACTATTGTAAATGCTAGGGCTACAGACAGACCAGGCTGTTATTCTAATGAAGCTTACATTAAAATGGAGTAAGCAGGGACGCCTGGGTGGCTCAGACAGTAAGTTGCTATCTTCGACTCAGGTCATGATCCCAGGAACTGGGATCGAATCCTGCATTAGGCTCCTTGCTCAGTAGAGAGCCGGCTTCTCTCTCAGCCTCTGCCTGCCACTCTGCCTGCTTGTGTGCTCCCTCCCCCTCTCTCTCTGATAAATAAATAAATAAAATCAATCTTTTTAAAAAATTAATAAAACTAAATAAAATAAAATGGAGTAATCAATCAACTTAATAAAACATCCCCAAATAGGGACATACTAAGAAGGAAATAAAGAGCAGCACTAGAGGGAAAAGTGGTTCAGGACATCTCAATAGGGCTTATCATTAACCTTTCCAAAGAGGTGAGTTTTGAGGGTAAGGGACTCATAACAGTTATTGATCATTTACTATGGGCTAAGAATGAACTCTAAATATTTTATATGTATTTATTCATGTTTGAGCTAAAAATCTAAGGATGAGAAGCATCCAGTCACACAAAGATTTGGAAGAAGGGCATTCCATGAAGATCCGATAGCAAGTACAAAGGACACGGAAGGAAAATAAATTTGATGAAAAGGAAGAAGTGTAAGTGAACTAAAATACACTGAGCTAGGCCCAAGAATGAATCAACTTAAGGCTTATGAAATAGGCAGAGGTCACACATAAAGCCTTTCAGGCCCCGGTAAAGCATCTGCATTTTATACATATGGTAGCAGATAACTACTACAGAATTTTGTTTGATTTTATAGGGAAGTGACATGATCTGACTGACATTTCAAAAGTATCATTTTTGGCTGTTGTATGTAGAGTGCTTTCGAGAGGTGAGAGTAGAAACTGGAAGAGTAGTTAGGAGGCAACTACGGCAGTTGATGGCAACAATGATAGGGCTTGCACTAAAACTTAAGCAGGGGAGACGCACAGGTGGACAGATTTAGGATCCACTGAGGTAAATATGTTTTGTTATTAGACTGAAGAGGGAAGGAGAAATAGAGAATAAAGTATAACAGGGCCTGAGCACAAATGGTGGTAACACTCATAGACATGAGTTCCTACTTCAAGAAATGGATAGTAGTATCATTTACAAGGAGAACAGGGTATTGATGTTTAGTTTCTTCACTCCATCTCTCTTTCTCTTTTGGTATTTTTGGTGGGGGAGAAAGTAGGAGCAGCAAATCAAGAGTTATTTCTGGGGGCGCCTGGGCGGCTCAGTGGGTTAAAGCCTCTGCCTTCGGCTCAGGTCATGATCCCGGGGTCCTGGGATCGAGCCCCATATCTGGCTCTCTGCTCAGCAGGGAGCCTGCTTCTTCCTCTCTCTCTCTGCCTGCCTCTCTGCCTACTTGTGATCTCTGTCTGTTAAATAAATAAATAAATAAAATCTTAAAAAAAAAAAAAAGAGTTATTTCTGTTCAAGGTAAATCTGAGAGGCCTCTTAAAACATCTAGTGCAAATATCAAGTAGGCAACTAAATATGTTAAGTCTGAGGCTCAGGCACAAGGTCAAGGCTAAAATTATTTGTTAAATGAATACAACACAGATTCAAAATTGACTAGCTGAAGTCAGTCTGGGGGAGAGGGCACAACCTAACTCACACCCAGGCCAAAGCACAACCTCTGAGGAGATTCGCCCAAACCCCTAGGCCTCCTAAATCTTAAGAGCTCCAATCCAGCCTACCTTTTTATTTTCTAAATGAGGAAAGATAATAAAAGACTGTCTTAAGCCAAACAATTAAGGTAATGAATCAAGGCTAAAACATGTAAATCACCTTATTTCCAAAGTAACATTGCCCCATCCCCCCATCAAATCTACATAAACAGCTCAGTCATACTAAATATCTCATCCCCCACTTCATTTACACATTGGTTTGTTTCACCTGTGCTATGCAAGGAGTCCATCCTCATGTACAGCATTGCTTCAGGACATTTCTTCAATCTTTGTCTTCTTACATCCTTTTCTTTTTTTTTTTTAATTTATTTTATTTTTATTATATTTTTATTTTATTTTATTTTATTTAAATTTTATTTATTTATTTATTTGCCAGAGAAAGAGAGAGTGAGTAAGCACAGGCAGGCCAAATGGCAGCAGAAGCAGGGGGAGAAGCAGGCTCCCCGCTGAGCAAGGAGCCCGATGTGGGACTCGATCCCAGGACGCTGGGATCATGACCGGAGCCTAAGGCAGCCACTCAACCAACTGAGCCACCCAGGAGTCCCACCTCCTTTTCTTTTGAGCAGGTAATAGCTCTCTATTCTTGGACTCCATATCTCAGACTATCTCCCCTTTCCCAAATTGCCTCAAAGCAGAGCCTATGATGTTTTCAAAGATCAGTAAGAGGCTAAACACTGTTTGAATCAATAGTCTCTAAGGGAGGAAAGTGAGACTATTATCCAGAGGATACACAAAATGATGCCCCTTGGAATATGAAGGAAAAACATAAGAACTTTCATTTATATTTATATTTAATTTTTCCTTTAAAATTTTGTATTTTATGTATATTTTATAACACATATAATTTTAGTACTTTAGTACATACATATTATTTACACACACACACACACACACACATACACACACACAATTTGTTGTCAAAAATTTTTTTACTATAGGGACCACTGGCTAAAATGACAGCATACTGTCCCGAGGTATTGGGATTAGGGACACTGCAGACATCTGTAAGGATAAGAGCTAAGCAACATTGTTCATCTTTTGTCTCCCCAAGTTAATGCAGGCTAAAAAGATAGTCAAGATACTCTCCAAATTAAAAAAGAAAAGAAAAACTAAAGGTACTCCTAGAAAAAATCTAATTATTAAATCTTTCCTCCTCTTCCAGTTGGACCAAGAAATAAAGTCTGGCTATAGAATAAATCATTATAATTACAGTCAGTAAACTGCTTATCATTTAAAGCTTGTTTAGTGTTCATTATAATAATTATATACTCTATTAAAGGCTTACTTGGTTACTTGATTTTAGTAGTAAATACAACTTGTAGTAGACACATGCCATTTTTTAAGGCTACCCAGATTCTAAACATTATTATTATGTTTGGGCAATCCAAGCAAGACTTTATCAAATAGAGTTCTTTCCTCAACAGAAGCTGAAATCAGCCACACAGTATAGTTGCTTTCTCAGCCTCTCTTGGGCCTAGAGATATGGCTATATAACCTAGGTTACCCCAAACAGACACATCCTTCCCCAATTTTGAATTGAAAGAAGAATAGTAATAATACATCCCAGTATCCAGAGGTAGTGGCAGCAAAAGTTCCAGTGCTGGTGTGTGGGGTCTGTCCATTATCCCTGGTGTTGGTGATGCAAACTGAGGGGTCTATCATAGTAGCTGGGGACTATCGCAGTTAAGATACCACTGCTGGTGGTATCTTCCAAGGGCAACTTCTGCCATATGATTTTGGGTATTATTTCTGGCTACCTATTCTTCCAGCTTGGTTCCCCAATCCTTCCACAGATTTGGTAGGCTACTCACGACCACAGTTGATTTCTGTTCCTTATAACTAAGAACGCTAAGTAACCATTAATGCTCAATTTTAACAGTTTACGTCTCATGTAATTTGATTTTGTCAACAAAGTTTTTCAGTGACACTTCCATTAAAACAAACCAGTCTTTCAAGTATTTATTCTATACTAAAGTGCCCAATGCTGCAAAATGATGGGTCTTGCACTTTTATTTATTTTTATTTTTTTTAAAGATTTTATTTATTTATTTGACAGAGAGAAATCACAAGTACACTGAGAGGCAGGCAGAGAGAGAGAGAGGGAAGCAGGCTCGGGCTCGTTGCTGAGCAGAGAGCCCAATGCGGGACTCGATCCCAGGACCCTGAGATCATGACCTGAGCCGAAGGCAGCGGCTTAACCCACTGAGCCACCCAGGCGCCCGGGTCTTGCACTTTTAGAAAAATTACTGGAAATAGAGAAAATATAAAAAATAGAGAAAATTTTAAAAAATACATGGAGAAAAACAAAAATGGAAACATAATGATGGTCCAAAATCTTTATGATGCAGCAAAAGCCGTTATAGGGGGAAGTTACAAGAGAGAAGTACCTCAATTAACAAGAAAAATTCCAGTCTAACCTTACAGAAGGAAAAAAGAAGAACAAAGGAACTAGAAAAAAGAAGAACAATGCCCCAAATTAGTAGAAGTGGGGAAATAATTAAAATTAGAGTGAAAATAAATGAAATAGAGACTAAAAACGCAAAAACAAACAATGAAACTAAGAGCTAGTTCTTTGAAACAATAAACAAAACTTATAAACTTTTAGCCAGACTTAATCAGGAAAAGAAAGAGAGAGGACTCAAATAAAATCAGAAATGAGAAAAGTAGAAATACAAACAGCACCACAAAAATTTAAAGGACTATAAAAGAATACCATGAAAAATTACATGCTGGGGGCTCCTGGCTGGCTCAGTTGCTACAGCATGTGACTCTTGATATTGGGGTGATGAGTCTAAGCCGCATAATGGGCATGGAGATTAACAAAACAAAACAAAAAAAGGCATCCATATTGGTAAGGAAGAAGTAAAACTATTTGCAGATGACATGATACTTATGTACAGAAAACCCTAAAAACTCTACAAAGACCTATTAGAATAAATGAATTCAGTAGTTTCAGGATACAAAATTAATATACAAAAATCTGTTTAGTTTCTATACCTGAAAGAGAAATTAAGAAAATCCTATTTATAATTGCACCAAAAATAATAAAATACCTAAGAATAAATTTAAGCAAGGAGGTGAAAGACCCATTCTCTGAAAACTACAACACATTGATGAAAGAAATTGAAGATGACATTAACAAATGGAAAGATATACTATGCTCATGGATTGGAAGAATTAATATTGTTAAAATGACCATACTATTCAAAGCGATGTACAGATTCAATGCAATCCCTATAAAAAAAAACCAATAGTATTTTTCATAGAAATAGAATAAATAATCCCAAAATTTGTATGGAACCAGAAAAGACCCC
Organism: Mustela nigripes; assembly: GCF_022355385.1. Taxonomy (NCBI): domain Eukaryota; kingdom Metazoa; phylum Chordata; class Mammalia; order Carnivora; family Mustelidae; genus Mustela; species Mustela nigripes. The sequence goes on from NC_081558.1 coordinate 101,298,337, forward strand.
AACTAGCCAAAGCAATCTTTAGAGAAGAACAAAGCTGACATTCTCACAATCCCAGATTAAAAGATACACTAGAAAGCTACAGTAATAAAAACAGCATGGTACTGGCACAAGAACAGACGCAGAAATCAATGGAATAGGTCGGAAAGCGCTTACACTTTAATGGTCGATTAATCTATGAAAAAGGAAGAAAGACTATACAGTGGGAAAAAAGTCTCTTCAATAAATGGCGCTAGGGAAACTGGACCACTTTCTTATACCATACACAAAAATAAACTCAAAATGGATGAAATGCCTTTTTTTCACTTTAATTTTTTTTCAGTGTTCCAAAATTCATTGTTTATGCACCACACCCAGTGCTCCATGCAATACATGCCCTCCTTAATACCCATCATCAGGCTCACCCAATCCCCTACCCCTCCCCCCTCCAAAAGCCTCAGTTTGTTTCTCAGAGTCCACAGTCTCTCATGATTTGACTCCCCCTCTGATTTCCCCCAACTTGTTTAAGACCTGAAAGTACAAAACTCCTAAAAGAAAACATAGGCAGTAATCTCCTGGACATTTGGCCTTACCAACATATTTATGGATGTCTCCTCAGACAAGGGAAATAAAACCAAAAATCAACTACAAGGACTACACCAAAATAAAAAGATTTTGCACAGCCAAGGAAACCACCAACAAAATAAAAAGGCAACCTATTGAATGGAAAATATTCACAAACAATATATCTGATAAGGGGTTAACATCCAAAATATTTAAAGAAATTATACAACTCAACACCGAAAAAACAAATAATCTGATTAAAAATAGGCAAAGGAAACAGAAAAACAAAGCTGGCATCACAATTCTGGACTTCAAGCCTTATTACAAAGCTGTAATCATCAAGACAGTATGGTATTGGCACAAAAACAGACACATAGACCAATGAAACAGAATAGAGATCCCAGAAATAAACCCTCAAATCTATGGCTTACTTATTTTTTTTAACATCTTAATTTTATTTTTTTCAGTATTCCAAGATACATTGTTTATGTACCACACCCAGTGCTCCATGCAATATGTGCCCTCTGTAATAACTACCACCAGGCTCACCCATCCCTCTACCCTGGCCCCCGGCCCTTCCAAAACCCTCAGTTTGTTTCTCAGAGTCCACAGTCTCTCATGCTTCATCTCCGCCTCTGGTTTTCCCAATTCAGTTTTCCTTTCCTTCACCTAATGTCCTCCATGTTATTCCTTATGCTTCACATGTAAGTGAAACCATATGATAATTGATATGGTCAACTAATCTTTGACAAAGTAGGAAAGAACACCCAATGGAAAAAAGTCTCTTCAACAAATGGTGTTGGAAAAACTGAACAGCCACATGCAGAAGAATGAAACTGGACCATTTCCTTACACCATACACAAAAATAAACTAAAAATGGATGAAAGACCAGGCCCCTGATATCATGAACCAAGCTGAAATCAAGAGCTGGATGGTTAAATGACTGAGTCACCCAGGTGCCCCAAGAGACTGACTTCTAGCACATGCACTATCTTTCTTACCCTCTATGACACCAATTAAAGAGGGTCTGAATGCTTGACTTTTTGACATCAAAGGGAAATATATTCACTGGTATTATCCTTAAGAATGTTTTGACTGAATTCTACTTTATCACTGAAGTCCCAAGGGTGTCCACTAAATCTAGTCACACAGAAGTCAAGTTGTCATTTTCAAAGCTAAGGAAGTGAATAGACTAAATCATTCCTGTTTTCACTTTCTCATTCACTCACTTATCCATTAATCCATCCACTCATCCTCTCAAAAAATTCTCAAAGGGCATCTGACATTGTACTACATGTTATACAATAAAAAGAGAAAAAGACAGAACTCTCTATGGTAGGCAGAATCCTAAAATGGTCCTCCAAGATTTCCTGCCCAATTCCCTGGGACTATACATACAAAATATACTCTGATTTTGTTCCATACATGGCAGAAGGGATTTTCTAGATATAATCAAAGTTACTAATCAGTTCACTTTGAATTAAACTAAGGAGAGATGATCTGGCTAGACCCAGTCTCATCACACAAGCCCTCTGGCTGGTAGCAGAAGTCAATGATTCTAAGCATGAGAATTTGACATACCACTGCTGGCTTGAATGTGAAGAGGGCCACTGTAAGGAATGTAGGTAGCCTCCAAGACGCCAGAGTGACCTGAAGCCGACAACCAGCAAGAAAATGGAGACCTCAGTTTTATAACTGTGAAGAACTGAATGAATTTTGCCAAATTTTGAAGGATGCTGGAAGAAATACTTTCCCCAAAGTTCCCAGATTGACCAACATACTAATTTAGGCCTTGTAAGACCCTGAGTAGATAACTCAGCTGAGTCCAGTCTTCTGATCTATAAACTGAAAGATAGTAAATAGGTGTTGTTTTAAGCTAATATACCCTGGTACACTTATACACAATTTGACATATACATCTCAGAATCTGGAATTTCTGGGTATTGAATATGTGTATTTTTAATTTTGCTAAGTATTTTCCAAAGTCAACATATCAATTAACATTCTCATCAGCCTTGTAATATGTGTCCCCAATGCTTCACATATTTCCAGTATTTGTATTGTCAGTTTTTTAAGTAGTACCTCAGTTTGGTCTTATTCTCCATTCCTCTGATTACAAATGAGGTTGAGTACTTTTTCACATATTTATCAGTCATTTAGGATTCCCCTTTAGTAAATACTAGTTTAAATCTCTCCTCAATTTTCTACTAATTTGTCTTCTTGTTTGCAGAAATTCTATACATATTCCAGATATCGTTTGTTTGGTGTGTCTACTCAAAATCTTTTGTTTACTCTGTGGTTTATCTTCTCACTCTCTCAGATGTGAGATCATTTTTTTTAAAACCTGTATTTAGGGGTGCCTGGATGACTCAGTTGGTTAAGTATCTGCCTTTGGCTCAGGTTGTGATCCTGGAGTCCTGGGATGGAGCCCCACATAGGGCTCCCTACTCAGTGGGGAGTTTGCTTCTCGCTCTGCTCCTCCTCCCTCCTCATGTTCTCTCTCAAATAAATAAATATTTTTTTTTTAAAAAAGTTTAAAACCTGTTTTTAATGGAAAAAATCTATTACTTAGTTTTTGCAAGAAATAAGTTTAATAAATCAGTTAAAATCCATGGCTTAAGAATTTCTTCAGGGACACCTGGGTGGCTCAGTCGGTTAAGCATGTGGCTCCTCATTTCAACTCAGGTCTTGATCTCAGGATTGTGAGATCAAGCCCCAGCACCAACTTGATACTGGGTGTGGCACCTACTTTAAAAAAAAAAAAAAGAGGGAAAAAAATACTTTCTTCGAAAAATAAAACTCTAGAAATTTAAAAGAGCAAGGAAGAAAGCTAAAAGTGAATAAAGAAATACCTTAAATTTTTAGGACTAGTTATGATTCTAAAATTAGCTACATTGCATTTGATATTGCTGGCTACTTCAGGAACTCAAAATAATGTTCCTTTGTGTGAATTACCATATTTACCATATTTTTTTGTCAGCTTGAATGCAATAACTGTTTCACAAGTAAACTGAAAAAAATAATGAACATGTTCATTTTATAATATTTGATAACATTAACCGTCCAGCCCATAAATACAACCATAGTAAAAAGAAATGGAGCCTAGGAAATCCTTGACCCCAATATTGCTGCCATTCCTCTAGTCTTAACATTGATTTAGTGGTGATCCAAGACAAATCTTCTGAACCCATCTGAAGGTGCCATCTTAAAATTCACCCTTCATATTTCTAAAAAATGCCAATACAATTGAGTCCAGATTTCCCCCTGAAACAAATTCTAGTCTTATTTCAGGTGCCTTTATACCTAACAGCCGTGATTTCCCCATGGTCTCTGCCTAACTATATAAAGCGCACATGCCTGTATACGTGTGTGCATTGATAAATAACAGGTCTTTTTACCTCAGCCTTCCCTATTGGGTTTTTTTTTTTTTAAGTATTTATTTATTTATTTATTTCAGAGAGAAGGAGCACAAGTGCATGAGCAGGGGAAGGGGATGAAGGGGAAAAAGAGGGAAAGGAATCTCAAGCAGACTCCATGCTGAGGACAGAGCTCCATGCAGGGCTCAATCTTGTGACCCTGAGATCACAACCTAAGCAGAAACCAAGGGTTCCACGAGTAATCAACTTGGACACCAGGTGTTCCCTCAGTCTTCCCTACTGTGTTGGTATAATATAGAATTGTGCTGCTTGTCAGGCAGAAGAGAAAGGAAGAAGCATGTGGATGAGAATATATTAGAGCTATAGGATTTCTCATTTCAAATGGAGGTTAAGTTGTAAGAGGGATATGGATGTTATTTTCTGAGAAGTATTCTGTATCCCACATTCCAATTCAATACACATATTTTCATAGCAACTTTGTTACAAAGAATAATAGTATATATAATATTATATCCATGCTTCTGAAACTGGGATATGAATTGGCAAGGGAGGCAGTGTTACAGAAAGGCAACAAAATAAACACAGAAACTTACTAGGTTTGGTTTATCCTAATGGCTGGTAATTTGAAGCCATAGATTTGTCATTAAAACAAGCATGAAAATATAGAGTGGAGGGGCACCTGGGTGGCTCATTTGTTAAGCATCTTCCTTTGGCTCAGGTCATGATCCCAGGATACTGGGATCAAGCCCCACATCATCCTCTCCCACTCCCTCTGCTTGTGCTCCTTCTCTTGCTCTCTCTCTCTCTCTGTCAAATAAATAAATAAATAAAATCCAGAAAGAAAGAAAGAGAGGGGGAGAGGGAAAGAGGAAGGAAGGAAGGAGGAAAAATATAGAGTAGAATTCTTCAAAAGTTATTTATTTATTTATTTGATAGACAGAGCTCCAAGTAGGCAGAGAGACAGGCAGGTGGGGGGGCGGAGGGAAGAGCAGGCTCCCCGCTGAGCAGAGAGCCCAACCCTAGATCCCAGGACCCTGGAACCATGACCTGAGTTGAACCCACTGAGCCACCCAGGCACCCCTAGAGTGGAATTCTTAAGAAAATTCTAAGACTTCAAATTTCAAGGTCCCTAGTGAGGCAATTTCAAGCTCTGCACCCCAGACCTTCTCTGAGGTTAGAAGTACTCCCATCTTTATACAGAGAGAGATACGTGGGAGACCATCGCTATTAGGTATAAACAAGTTTGAAATGTGAGTTAAGCCAACTTTTATGTTTAGGAAAAAAATACTAGGTTTTTGTGTGTGACCTATAAACCTATCCAGGCTACATACAATATGTAACACTATTTCTATGAGAAATAACACTATTTCTGCTTTTGAATTTGTTTGTAAACTGCTTAAGTTTTTAAGGTTACATATAATTTGTTAAAACAATTCCACTTCTAGGAATTAACCCAAAGGAAATAATAAGAGATATAAGCAAAGAATTATATTTTAAAATGTTCATAGTGTTATTTATAATAATGAAAAATCTGAAATAGCCTAAATGCCCAATAAAAAGGGTCTGGCTAAGTACAAAGATTTAATTAAATTCGCCACAGCTATTAATAAGAAAATGTTAACAGATATGACACAGTATTTCTAATATGCTATAAGATGGAAAAAAAATAAACTACAAAAAGCTGATACCATCTTCTTCAATATATATATGTACATGCATTAAAAAAAAAAAAAAAAACCCTACAAGAAGAAACAAACAAAAGCCTAGAAGAATATGTCAAAATGTCCACAGTGGTTATCCATACAGTAGTACCATTCTCTTTTTTCCCTTTCTCTACCTTGTGTATTGTTTTATCAGATTTTCTACAGTAAACATGTATTACAATTATAAGAGTTAAATTAATATATAGTTATACATAAACACAAAGAGCTCCTAATTCTTTGCTACCAGCTGGTTCTATGACACAAGGTAGAAACAGAAAAAGTAAATCTTTCCTCCCTGAATTTATTTTCTTCTTGTAGAAAAAACTACACTCCTCAAGATGCACTGAGTACAGAATGAAGAGCTATCATCTCTCATCTATCAGAATGAAACAGAACAAAAGGAATGAGAAGATCAGCGGGTGCAAAGTAAAGACAACTCATGCATTGTTGATACAAATCAAAGCTGAACAATCCTAGAAGGACAATTTTACAATGTGTATTTTTCAGAAAACCTAAATTATGCATACCTTTTAGCCAATCAATTCCATTTCTAGGAATTTATCCTGAAGAAATAATTAGACAAGTATGCAAATATATACCTACTAGGATGTTCTCAGGAATACCACATGTAACAAAGGTTACATGAAAAAATAATCACAATGTGCATCAAGAGGATAAATTAAAAGACAGCATATCATACAGTGTACTACCATTAAAAATTATGTACTGGGGGCACCCGGGTGGCTCCATCAGTTAAGTGAGGGACTCTTAGTTTTGGCTCAGGTCATGATCCCAGGGCCAAGATCTAGCCCTGTCCGCTCCACACTCAGGGAGCTCAGGGCAGAGTCTGCTCAAGATCTGTTCTCTCTCTCTCTCTCTCTCTCTGTCCATCCCTCTGCTCCTGTGTGTGTGCACATGCTCCCTCTCTCAAACAAATAAATAATCTTAAAAATAAAAATTATGTTACAGGTCTCTATTTTCTGGTATTGTATCTCATATAGTAAAAAAGTATATAGATTATAAAAGAGCCTTTTGTGATCCCATTTTTATATTTTAAAAAGTAACAATGCATATACATCTTTTAAAAATATTTTATTTATTTATTCTAGACAGAAAGAGTGAGCACAAGCAGGGGAAAGGGCAGAGGGGAATGAAGAGGGATAAGCTGAGCACCCCCTTGCCAAGGGCAAAGCCCTAATGCAGGGCTCAACACCACGACCCTGGAGATCATGAATAGAGCTGAGACTAAGAGTCTGATGCTCAAGAATGCGTACATTTATGAGGAAAATGTTTGGCAGCATTCCAACCAGTGTTCACTACTAAATTCATCTCTGGTAAGTGGAATTACAAATGATCTTTAATGTCCTATTTAAAACTTTTCATATCACAATGAACATGTAAAACCTGTAAAATCAGAAATGATTTTTAAAGTCTACTAAACTGAACCAGTCTCATTAATCAAATAAAATTAGTTTTACTCTTTTCTATTCTTTCTTCATTTCTGAGGCTTTTAGAATATTCTTCCGATTTGAACAACTAATGCTCAGTGGGTGGCAAATGTGTCAAATATATATTAATGCCGCTATTAACAAAAATGACATGTTTAAAAATGGCAGTCTCCATGAACAAGATCTTATTTCTGAAAGAAAAAATTATATATCCCCCAACATTGAGATGCTCTCAAGTATCATGTAAGTATGATTTGATGCCATTTGCTACAACCTCCTCTCTTTGCCTCTGCCTTCTCATCATTACTGCACAGTGTTTTTAGCTCTACACACCAGGATGTCTTACTGTCTTTGTGGATATAGAAAAACTTTGCCAAAAGAAATATGATTAGAAAATAAATGATACAGAAAACAAATTTCAATTCTCGTCAAAGCAGTGCCCCGACATCACTGTCCAATATAACTTTCTGTAATGATGAAAAGGTTCTACTGTCTGTGCTGTCCAATATGACAGGAAGTGGATCTGTCTAATGTGCTGTGTCCAATGATACATGTGGCTACTAAGCACTTGAAATGTGGCTAGTGTGACAGAGGAACCAAATTTAAATTTTTAACCCCCCCTTTTTAAAAAGATTTTAGCTATCTATTCGACAGAGAGAGAGACATAAAGGGCCCAAGGGCAGGGAACAGCAGGCAGAGCGAGAGGGAGGAGACTCCCCGCTGAGCAAGGAGCCTGATGTTGGTGGGGCTCAACATGACCTGCACTGAAGGCAGACACTTAACTGACTGAGCCACTCAGGCACCCCTAAATTTTTAACTTTAATTTTAATAACCACCTATAGGTAGTAGCTACCCAACTGAATAGCATTACTCCAGAAAAGTTCACAGTACATATTGTGGTCAATAAAGATATATGTAAGAATCCAAGAGCAATATGATTTCCACTTAAGACCTACACTCCAGGGGTGCCTTGGTGGCTCAGTGGGTTAAAGCCTCTGCCTTCGGCTCAGGTCATGATTCCATGACCGCCTTGGGGTGGGGGTGGGGGGTCTCTGCTCAGCAGGGAGCCTGCTTTCCCCTCTCTCTCTGCCTGCTCTCTGCCTACTTGTGATCTCTGTCAAATAAATAAATAAAATCTTTTTTTTAAAAAAAAAGAAAAAGACCTATACTTCAGTGCATATTTCAAAAACTAATGATACCATAATTTTACAGATTACCACCTTGAAAAATTATAGGCTGCTTCCTGAAAAATTAAATTGTCTTTTAACAATCCTCATTCTTCGTTACCTAGGAAATAAGCATCCATTTCTTAAAAGTCTCAATTCTTGTGGCGTTAGTAACACTGCATTATCTTGGCTCGCCCACTACATCTAAAATTTGTTTTCTTTTGTGGTGTAATCTTAGTCTCTCCCTCCTGCCTTCCACTACAGGCTGCTCCCCAAAACTGAGTCCTTAATTTCTTGTTTTCTGTCTTCTACTCCGAAGAGATTTTTCACAGCTTCAACAATGACCACTTTTTGCCTTCTGTGAAATATCATGAAATACCATGAAATACCATGTCACTATATAATCTTAAAAACATCATTTAACCTCTGAGATACAAACTTTACAAACTTTTACAAACTTCTCGTTTGTAAAATAACTTAAATGGTTATTATGGTTCCTTCAGCTTTAGGAGTCTTTGAATTCTAGTCAAGGTCTAGTTATGGCACTTTATTTCTGGGTTTCTTTTCTCAGGCAGATTCTATTTCTTCCCTTTTTAAATGCTGGTGTATCCCATGACTTAAGAGTGACCAACTTTTCCATTCTCCACACTCCTTCTCCAAGAATCTCATAACTCTTCATTAGGAGTCTCTGAAATAAATGGGGTAGCCAGGACTTCAGATTTAGGGGCACCTGGTTGGCTCCTTCGGTAGAGCATGTGACTTTCTTGGGGTTATTAGTTCAAGCCCCACATTGGGCAAAGAATTTACTTAAAGATTTTTTTTAAAAAAGCTCCAGATGTACATTTCTATTCATTGCACAGAATTAACTAGATATGCTACCAACCCCTTTAAAGGTGTCAAACAAATCAAAGAAATTCTGTGTAGCAAACTTCTTTGTCAGTATGGCTTAGTGATCAAAAACCAAGTTTTAGGATTAAATGTATCTGAATATGAATTCCAGTTTTGTCACTTATTAGCTGTGTAACTTTGATCAAATTAATGTCAAGTCTCCATTTTTTTATGTAAAATGGGGTTTAAAATAGTACTTACAACTCATATTGTTGTTGTATGTGCACATTTTATATATACAGCTTAGAACAACACCTGAAATATGCTAACAGCTCAATAAATATTAGCTATTATTATCAATAGCATCACCATCTTCCTAGTTCTCCAGATTTAACAACTCAGTCATTTTTGGTGCATTCTGCCATTAAAAAAAATAAATTCAATCAGCGTTTGTATATTTTCATTTTCCAATATGATCTCTATTTTTCATTCCTTCAAAGATTTAATTATTATTGCAGCCACCCAACTAGATTACGAGGTTTCTTAATTCTTATAAGTTAAAGCCTCTTCTTATTTTTCCTTTATATTAGCTAGTACAATGCCTTACACATAAAAGTTTTGCTGTTACTAGACAAGTCACATAATTTTTACACTTATTTACATATTCCTCCATTAGATCCCTTGAGTTCACTGAGGGCAGAAAGTGTTGTTCTTTTTTGTATATCTGCACCTGCCAAATTCCTTAGCAAATGTCTGTTCAATGAATGAATATTGATTAGTCTCCCTATCTCAATCCCAATAAACCTATCCTCAATTTAGCTTCCACACATACAGAAGGTAGCCCATATACTCTCAAATCCAACCATTTATTCTGACCAAACTGGCGTGACCACAATATTATCAAGAGCAGTCTCACAGTATCAGTCAGGACTCTTGATTTTGTATCAAAAAATTCTGCTCAAATTAAGCAGAAAAGGGAATTTATTAGTTAGCATAATTTGAAAGCTCAAGGACAGCATTAACTTAAGGCCTGACTATTGATCCAAAGATTCAAACATTATCATCAGAACTTGGTCTCATTCTTTCCATCTTTTGGCTCTGCCTTCTAAGTTCCAGGCTTACACTGTATTCTCTCAGCAACTGCAGAGTCCAAAGCATGCCTCTTTCTCAATAGTTTCAATAAAACATTCACAATTAACAGACATGTGCAGTGACTGGAAATGTGCCCATCTCTGAACAATCACTATGGCCAGAAGGATGGCCTTCATTGACTGGTGAGGCCTGCCTCAGTCATGTGCACACCTTTGTGTTAAGGCAGGGCACCCATAAAACTGAGAGGGGTGATTTCCTAGGAAAACTGGAGTATTGTTATCAAATGAAAGGGGAATGCATAATGGACTGGCAAAATTAACTTATGTGCCATATACTCCAGGATTTATTTTGCATGTTGTCCACCACTGCCTGCAATGGCTTTCCTTCTTATTCCTGCCTATCCAAATCTAAGCTACATCCCTTCTGCCCTAAAAAATCTTCGGTGATCTCCAAGATTTTCCTTATCCACTGGATCAAGTTACCTATTCCCAAATAAATATTTCCCTTTCCCTAAAGAGCTATTTTTTTTTAACAAACAAGAGTGAAAAACCTCAAGAAAATGTTCCTGATGAATTCTAATCATGTAAAGTTATAAATGGTATGGCTAATATATGCTGTTTTCTTAGAACGTAAACTCTTGAAGGACAGCAGGCCTACCAGATACAGTCTATACATTATGAGAGAACAGAATGCATGGCAACTTTGATATATATCTGTATCTCTATATATTATACATATATATCAGATACATACATTATATATAAATATATATTATAATTATAGGTATTATACTATCGATATTAATACTAGATATTATAATATTTACCTATGCCTGTATCTACCTATATATATATCTATATATTTATATATAGATAGAATATTCAAATAATTTTCCTGGTTTTAAATTTTAAATAATGTAAACAAAATATTTTAGCTAACATAAGTTATATCTGAATTCATCAAAGTACCTAATACTACAGGTACACTATGGTTTTGGAGTTACTTCACACTAGGATCAAATCCTGGCTAATACTGCCTCTCCTGGCCTTTAACTACAGGTCTTCCAGCAAATGATCTAACATCTCCAAACCCTAACAGCAACAGTAATATCTACCTGCACACAGGGAGGCTATATGGTACAGGAGACAGAAAAGAGTTAGATGGATCTGGGCTGAAATTCTACCACTAATACAGTTACAAGACTTACTCTGAGGGGATTCCTCATCTGTAAATTCCGAGTGCCTCTTCATATGTAAATTGGGGGTAATAATGCTTAGTCCATTGGTTATTTTGAGCATTTAACAAGGCAATGTATTTTAAAACACCTAACAATGAAGAGCAAACAGTGTATACTCAATAAATGATGATATCCACATTAAATTATCTGCTTAAAATAATTCAAAGGGACACCTGACTGGCTCAATCGCACGTGACTCAATCTTAAGGTTGTGAGTTAAGGCCATATTGGGTGTAGAGATTATTTAATATTAAAACATTTAAGGGGCGCCTGGGAGACGCAGTCAGTTAAGCAACCAATTCTTGATTTTGGCTCAGGTCATGATCTCAGGGTTGTTGAGATCAAGCCTGTCAGCTCCATACTGGGTGTGGACCCTGCTTAAGATGTTCTCTCTCCCTCTCCCTCTCCAAAAATAAAAAATAAAAAATTTTAAAAATAAAATAATTCGGGGCACCTGAGTAGCTCAGTTGGTTAAACAACTGCCTTCTGCTCAGGTCATGATTCTGGAGTCCCAGGATCCAGTCTCGAATCTGGCTCCCTGCTTAGCGAGGAACCTGCTTCTCCCTCTGACCTTTCCCCTCTCATGCTCTCTCTCTCTTTTGCTCTCTCTCAAATAAATAAAAATTAAAATTAAAAAAATAATAATTCAGAGTACAGTAAGGGAAAAATTTATTGGGATTAGTTATTTTTCTACATAAATAGCTCTGGGTTTTCTTTTTTAATAAAATATATTTCTTCAAAGCAAAACATGTTAGTCCTAGAACTCTTTAAAAGCAGGTGAGATGGGGCACCTGCGTGGCTCAGTGGGTTGAGCCTCTGCCTTCGGCTCAGGTCATGATCTCAGAGTCCTGGGATAGAGCCCCACATATGGGGCTCTCTGCTCAGCAGGGAGCCTGCTTCCTCCTCTCCCTCTGCCTACCTCTCTGCCTACTTGTGATCTCTCTCTGTCAAATAAATAAATAAAAATATTAAAAAAAAAAAAAAGCAGGTGAGATAATGAACCAGATAAACTCCTGTAATCAACTTGTTCTTTAGCTTCAGGCTTAATATAGTGATACTGAAATGACTCACACCAATATAAAATCACTATATTACCCATCTCCTGAACAATCATATGCCATATAACCATCTCCTGAATAGAATCAGGAAATCTGGGGATGACTGACAATTTTAGATGTTGTCTATCAGAACATATGCAAAAGGCACATGGCTGTTCATATTTACCTTAGCAAGAAAGTTTAATTTCTGTAACATTCTCTAAAAATACAAAATATCTTCAGCACAACTGTTTCCAGAAAGAGATTAAATAATTAGACATTTAATTTTTCCACTTTACACTAGAGTGAAAATTTCTCTAGAAAGAAGTTTCTTGAAGTAGTTTAACGGTTCCATTTATCTTTTTTTTAACACGAGTAAATCATATGTAATACTCCTCAATCTTTAACGAGTGCACAAAGAAAATTATTGAATCAAATTTTAAAATAAATTTTTAAATTTTATTTTAAATTTTATTTAAATTTATATTAAATTTTCTCTAAATTTTAAATTTCTAAAATGAAGTAAAATGGAATAAATGTAAGACATAAAGTACTACACATTCTTTCACTATATCAAAAAACCACTAAATCAAAACCAAATACTTAAATACATCATACTATACAAACCTGTATAAGGGATTTTTCCCCTCCTTTGTGTTAAACATGAATAGACTCGGTTTTTAATCTACTCCCTAAGGAAGCTATATTTTAAACACAAGAAAAACATTACGTTGAATGCCTCAGTCACCAGACATTGTTCTCTACAACTAAGAAAACCAAATAATACCCAATTCCTTATTACCCTTCCTGTGTTCAAACCATGTAAAAAACAAAATAATGTTTATTTTTAAAAGCATTAAATACAGATACGGTAAACAATATGTGTCTTTTCTTCCCTCAACTTTTCTGGGAGGCGTGAGGAGGTAGAAAAGTAATGGGAGTCTGAAGTTATTTTCACAACTCTCCTAAGCCAACTAGATAAAGGTAGAGAAAGAAAAGTTACAGCCTAGGGTTCACATTAAAAACAACTCTCAAAGAAACGTCAGTGCTCAGATCAATGCTTCCCCGACAACGCAGTGACCAACGCTGCTCTGCTCTATTAAGAGAGATAACAATCCCAAATCTGAAAGGCCTGCAGAAACCGGGGCGGGGCAAGGGTCCACCTTAAGCAGCGGCAGAAGTTAATTTTCCAGGAGAATAAAACAGTAGTCCTCTATCCCTACGGTCCTCTTCCCCGAGAGATGCTGCAGTCTGCCGCCTCGCCCCAGGCTCGGGGTCTGGCCCGCAGGCCCGGGGGGGCTGGCCGGGTTGGGGCAGTCGGCTTCGCCCCGTTACCCGGGTCCCAAGCAGGCGCTATGGCACCGGTTGCTCTAACTATCTCCGAGTCCTGCCACCGTCTGGGGGCGCCTCCCGCCGCGCCCCGGGACCCACGTCGGCAGGGATGCCCCATGCCCCACTCACCCGCCCGGGTGGTGTCCGTCAGGTCGTGGTTGGCCGCTCCCCGGGGAAACTCCCTCAGTTTCCGGCCGCTCAGACTCAGCACCCCGGTCACTGCCGCCTCCTCCAGCGCTCGATCGAGGGAGCGGCTCCACGAACCCGGGCCAGGACCAGGGCCTGTCCCGGAGCTTGGGCCACAATTAACACCGGAGAGGTTACCTCCGGATGCTACTGGGCCAGAATACTCTGGAGCCGTGGCCACAGCAACCAAGCCCGCGGCCGCCATTTCCAGCCGACAACTCTCGAGCCCCCGGCTCAGCGCATGCGCTGCCAGAACTGATGGGTGGGCGGGGAAAGGGGCAGACAGACCCCGGACGGTTCTCTTGATGGGCAGGGCTTGCAGCGCCCCTCCGCACATCCAGGCGCTTGCCTCCGCCTACATCGAGGTTTTCAAGGGAAATTAAAGCGGAACTCACATATCTGGAGCAGCCCCCTCCTCTAGACTCCCCGTAGCATTTTTACCATGCCTCTACGAAAATATCTTTTAGAAAACGCTCCTCACAGAAACTTCTCTGCCTTCCTCCCGCAATACGGGAGGGTTAAACATTAAATTAAAGCTTCTCAACACTGCTGCCACCAGAAACATACGCATTGAGAGGGAACCCTGGGACGCGACATATAAAACGTTTTCCCAACTGCTGTCATTCTACACGCCAAGTGATCTAGATTGAGACGTGGATTTATTAACTATTATTGTCAGAGGTAAAAGTAAGTGCTAACCTGGCTACCAAACTCATGATCCTCATTGAAAGGGTTATATAAATGTTTTGGGTACTCCCTCCCTTTAAAAAAAAAACAAAAACAAAACAAACATTTTAAATAGTATTTGTCCTTTAGGCGAGATTTTATTGTTGAACAAATAAGGATGAACAGCATTCATGTCTAAATTTGTCTGGAACCAAAACCGAGGAAAAGAAAATATGACTATAATCTACACGTGGGAATTAGAATGGAAGAAATGATAAAAAAAAAAAAAATCACTGTTAACTGAAAAACTGGAAACTTCACTTTAAACCAGTTAGGTCTCATTTACATTGCAACCAGTCTCTAGCATATTCTTTCACACATTTAAGCCATTCCTGCTACATGATGTAAATTCCCCTACAATGAATTAACTAGTATTTATGGGAAATAAAAGAGGCTGACCCTTTCCCTAGGAGATTACAATCTAATAATCAGACAAATATACCAATTTGAGAGTAAGACAAAACAAAAGGCTAAGTAAAGGTAGTGGGGTTAAGCTATCAGAATTCAGAGAAAAACAGCAACAGTTAATATCTATCTGCACACAGGGAGGTTCTATGGTATAGCAGACAGAAAAGTTAGATGGACCTGGGCTGAAATTCTACCACTAATACTAGTTACATGACTTACTCTGAGGGATTCCTCATCTGTAAATTTCCAGTGCCTCTTCATATGTAAATTGGGGATAAGCCATTCCTGCTACATGATGTGAATTCCCCTACAATCAACCAACTAGTATTTATGGGAAATAAAAGAGGCTGTCAGGGGCCTTTCCCTAGGAGATTACAATCTAATCATCAAACAAATATACCAATTAGAGAATAAGACAAAACAAAAGGCTAAGTAGAGGTAGTGGGGTTAAGCTATCAGAATTCAGAGAAAAGGAATCTATCATGGATGAATGCTTTTGAACTAAATCTGAAGGACTATGAAATAGGCAAGGTAAGAGCAATATTCCAGATTGGGAGAAGTATCAACATGAACACACACAGGTATGATTTATAATGGTCCATGTGGAGAACATTTAGGGCCAAAGCCAAAAATTTCATGAGCCAGCAGAAGAAAATAGAGTTGGACAGCCTACCTATCATTCAAAGCCCAACTCTTCAATGAAACTTTGATTAGCACTTCCCCCAACTACTAGACGGAAGAGATTGCAAAAACATTTAATTTTAGAGAACAAAGTTGGGTTAGTAACAGTTGCTCAGAGAGTTGTTCTATGAACTCTTAATACTGCATTCCAGGTTCTTCAGCAGCAAGTTGCATGACTATTATCAATGTCATAATATGAGTATGGGTTACTACAATGGCAAGTGATGTGTCAGCTCAAAACAAATCCAATGTATGATTTTTTTGTTGTTGATATTCTGATCTTTCTAAATGTTTTGTTCTTCTTAGAAAGATTTTAAGGTATTAAAGAACAGGAGCTCATTTTGTATTTTTTTTAAAGAAATATTTCAATCTCGGGAAATGTTTCAACTACAGTGACTAAAGCACCATCATATATTCCATATTAAATGCTACAATGCTAAAGTTATCAGATATTTATAAAATGTACCACTGTCATCTGAATTTGATTACCTATTACATTCTACATTTACACTAAATTCTTCTAGCAAGTTCTCCATAATATGGCCTCATTTTCCTACCTACCTACACATGTATCTCATAACTGCAACATCCATGCTAATCCTGGTCTCTAAACTTCTGACCAAGTTTATAGACTGACATTACTTTGCCTATTAAACTGGATTTTAAGGTCATTAATACATTAAAGTCTGTAATTACCTTCCATACTCCAGAGCTGAGTATTTTAATAGGAGCTAAGGATGAATGGAAGCAGACACAGATGAGTTAGGTACTAATACAGCAGAGGTTATATATTACTATGAAAATGGCAGCTTGGTTAGAGAGAAAAAAAAATTTTTTAGAACAGGGTAGATAAACCTATAGGTATTTGAAATCCAAAAGAAAAGTCTGTGGATAGGAAGAGAAATGAAGATGCTCTATATATCACGAGAACAAGTCCTAGGTAAAGAAAGGCTGGAAGAAAAGTAATCAAGATGTTAATTTTTAAGACTTATAAGGATTTCAGTTACCTACAAAGGTAGATTATGAGGGAATTCTCATCCTACTCCTTCAGTCTTCCCCAGAAAATAAGTGAGAAGATCATCTTGTGAGAATAAGATACAGGAGGAATCACTATGAGGATTTCACCAAAGTGTCTAGTGATGAATTAAGGTGATGAGAAACAGTTGCAAAAAGGCTAAAAGCAAAAGTGCTACAGGGGCCTCTAACTTATTCTACAGCTGCTCTGTGGTTTGGAAGCAGGAGCTGAAAAATATAGGCAGTGAGGGTTAATGAATGTTAGGAATTGATACAGAGAACTTCCTGATTATCTGAAAGTTAACTCATTGAATGAATACCAGGGGCAATAGTTTCACTCTAATCTCAAGAGTTTTCCAGTTTTGTATCTCACTACCTCATGCAGAAACAGACTTTTCCCCTTCCTACTCACTAGATATATGTTGTGGTCACTCCTTTAAGACTCCATTTTTATAAACTCAAAGCAGTGGGATTAAAATCTTGACCAATCTTACCCTCTTCAAATGTAAAGCACAGAAACTGGCTTGATGAATACATTTTATAAATCCCTTTCTGACTCTTTAAATAAGCAGTGCTAATAACTGATTTTTTAAAACTTTATATAAGAAAATTTAGATGGTATGATTTTCTTCTCATTAAAGGGAAGTGGAAATAGTAGAAATCAGACACATACACACTAGGGAAATAATTTCCTATTCATCTTTAAACATCAGTAAACCTCATCCAAAATACAACTCAGAACAAGGGATTTCCAGCTCCAGCATGGTATTACTTCCTGGTTTCACCAAGCTTTTTGGTAATAGATAGAAGTAACATAAAGCAGGTAAAAAGAGGTGTTAAGAAGTCAACCATTTATAAGAAAATCTTTAAATCCCTATTCAATGGCCCACAATAGTATAAAATTCCTGTTATAAATGCTTGGGGTTTATTGTTCTCACTTTTAAAAGGGAATAGCTTCAAATTGATCTATGTAAGAACTGTCTTTAAAAGGAAGCTTAAATCTCCTTTTATATACAGTGACAACAGAACAATAATTCTGATGAAACTTCAAAAATCAGAAATGAAGAAATCATTTTCTGCCCTGATAACTGCCTGTATTCAGAATGTATGGTTTTCCTTTGTAGTCCAAAGTCAGCTATTTTTTTTTTTTTTACCTCTTTAAAGTAGTAAATCTAGACACATTAAGAAACAGAACAAAGGAGCAAAGGGAAAAGAGAAAAAACAAGAAACAGACTCCTTTACTATAAAGAAATGGTTACCACAGGTGAGGGATGGGTGAAATAGGTGATGGGTATTAAGGAGGGCACTTGTCATGATGAGTACTAGGTGATTAAAATATTTTTTAAAAATTAAATTAAATTAAAAGTTATCCTGTGTATACTGTGTGAATTATAAAGCTGACAGTAAAACATATTTAATTGAACAAAAAATTATCATTGGGCAATGCAGCCTACAAATTTCTTCATACTTAAAAGTATTTTATGATGTGTTTGTAATTTAAATTGTGAAATTTATGCCTATTAGAAAAAAATATGTAATGTCTAATTAGGAACACTGGCCTTTTCTAAGACATTTACATAACTTTAATACCAAAATAATTAAGTCTCAAAAATTATGGTAGAGTAGATTTACTTGTCATGCTACAAATGCTAAAGCACGGCTATTACCATTTCTTAGGTATCTGACAACCAAACATCATTCCACTACTTTCTTTGGATGTTCAAGTCACAGAAGCAGTTTATTATGACATGAGAATTAAAAGACCTGAGCTCAAAAAGTGACTCTGCCACATGTAAGTCTTGAAAAGCTGAGTCTCACTTGGCTAAGATACAGACCGAGAAGTTGAAATGGACGATCTTGAAAGGTTCATCTAGCCTGAAATTCTGCATTCTAAGTAAATTTCATTCTTTATTTTAAACTCCTCCTGGCTTCCTGTTTGGAGCTTACAGATGAAATGGTCAAAAGGCAGTCAGAATAGAAGTCTAGACTGACTTAACAATTTAACTGGTAGTTTTTCAAGCCCCCAAAATTATAAATATAATCACTACAAAGTTCTTTGTAACACAGAACAATCTAAAAATCACAACTCGATCTTTATAGCTAAGAATAAATGTGAGACCTGTAAGATTTTATTTGTTAAAAATGAACAGCTTCAGAATAGATCTAAATTTGTAACTTTTCCAAAAAACACCATAAAGTACAGTGTAAAGCATCTCCTCATTAAATACAAACTTTCATTTTGTGATGCACTGCATCAATGTTTTGCATACACCTTGATGCAAAGGAAATTTTAAGTTGTCCTGTTTAAAAAAAAATTTAAGAACTGAAAAAGGATGACTACAACCACATCCCAAGAAAGGAAATTTTCCTCCAATAAACCATATTCTTTTGTTTATATACAATGTTAGCACTCAAGAATTTTAATTTAGTTATAACAAAGGCAAAATTTCATATTTAAAATGAAAATGAAATTAGAGATGCACAAAAAGCAAAAGTTTAATATACCAAAGACACTGTTGTTTGATGCAATTAATGTCAGTATTTGGGACAATTTGTAAGGTTTTCAAGAAAAATGGCATTAATAATAGCTCTGTACAGTATTTAAAATAAAAAAAAAGAAAGCATCTTTATACCATATTTTCATGAACTGTTCTAAAGACAGCAAATCTGTGCTCAGTTGTTTTTCCTTTGCTTTAAAATAAGCTATCAGTAATTCCAAACCAGTCTAAAATAAGATGGACTGTTAATGGATGAAATCTAAGCATCTGTACTTGCAAAAATGTTTTGCAATGAGTCCTTGGCCTAAGGAGACTAGAGTTTATTTTCAAATTGTGTGACTGGCTTCCAATAATCCCTTATCAGTAGACTTAACTGGCAAAATACCAGGTATTAAGGATCAGATTTAATTCTTTGGTATAAGCATGAAACTGTTAGGTGATACTTTTCCGTGGCTAGCATAAACCAAAGTAACCCAAGGAGCATGAGAGAAAACAGTGACATCTAATATGCAATGCAAGGCAGGCAAGAGTGATGACTTAATGTTTTGTTTTGTTCTATAGGGAAAATCAACACCAATACACTCCAAGGAAACTAACACCTATACTTAGAGGTTTTAACATTATAGCAAAACAAAAGGTTAAGCTTCAAAATGACTGGACTTGTAGCTGGACCGTGTTACTGCATTTTGGCATTATACTGTAACTTATAGTATACAACCATCTGAGGACTTTCAGCCTAGCTTGGCACAACAGATTAATTCCTCCCACTCCTCTAGTGTGTGGGAGAGAAAAAAAAAAACCCTCTCACCATAAATGCCTAAACTTTATACATACAAGAAAGGTATAAAACAAGGTTACAATGTAACTCTATTACCATTTCCGATATTTTTCTTTGCGACATATACAAGTGTTTTTTATTTTGAAACTGCATACTGTGTCATTAGCAAGCTTAAAAGGCTTATGAAATTTAACTTTTTTGAATAAGTCTAGGACTTTATGGCTATTGATTTTAACCATCAAAGTATCTAAGGGAATCAATCCATTTTGGTAATTTTAATTCTTCTAAATATTGTTCGAAGAATTCTTCATGGACACTAGATGCAAGGCTACATTAAATTCAAACAGTATATCTGTGTCCTGGGTTTTGAAGTTTTTCACCTCAGTTCTCTGTCCTCAACCTGCTACTTCCTCCTGTTTTCTTCATTTTCTAAACACAATTTTCAGGTTTTTACATTGGACCTTCTCTTCCAAGGTAATTTTGTAAACACACATTTATTTATAGCCTTTAAATATCAACATTTTAAACAAAGACTAATGCCTAGAGTCACATTTCTTGTTAGAAGTTCAGTATTAAAAATTAACAACTCTGGAGGATTAACCTAATGTCATCTGAAAAGAACCCAAATTCCAGATATTCCCCAAAATCTTAAAACTCAAAACTGGAATTCTAGTGATTTTTTTTTAATATATCTAATGAAGAAAAGTCAACTGCACTTATTACATCAACACTATTAAAGGATAGGTGACAGCAACAAAGGGACCTACTCATATCTCTGAAGACCAAGATTTACCATGGCAAAGTGTAAAAAATGAACAAAAGTGATGAGATCCTAAATACCACTATCATAAAAATAATTAATTTCTATCATTCTGTGTTCTTTCTGCTTCATGAGGAACCAAAGAAGTCAAACAGAGAATTGTTCTGTCTGGACCATGAAATCTTAAGAACAGATACGTATATTCCCTGTTACTCTTTCAGGGAGTTATTTATACATGTTTAAAAAAAAAACAAAACACACTTCAAAAATAAAAATAAGAGTTATTTAGCCTTGTGAATATTTTGAAATAAAGTTTCTTGAATTTTTGTGATGAACTCTTCAAGCAATTCAACTTTTAAAACAGAGGCATCACTCAAAAGTCCCTTTGACATGGATCTATCCCACAGTTACAAAACGGCTTCCTCCTTTGTTGAATGTGAGAGTAGCTCTTTGTTCCTTCAGGATCCCAAATCGCTCATTCAAAGTCATCCCTGTCTAGAGAAAACAAAATAAAAAAATTAACAACTTGACTATTAGCCGTATTTGCTTAAGAACAATAATGTGATCATAATGGTAATTCAAAGCAACAACTAACATTTCCTAAATATTTATGCATACAAACTCATTTAACTCTAACAAAAATCACATATATGAAATAGGTGAATTTAGTGAGGTTCGGAGAAGTTAGTTAACTTGCCTACTTGCAGCTCCAGAATTTCAACCTAGTGATCTGACTCACAATCTCTACCTCCTAACCCCTATAAATGCCTACATTATACACTACATAAAACTCATTACCATAATGCCCAAAAGTCATAAATCCAAGAGTTTCTCTATATGAATTGTTTTTAGGCTCTACAAACATTGCCACAAATTCTAGTGATGTCTCTGATAAAAGACAAAATCTACTTGTGAATATTTGAAACCTATTTTTTTTTTAATTTTTTTGTTTGACAAAGAGAGAGAAAGACCACAAGTAGGCAGAGAGGCAGGCAGAGAGAGAGTGGGGGAAGCAGGCTCCCTGCCGAACATAGAGCCTGATGTAGGGCTCGATCCCAGGACCCTGAGATCATGACCCGAGCTGAAAGCAGAGGCTTAACCCACTTAGCCATCCAGGTGCCCTGAAACCTATTTTTTTTTAAAGATTTTGTCAGAGAAGAGAGAGGGAGAGAAAAAGTGCAAGTGTGCACACTAGCAGGGGGAGCAGCAGGAAGAGGGAGAAGCAGGCTCCCTGCTGAGGAAGGTGTGGGACTTGATCCAAGGACCCTGGGATCATGACCTTAACCAAAGGCAGAAGCTTAACTGACTGAGCCACCCAGGCATCCCCGAAACATACTTTCTTGAATTTCTATGAGTTTTTGAATTTCTGTGAGTTCCTCACAGAAATTCAAATCCACATCTGGTTTTTGATTAACAACCAAATTATATGTCACCGTTTCTTTTTTTAAAAATATGTATGTATATATACATATTTTTAAATTTTATTTATTTAAACGACAGAGAGAGAGTGCGCAAGCAGGCAGAGTAGCAGGCAGAGGGAGAGGGAGAAGTGGGCTCCCTGCTTAGCAGGGAGCCCAACACAGGGCTCAGTCCCAGGACCCTGGGATCATGACCCAAGCCGAAGGCAGTCACTTCACCAACTGAGCCACCCAGGCGCCCCTATGTCATCATGTAACCATGACAAAATAAAATAAAAAGTAAAACAAACTTGGTCAAACTTCTGTCCATACTCCCTATTTCAATTCCACACTCATCAATGGATACAAAAATAAAAAAAGCATTTGACAAAATCCAACATCCATTCATGATAAAAATTCTCAGTCAATTATGAATAAAGGGAACTCCCTCAACCTGATAAAGAGAATCTACTAAAAACCCACTGCTAACATCATACACAATGGTGAAATACTTCATGCTTTCTCCTCATGCCTGGGGACAAGGCAAGCATACCATGCTCTCACCACTTCTATTCGACACTGTACAGAAGGTTCTAGCCATCACAATAAAGAAGAAAAAGAAAAGGTTTAAAGATTGAGAAGGAATTTGAAGGATGACATGATTGTTTACAAAGAAAATCCTAAGGAATCCACAAAACTGCTGAAGTAGTTAAGTGAATTTTAGCAAGAATCACAAGACACAAAGTAGAATGTAATATAAAAACTGTCAAAACCACAGTGAGACACACCACCTACAAGCACTTGGAATAATCAAATGACAGGCAACAACAAGTGTAGATGAGGATGTGGAGAAATTTAGAACTCTCATACATGCTGGAAGGAATGTAAACAGTGCAGCCAAATTGGAAAACAAGTCTGGCAGTTCATAGATGATAGGATCTAGGAATTCTGCTGGTAGGTTTTTATCCAGGGGAAATGGAAACACCTACTCATACAAAAGACATGTACGGGGCACCTGGGTGGCTCAGTGGGTTAAAGCCTCTGCCTTTGGCTTGGGTCATGATCCCAAGGTCCTGGGATGGAGCCCCACACATTGGGCTCTCTGCTCAGCAGGGAGCCTGCTTCTCTCTCTCTCTGCCTGCCTCTCTGACTACTTGTGATCTCTGTCAAATAAAGAAATAAAATCTTAAAAAAAAAAAAAAGACATGTACATCAATGTGCAGATGACCATTATTCACAACAGCCACAGAATGGAAATAGCCCAAGTGTCTATCAACTGATGAATGAAAAATTAAATACAGTATATCCATATGATAGAACATTATTCAGTAATAAAAAGATCATACCCTATGGATGAAACATGAAAATACTATGCTAACTGGATGTGGTGCATAAACAATGAATGTTGCAACACTGAAAAAATTAAATTAAATTTAAAAAAAGAAAAGAAAAAAATACTATGCTAAGTAAAAGAAGTCAGTCACAAAAGACCACATATTTTATGATGCTATTCATATGAAATGTCTACAATAGGCTTATCTATGGAAACAAAAAGTAGGGATGCCTGGATGGCTCAGTTGGTTAAACGTCTGCCTTTGGCTCAGGTCATGATCCCATGGTTCCAGGATCGAATCCCACATTAGGCTCCTTGCTCAGCAGGGAACCTGCTTCTTCCTCTGCCTCTCACCGCTACTTGGCTCGCTCACTCTCTCTCACAAATAATTAAGAAATCAAAAATTTAAAAGTTAAATAAAATAATAATAAAAAAGAAAGTAGATCCATCAGTGGCTTCCCAGGGTTGAAGAGACTTAGGACACCCTATTTAATTCATTACACACTTTTTAAAATTAATTAAGATATTCTCAATCAGGGGCGCCTGGGTGGCTCAGTGGGTTAAGCCGCTGCCTTCGGCTCAGGTCATGATCTCAGGGTCCTGGGATCGAGTCCCACATCGGGCTCTCTGCTCGGCAGGGAGCCTGCTTCCCTCTCTCTCTCTCTCTCTGGCTGCCTCTCCGCCTACTTGTGATTTCTCTCTGTCAAATTAATAAATAAAATCTTTAAAAAAAAAAAAAAAACCTCTAAAAAAAAAAAAGATATTCTCAATCAATGGCCCACAGAAATACAAATTAACAAAAAAATTTACCTGTTTTCCAACACTATTTATGTCAAATTGTAAGGGGACACCTTTAGGGACTTTCTTTACATCAGATTGTTCCCGTTTTGTCAAGAATGAGGGTACAGCAGCACGAGTTAACCGTGGTTTCTGAGTTCTGTTAGGAAAAAAGTTAGTATGAAATCAGATAAGCTTAATAATCAAAAACAGAAAAATAAATTATCTGGTACATAAGACATCTTGATTTGTACACATGTTCCAATGGATAGGGCTATTCTGTGTTCTCAAAAAAGTACACCAGTCCTCCCTTTTCCATAGGGTATACATTCCTGAACTGCCCCTCACCCCCACTGGCAGATACCTGAAACTGCAGATAGTACTGAACCCCTACACATACTATATGTTTTTTCCTATACATACATACCTATGATAAAGCTTAATTTATAAATTAGGAATGGTGTGAGATTAACAATAACTAATAATAAAAAAGAACTGTAGCAATATACTGTAATAAAAGTTGTATGAAAATGGTCTCTCAAAATGTTCTCCTCATTCAAAATGTTATTGTACTCACCATGTGAGATGATAAAATGCCTAAATGATGAGATGAAGTGAGGTGATTAATGTAGGAATTGTGCTGTAGTTGTCAGGCTACTACTGACCTTCTGACAATACATCAAAAAGAGGACCATCTGTTTCCAGAGCATGGTTGACTGGGTAACTGAAACCATGAGAAGTGAAATCACAGACAAGGGGGTACTACTGTACCTGGTTCTTGACTAATCTAGAGACTAAAATTTATAATCACTCATAGAATACCTCTTTAAGTAGAATTATAAACTTTTCAACAATCTGGAATGATTGGGGACTCAACCTCTGTTTTCTTCATTTACTAAAATGGCTGAAGAGATGAAATTCAAAACAAACCTATAAAGTTTATAATGCAATAAACATAATGGAATGGTTAACTAAATTAAGGTCATCCAGATAAAAGAACACACGAGGAAGTCTTTAAAAAGAAGGCAGATCTGTAGGTACTGAAAAGTAAAGACACAGGAGAAAATAGCAAATACATATATAGCATTCCCTCATTTATCATTATACATAAAAAAGAAATGTATATACTACTTAGTATATATGCACCACCTTTTTTTTTTTTTTTTAATAAAAACACGAAACTGTTAAAAGTGGCTACTTTGGGGCTACAGAACCAGGAATCAAGAAAATTTTAACTTTATAATATACTATTTCCACCCTGTACTACAAGTATTACTTTTATCTTTGCCGTAGTTTATCTTAACTTGGATATCATGAGAAGTCCAACACTTTTCTATTACCTACTGAATAGGTAACAACTGAGAGGTTATAATTTCTGCACAATAAAAGGAGGACTTACACTGGACACTGCACTGCT
Source organism: Mustela nigripes (assembly GCF_022355385.1). NCBI lineage: Eukaryota > Metazoa > Chordata > Mammalia > Carnivora > Mustelidae > Mustela > Mustela nigripes. Next base: position 101,324,073 of record NC_081558.1, read on the forward strand.
CCAGGATTATCAATAGAGACAGTCAAAATTCCTCCATTTGTGGTGGAAGTCCGCCATCTAGTTTCAAAAAACCAAAAACTTCATTGAAGTGCAAGTTTATAAAACCTGTAGTGTATTTCATATAAAAACATGCATTTTAAAGTAGATATCACTTTTTCTTAGCTTTTAAAAAATACTAAGCCCCACAATAATATAATTAATCAGCATCTTGGGTATAGGAACCAGACACTTAAATTTGTTAAGTATTTTTCAGTGTAATAAATATATGTACATTAAATTAAATACAGAAAAGATTCTAATGAAAAGTAACAGTTCCCAGTTTTCTCTCCCAACTTACTGCTCCCCAGAGGCATACCTTTCCTGATCTCCAATGGCAGCAATTTTCACCTTTCCTATTTTTACTGTTTGCTAGTTCCTCCAGTTCACTGTTCAAGATGAACATTTTGATATCTATATATCACTATTTTACCTCCATTATAACTTCATAAATACTTAAATCTCTCTCAGTTTCTTAAATCTCTTTCTTTTAATCTCTCTCAACACCATCCCCTCCCAACTTTGTATGAAAGAACAGTAGTACCTCTACTCCTTCCTTCTACCTCTTCTCCCACTTTGCACCTATTTTTTTTATCAGCTCTACTTTTATATTTATGTTACTCAAAATCAGACACTTTCACCATATTGTTAACCAAATAAAGTATTATGTGCTTTTTCCCCCTACAGGTTTATTCTCAAAAGTTCAAAACAGGGGTGCCTGGGTGGCTCAGTGGGTTAAGCCTCTGCCTTTGGGTCAGGTCATGATCCCTGGGTCCTGGGATCGAGCCCCATATTGGGCTGTCTACTCAGCAGGGAGCCTGCTTCCTCCTCTCTCTGCCTGCCTCTCTGCCTACTTGTGATCTCTCTCTCTCTGTCAAATAAATAAATAAAATCTTTAAAAAAAAATTCAAGACAAACAGCATTTATATTATTACAATTATATAGGCATTGTTCATTGCAGAAGCAAACAGCTTATTATTATTTCTTTCCTTATGGTTCCCAATGTCATGACTCCCATGCAAAAGAGTATTGTGAACACCAAGTTCAAACAGTTTCTTTTCTTACACTCTGCTCATTTATAGCTGGCATCACATCTGGACTAACACCATGTTTTATACATTTTGTTTTTCAAAAAGTAGCCATAGTTCCAAATAATTTAATCTCAAAACCTGATCTTATTGATGGAATTAGAGTATTACAACTCACACGTCAGAAGTGCAATTCTAACAGACAAAAAATGTATTTTTAAAAAATTTTTATGGGGTTGGGGATAAAAAAAGAATATGTGAGGAGGAAAAACATCCTATTATAAAATTAAAGGTTTACAAGTTTTCTAAAATCTCTATTGGGTTTTCTTATATTTATTCCCTGAATAGGTTCACTTATATAAAGGCAGTTACAGATAATAAAGATCTATTTCATTAAAATGGAATAGGTCATTTTTTTTTTTTAAATAGAGTTATGTATTTGTTGTTAAAACTCATAACATGGACATGTGAAAATATAAAAGGCTCTTAGGGGAAAAAAACAAAGAACAAAATGGATTCATCTATTTCAGGTCAAGGGTTAATACACTTTTGGTCTCATTTAATTTCTGGGTTGCTAGTATTCTGGGAATTTTGAAATGACATCTTGAAAAACAAATTGAAACTTACTGACGAGTTCTCTTTGCTACTACATCGTCTAGCAGTTGTTCTGTGTTCAACTGGGCCTGAACCTGAAGGGGAAAAAAAAAGCAGTAGATCCCATAGAAAGCAGAGGATTTGAATCCAAAAAGCAATCCTGCTCTGTAACTTTATAACCCAGTGTGGTGTGTGTATGAATGCAAGAGAGGCATGTGACTATTCTGGCAATACCTCTTTGTTGGGGTTCCTATATCAGAACAAGTGGTAAAACAAATTTATACCTAAGTAGCACCTTAAACTCCTAAGATGCTGCTACTGATGACAACAAGAGAGAGAAAAGAAAAAATAAACAACCAAAAGAACTAATCTAATGTCACAGTCTCCATATCCCAAACCCAACCCCTACACCTCAACCAGGGGCTATGATTGAGGATTATTCAATCCTATGATTGAGGATTATTACTAAAGGAAGATGTTCAAGATCCCTTGAGTAAAAAGAAAGCACCAGCAAGGGTTTTTTTTTAAATACCTTTAGGCCTCTTCTGAAAAGAAAAGTTGCCTGACGAGTATCTTTCTGATGACTTAATTTATTTCCACTCCTGGTAAAATTGGCTGGAATGTTATTTCTGCAACAAAAACACACACATAGTGAATAGTCTCAGTCATTTAATAACTCTCAAACATCCTGAGAAAAAATAAGCAAAAATAGTTAAATTCATAGGTTGGACATTTGAGGTATACTAAACATAAAGACTCTGAATTATTTTCTTATTTATATAAAGCTATTGAGATTCAATTTTTAAATATCTTTCTGTAGCATGCTACATAACAACCTAGTTAATTCTGAATATTCCAACATAGAATATCTCTTCTGAAGACATTAAAAATAACATTTTTAATGCTATTTCTTAAATTTGCTGAAAAACATATGTACAGATTTATTTACAGGATTAGTAAAAAGAAAATCACAGCTAGGTATATCATAGTCAACTGCTGAAACCCAAAAGTAAAGAGAAAATCTTGAAAAATAACAACTACAGTTTTCCATTCTCCCTCAGAAACCTTTATATATTAATATAAATCACACAGAAACTTAGTCTTCCACTGCTTGCTCTTTCACACAAGGCAATGTACTCTCAATTATGTTTGACTTGACTTTCACCAATTCCCTTCTAATCTCTATGTGAGGTCAGTAAAATATGAGAGAACAAATTTTTCGTATTTATCTAGTATGTATTTTTTATAAACACTTAACAGACTGCCTAGTCTTATCTCCAGTTTTAGAGAGACTCAAATTTTCCTAGCTAGCACAATTAACATGGGTCATTAATGCCTCATGTAACGGACAAGTTCTTATTTAAGAAGTTACCATTTTCCAAAAGCTACTACACCAAATGATTCTCAAAAGAAAAAGAGACGGTAGTTAAGTGAAACTGAAACTCCAGCCATTCCACTTTACTTAGTTTTTGTTTTTGAATTATCTTCCACAAGAGATGAATAAGTGGTATTTGAAACTAAAATAATATAGACACTTCAGTTTATCAACTTCCTTTCTGCCCATTTTATACTTACAGAAAACAGAATGTCATAACAATAGGTCACATTTTTAAGTTTCTGTTATGCTTTCCATTTAACATAATAATCTCAGCTATGGAGGGCCTGGTTGGCTCAATAGAGCATGTTAACTCTTTATCTTGCTTGGGTTGTGATTGAGAGCGCCACATTACACATCAAGATTACTTTTTTAAAAATTCAGCTTAAGAAGCATTCATGAAAAATTCTTTGTAGTTTGCTTTTTCAACAAGTACATTGTTCTCTTAAGAGTGCTTGAGACCAAACAGCAATTTTAACTTTTAGAATTCCCAATTTTGAATAATTCCTGCAGAGTTGTTTTTACCTAACAATCAATTTTATAATTTTATTCTATATGCAAACAGAGATATTAAAGCAGACAGATGCTTAAGTTTATAATTTGTTAAATTCATCAATAATAGTGGGTCTAAGAAATAAGAAAGCCATTACTGAATGCTTCCACGTTGGATGTTCAAAGAGACATCCCAAATATGTGTCTTGAAAATGACCACTACAAATATATTCATTTGATCATTTAGGTGCATAAAGTGTTATCTTTATTTATTCAGGATAGCACAGTATTACCATATTTGAGTACTTACTTTCTATTTAACTGGTTAGGTCTCTTGAGAACTGCAACTGCTTTTCTCTGTACTTCATTTTGTCTCAGAAGGCTGGCCTTCCTTTTTAATGCTGGAAAATATCGTTCTATATTCTTTCAGAAGGCAAAAAACTATGTTAAGAGATTGCTTTTTGCTATACACCCTACTACAATAAACATTTCTGAAGCAGAATAAACAGAGACTGCTGAGATGTGCACGTTATTAGAGAAGCTAAAATGACTTGAAAATCTCCAGTCTAAGGGACTAAAAAGATAGCAACCACATCCATACTTAAAATACTTTCAGCAAAAGAAGAATCCTTTTTTCTATTTTGGATATGTTCACTTAGGTATTCTGGGGGATGCACAGGGAAACATAGCCCTAGAGCTCAAGAGAAGAATCAGGAAGCCAGAAACATAAATTAAGGAATCACTTATATAAACATGATTTTTGATTACCAAGTGACGGATAAGAGGGCCAAGTTCCAAAACAAATGTGTGAAAAAAGGCGGTTATAACAGCAAAGAAGTCTGAGTAGAGAGTTACAAGGAAAAAAAGGAATCAAGAAAATAGGCACGTGAAATGTACACTTTTTCTCCCTTACCTATATAAATTCAATCCAGCATTAAAGCCTAATTCAGACTGTCATATTTTCCATGACTTTTCAAAAAGTTCTTGGCAATACAAACTGTTCTCTTTTTTTCCTAAAGATTTTATTTATTTATTTGACAGAGAAACACAGCCAGAGAGGAACACAAGCAGAGGGAGTGGGAGAAGCAGGCTTCCTGCCAAGCAGGGAGCCCAACGTGGGACTCGATCCCAGGACCTTGGAACCATAACCTGAGCTGAAGGCAGACGCAGGCAACCTATTAAACAGTATCTTAAACTTAATCTAGATTACTTTATTGTATTTCAAAAACATCAACTGACTAAAAAAACATAAAAATTGTAAGTCTTCATTTTCATGAACATTTGGAAAAGAAGTAAATGTAAAGTCAAGGATAAAGAATATCAAGAGTATAGAGGAAATGTTAGGAAATTAGACTAATAACCCATTTCAAACTTTGTATTCTGTCTTTAATAATAACACCAAGTATCATTTTATGGGTAAATGTAAGTTCCCTCTATGCTGCTGTCACATGTTTTCTTCCTTCAAAGTACCTCCCATATTAAACCAGTTATTTGTATGATAATTTATTTAATGTTTATCTCAGCTCTCCATGAGGGATTTTCTACTGAGCTACTGCAGAATTCCTTACATCTAGGACATAGTCAGTACCCAATCACATTAATTAAATGATAAAAACACAGACTAAGATAATAACAATCCATTAATACATGCCGAACATATTCCATGGATCTAACGTTTGTATATATGCATAAATGTGTTTTTTTAAAGTGTAAGGGGGGTGGCACCTAGGTGGCTCAGTCAGTTGAGCATGTGCCTTCGGCTCAGATCATGATCCCCATGTCCCAGCTCAGTGGGGAGTCCACTTCTCTCTCTCTCTCCCTGCTTGTGCTCTCTTTCTCCCAAATGGATAAATATAAATACATAAATAAATAAATAAAAGTGAAAAGGTAAGTTTTTCTTTCACAATAATTTTGATATAAAAAATTATACCTTGAGTGGAAAAACTTTAAGGTATTTAAATTTTATGTCAATTTTACCAAGGCATTATTTAACATACAGTAAAATTTTAGGTGTACAATTTGATGAATTTGAGTTATTACATATAATCATGTAATGACATCAAAATCAAGATATAGAATACTGCACTCATCCTAAAACACTTCCTTGTGCCCCTCTGCAGTCAGTTCCCTTCCATGACCTTACTCCCCACAAGGCAATGACTGATCTGTCACTACAGTTTAGCCTTTTCTACAATTTCAAATAAATGGAATCATACAGAACATAGTACTATGTTTTCCTTTTGCTTAGCATGATGTTTTGAGGTGTATCTGTGCTGTCATATACATTGATGTATTCCTTTTTTATTGCTAAATAGAATTCCATAGTATGGAGACATTTATTTTTACTATTAAAACCAGACAAGTGATTAAAACCACCCATTATGGGGTGCCTGGGTAGCTCAATGGGTTAAGCCACTGCCTTTGGCTCGGGTCAGGATCTCAGGGTCCTGGGATCAAGCCCCGCATCAGGCTCTCTGCTCAGCGGAGAACCTGCTTCCCCCTCTCTCTCTGCCTACTTGTGTACTTGTGATCTGTCAAATAAATATATAAAATCTTTAAAAAAAAAAATCCCATTAGTGGGAAATAGCTTCTATATATACACAACAGCAACACAACTTTTTTTTTTTAAGATTTTATGTATTTATTTGACATACACACACACACAGATCACAAGTAGGTAGAGAGGCAGGCAGAAAGAGAGGGGGGAAACAGGCTCCCTGCTGAGCAGAGAGCCTGACGCAGGACTCAATCCCCGGACCCTGAGATCATGACCCAAGCTGAAGGCAGCAGCTTAACCCAATGAGCCACCCAGGCACCCCAGCAACAAAACTTTTTAAGTTGACATTAGTACTAAATGGTTTACTATTACCAAAGTCAAGTTAAAAGTAATACAAAATACAACTGGGTTGCTCAGTTGGTTAAGTGTCTGCCTTCAGCTCAGGTCATGATCCCCAGGTCCTGGGATCAAGTCCCGCATCAGGCTCCTTGTTCAGTGGGGAGTCTGCTTCTCCCTCTCCCTCTCTCTCTGCCTCTCCCCCATGCTTACGTGTTTTCTCTCTCTCTCTCAAATAAATAAATAAAATATTTTTAAAATTAAAAAAATTTAAAAAACATTTTTTTAAAGTTCTATGGGGAAAATAAAGTTCTATGGAACATAACATACTCTTCAAGCTTTGGGAAATTCTGAATCAAACAGAAAAAAGTTATAGAATTGATACTGACGAAATTATATATATCACTGGAAAAACCTCTAAAGAACATAAACACAACTTTAACCTGATGGGTTATTTTTAATTGACTCTAAACAACAAAGAGAAAAAAAAATTCATTACTGGAGACAACCATTCCCCTGTTGGCACAGCTACTTGCTCTCAGTAAATACTAGTTACATAAATGGTAGGCTATCTTCCCAGTCATTCCCTTCACAGATAGAAAATGTATTTTTGGGGCACCTGGGTGGTTCAGTAGGTTAAAGCCTCTGCCTTTGGCTTGGGTCATGATCCCAGGGTCCTGGGATCGAGCCCCAATCGGGCTCTCTGCTCAGCGGGGAGCCTGCTTCCCCCTATCTCTCTGCCTCTCTCTCTGCCTACTTGTGATCTCTCTCTCTCTCTGTCAAATAAATAATCTTTTTAAAAATGTATTTTTATCAAAATAATATCTCGCTAATTCACATAAGCTATGGAAAATGAGAGATAAAGTAACAACATCTAATTATCGTCAGAACTTTTTTAAGGTGTAAAATTCCTAAGTACATATAACAATTCAAGGCCAATTAAGCTATTATGGTAACTTGTTTAAAGAATAGAAAAAGATACTAAGTTATTTATATGGAAAAAGGTTTCTAATTTGCTAGAAAATAATCTGCTTCACAAGTACTGTATTTTATCCTAATCAGACTATTAATCTTATTCAGGCTGAGGAAAGGGTTTTAAGAAACAGCACTTTTCAAACTTTACCTTTGCCAAAATCATTCAACTATGAATAAATAGATCTTACTATTCAGTACATTCTTACATTCTATAATTAACATTTTCAATTTTCACTATTTTCTAACAACTCAAAAGACCACATGTAGTAATTTAATATTTTTACTGGGTAAAAGTAATTAGATAGCAGTTAAACCCAACCTCCCTTCCAGTATCCATATCTCATTAACGTTTTCCTATTTTTAACAAATTAGTAAACTGTGTGATAAAAGTTTTAGAGGCAAAAACGATTGCTGGTGGTGGCAGAACTGAAAAGTTATGGAATCTAAGACAGTTGTGGTTCTTAACCAGAATATGCACATTAAAAATAATATAAAGAATGAGGTCCTGAATTTTTTTTACAAGTATGTATTACACCTGCATGATCAGAGAAACCAAAAAAATTAAAAAACAGAAGAGCAGAACATGGACATCCTTGGTGGCTTGGACTTACTAAACTTAAGAATTGAAGAAAAAATACTTGTGAAACTATCTGAAGGAATGCTTCAGCCAATTCAAAAATTACTCATTGAGAAGTAAATAAACCTTCACTTAAAATTTGAAAAGTAAGGGCACCTGGGTGACTCAGTGGGTTAAAGCCTCTGCCTTCAGTTCAGATCATGATCCCAGGGCCTGGGATCGAGCCCCGCATCGGGCTCTCTGCTCAGTGGGGAGCCTGCTCTTCTCTCTCTCTCTCTCTCTCTCTCTCTCTGCCTGCCTCTCTGCCTACTTGTGTTCTCTGTCAAATAAATAAATAAAATCTTAAAAAAAAATTTGAAAATTAGTTAACTTACAATGGGTAAACCATTGGAATCTAATTAAAAATTGATATCTATCCCAAAGAAATAAAAACCTATGACCATACAGACTTACTTACATTCACAGCCACATTATTCACAATACCCCAAACTGGAAATAACCAAAATGTCCAGCAACTAGTGAATGAATAAACAAAATATGATATCCATAAAACAGAGTATTATACAGTAATACAAAAAGGAAAACATCATAACTAAATGCCAGATCACATATTGTCATATGATTCCCTTTATATGAAATGTGCAGAAAAGACAAATTTATAGAAAACCTACAGAACGTACATTAATGGTTGCCTGAGGCAAATGATGAGGTATGACTACAAATGGACATGAGATTTCTTTTTAGAGTGACAGAACTGTTGTAAGGTTAGATAGTTGTGATAATTGTAGAACTCTGTAAATTTTCTAAAATTCACCGAATTATACACTTAAAAAGATGCATTTTATAGTATAAAATTATACCTCAATAACCTGTTAAAAACTGTACATACACAAACACACACAGGCAAAGGAAATCAGAAACCTATAAAAAATTTCACATTGATTTTATGTAAGAACATGGAAATTTAGGTATTCTTCATGAATGATAATGATTTAATTTTTTACATAAGATCCAAAGCACTTCATTAAAAAAATCAAAATATTCAAATGAAATACTCTCTCAAGGAAACATTGTACTCATTCACAGAAATATTAATACAACTAAAGGGAAGGGGTACCTGATGCAGGATTAAGCCATCATCCTACCTTATCACTTAGAGGTGGTCGATTCATAGGACTAATTCCTTTTCGAATTCCAGTTGCTTTCCTAGCTGCAAGGCCAGTGATAACTCCATAAGGACGTCTCTTTCCAGGCATTACTCTTCCTCTACGGCTCAGACTATTCTTGCCAAAACCTGTAGGTTTGGAAAAAAAAAAAATCAATCTAAGAATGCAATTGAAGGGCACACAGGTCATAGGGTATTCTATTTCTTAAGCAGAGTGGAGGTACGAGGGTTTTATTTTTCATTTATTATTTATATTTCTTATATCACTATTATATGATATTATTGCATTATTTACAAGTACTTCTTTTGAAATTACATATTTCATTTTTAAAGAGGTAATAAACTGCACCAGCAAGGGTTCTGTTGGTGTAATGGACGGCAAAGGACTATAAGATTCTCCTGTCTCCCTGGTAGCTACCCTCTCTCTTGCGTTATTTTCTCATTGAACAACTTTCCCTGTGCAATGTGGTGTCCACACTTACCAAATACTTGAAATATGACTAGTCTGAATTAAGATGTAATAAAAAGGTACAGTATTTCACTAATAACTTTGTATTTATTATATGCTACAAAGATATTTTGGATACACAGCATTAAATAAAATATATTATTCATATGTGGCTCACATTTTACTTCTATTGAAGGACACTGAACTTGAGTGGGTCACTATCTCATATCCCATTTACTATGTTGCAATCTGGCTTATTTTCATTTCTACTGTATTTAAACTACTTTTGCTAAAGACCCTATTGAGTTCCAATGAATATAACTTAATCTCTGTGCCACGCCACACAACTTGACTTTGTCTTTCCACTGTATATTTTATTTATTTTAATATATTATTTAAAGATTTTACTTATTTATTTGAGAGAGAGAGAGAGACAGCCAGAGAGAGAACAGGGGAGAGAGGGAGAAACAGACTCCCCACTGAGCAGGGAGCCTGAAGAGTGGTTCTATCCTAGGGTCCTGGAACATGACCTGAGCCAAAAAGGCAGCTGCTTAACTGAATGAGCCACCCAGGTGCCCCTAAGTATTTTCTAATTACGAAAAAACGAACATGTTCATTGCAGAAATCTTTTTTTTTTTTTTTAAAGATTTTATTTATTTTATTTGACAGACAGAGATCACAAGTAAGCAGAGAGGCAGGCAGAGAGAGAGAGAGAGAGAGAGAGGAGGAAGCAGGCTCCCCGCTGAGCAGAGAGCCCGATGCGGGACTCGATCCCAGGACCCTGAGATCATGACCTGAGCCGAAGGCAGTGGCTTTATCCACTGAGCCACCCAGGTGCCCCCATTGCAGAAATCTTAATATAAAGTACAAATGAAAATAAAAGTCACCCATTATCCCACCATCTTGGGACAACCACTAACATTCCAGCTCTTGCTAGTCTTTTCTTTTACTCCTACACATTTAAAAAATTAATGTTTTCAGTTTCAACTATTTTTTAAGCAACTCAAAAGACTATCACGGAGCTAATTCACAATTTTGTAGTACCGTCTAGAAGGTACTACATCGATCTTCCTGGCAACAATACTTCATAGTCTATGTATTATTTTGTAGTGTGCATTAACACTGCATTGTAAATATTATCCCATGTTTTTAATATTCTTTCATTGTATTATTTTTTTAAGCAGGCTCCAAGCCCAATGAGGAGCTTGAACTCACGACCCTGAGATCAAGAGTCACATGCTCTACAAACTAAGCCAGCCAACAGGCTCCCCTCATTGTATTATTTTTTAATGTGCCTTACTTGATCTAAAAACCTCACAATGACCACTTCAATTACTTCTAATATTAAATTATTATAAATAACATTTTTGGGGGGAGGTGAAGATGCAACAGACTTTTATTTAACTCATTAATAAAAGCATAGCAGGGAAACGAATCCAGTTCCAAAGGATTTTATATTCAGTGGCAGAATTTAAATAAGATAGCTATAAGAAGACACAAAACCGGTAAATGTCTTACGGGGGTGGAGGGAGCATGATTTTCAGGATTATTTTTTCTACTGGACAATTTCAAAAACCCTACTTTATCAATTATATATAAATTTACCTCTGACTTTACAGAGTTGCAAAGTATCAATAATATGCACTAAGAACATTGTTACAAGGACATGTTTATTTTTAAAATTTTTTTAATTTTTAAATTTTTTAAAAAAGATTTTATATATTTATTTAACAGAGATCACAAGTAGGCAGAGAGGCAGGCAGAGAGAGAGGAAGGGAAGCAGGCTCCCTGCTGAGCGGAGAGCCCGATGTGGGGCTCGATCCCAGGACCCTGGGATCATGACCTGAGCCGAAGGCAGAGGCTTTAACTCACTGAGCCACCCAGGTGCCCCGAGAAGGACATACATTTAATCAATACTATATAGCAAGTCAAATTTACATCTCTTTAGATTTCCAGAGGTAATATTTTCATACACATCCGATCATTTCTTCAAGATATAAATTTCTAGAAGTTGAAATGCTATATCAAATAGTAAAACAAATTAAGGAATTTGGTTCATGTAGTAAAAAATCTTCTTTAGAATGACTATATTTATTCATATTACCAGGAACATAAGGGTGCCAACTTTTTCCACATCATTGACAATGCTGAATGTTCTTTTTAATCTTTCTCACTTAGTATTTGAAAAAAAAAAAAAATCTTGTCTTCTTTGGTAGTTCACTATTGAGAATGAACATTTTCCATGTGTTTTTGGCTACTGCTATTCTACCATCCATGAACTGTCATGTCATAAGCAGGTTTCCTGGGGTCAAGTTTTAATATCCTTTGATAGTTTTTTTTTAAAGATTTTATTTATTTATTTGAGGGAGAGACAGAACAACCAGTGGGAGCAGACAGAGGAAGAGGGAGAAGCAGGTTCCCCACTGAGCAAGGAATCCAATGCATGACTCAGTCCCAAGGACCTGGGATCATGACCTGAGCGAAGGCAGACACCCAAGCAACTGAGCCACCCAGATGCCCCAATATCTTTTGATACTTGGAAAGAATTTTATTAAATTTATAATTAATATCTTTACAATATTCATGAACAAAGTATGTCTTGCCACTTTATTCAAGTCTTCTCATCACTAAACTCAGTAAAGCTTTAAACTTTTCCTCACGTAAGTCTTGTGTCTTTCTTGAGTTTATTACTATGTACTTTATGTATTTTGTTGTCAATCACAAAAAGACCCCTTTTCTAACAATAATTTTCATATTGTCATTCCTGGGATACCAAGAGATATTAAGTTTTTAATTAATATCTTTTAATCAGCCATCCCACTGAACTTATTATTTTTTTTAAGATTTTATTTATTTGACAGAGAGAGAGACAGCAAGAGACGGAACACAAGCAGGGGAGTGGGAGAGGGAGAAGGAGGCTTCCCACAGAGCAGGAAGCCGGATGCAGGGCTTGATCCCAGGACCCTAGGATCATGACCTGAGCTAAAGGCAGGTACTCAATGACTGAGCCACCCAGGAGCCCCGCACTGAACTTATTTTTAGTTCTATGGTCTTTCAAATTATTTTCTTGGGGGAAAAGTGAATTATTTTCTTGGGATTACTGAGCAACAACTGTTATCACCTACAAATGATAGTCTTTTTTCTAATTGCACCCCAAATTCTTCTATTTCTTAATGCAATGGCCAGAAGTTCCAGAGAACCATACTAAGTAACAATTGTGGTATTGGGCACTTTTATTTTTATTTTTTTCTTAAGATTTTATCTATTTATTTGACAGAGAGAGAACACAAGCAGAGAAAGCTGCAGGCAGAAGAAAACAGAGAAGCAGACTCCCCACTCAGCAAGCAGGCCAATGAAGGACTCAATCCCAGGACCCCAGGATTATGACCTGAACTAAAGGCTTAACCAACTGAGCAACCCAGATGCCCTGTGCACTTCTATTTTGGAATTCTAATTTTGGGAGGGAATGTCTTTAGAATGGTATCCTGTATAGTACGACACACCTGCAATATGTAACAGGTCTTCTAAGGGAGAAGTTTCACAGCCAAATGGAAAAACAACAACAACAACTGGCTTTCTTTACTATAGGATTTCTTAGGACTAATGTGTGTGTTCCATCTCTAAGTTGGGGATAATAGGATATGTATTCCCAAACTTAACCTAACTCCAGAATGCTTTTGTGTAGTGTGCGTATTTTGAGAACGGAGTTCAACAAGACAGGAAAACTTGTTTTAATGGCTGAACCATTTACCAATTTACTGCCCTTCAGCTCCCAATTCACTCTTTACTGCCCTGCTTCTATTATAGGAACATTTCTCTTATCAGCGGGCACAATGTTAAGTTTTCTAAATAGAGGGCACTGGAGAGACTCTAGAGAAAGGATTTTTTTCTTTCAGTTTCCAGTGCACCCCTCAAAGACTTATTCTAGGGCACAGAACACCTAGTGGCAGTTATTATTCCTCCCCTGTAAGTGAGACTGGTGAGGCACAAGAAGCACTAAAGGCACAAAATCTAAGTGTGAATTACACCTTAAATGCTGGGCCCTAGGCATCTGTCTGGATCTAGTCCTAGCCATCACTAGTTCTGGCCCTACTCATCCTTCATTGAATTTAAGTTGCATCACCTCCACAGGTGGCTTCCTAGTGAGTTCCACCAGAACAGCAACTTGGTGTGACAGAGTTCTTCCAGATTTGTTCCCTTGTTGGGTACTCTGCCTCAGTCCTAAAGTACGGATTACTTTTATAACCAGAGGAAAAGCAATAAAGACACAACTTTTTAAACTGTAAAATCAAATTACTGGGTTTTTTAAAAGTTTTATTTATTTAAGTAATCTCTACACCCAATGTGGGGCTCGAACTCATGACCCTGAGATCAAGCGTCACAGACTCTTCTGACTGAGCCAGCCAGGTGCCCTTTGAAACCAAATTATTGTTATTCTATGTGTGATTTCCTTCTAGAATTGAAACCAAATAAAGATTAAGCATGTTGAGGGAACCTGTATACTTAAATTAAATCTACAACTACTGTTATTTTTATTTGTATTAAATATGAAACAGATACCATTAACTCTGTTAACACACTGTGCTATTTTTTTTTTTAAGATTTTATTTATTTATTTGACAGACAGAGATCACAAGCAGGCAGAGAGGCAGGCAGGGAGAGAGAGAGGGGGAAGTAGGCTTTCCGCCAAGCAGGGAGCCCAACAAGGGGCTCGATCCCAGGACTCTGGGATCATGACCTGAGCCCAAGGCAGAGGCTTTAACCCACTGAGTCACCCAGATGCCCCTATGCTGAGTACTTTAAACAAGAACTTGATGGGCTGATGACAACATTTTAGGAGATGCAAAGTGAGGTGAAGCACAGTAACTACCCACATGTCACAGTTACAAAATGGCACAGCCATCAATCTGGGTGCAAGTTAGTGTGGCTCCAAAACCTGAACACTATCCAAACTGTAATATAAAAACTAAAGAATAAAAGGTAAAAAATATAAGCTAGGATACATTTCCAAAGAGAAAAAAACAATTATTACAGAAAACGTGGGCTCTCAGCTAGGCATTATAAAACAGCAAAATTTGATTAGGAACACAAACATAAACTTACAAGTACAAAGACATGGTTAACCACAACATAATGAGATACAGTCTAGGGAAAAGAATAAGAAATAAATGAATGTTGTGTCCTCGAATCAGAGGGCTTCATGTGGGGATAAAGAATGTATGTGACAAGGAATGAGGGGTCAAAGAATTCATGATCAAGTTACATCAGTCTTGAAGCAATATCTTTGAATCAAAGAGGGAGAAAGAAAATAAAAAATAAAAAAAAAAGAATTAATAATCTTCCTTATTTTTTTTCAAATATGTACTATAATAATTACTTCTGGTTTTATTTTTATTTTTTTTTTTTAAAGATTTTATTTATTTATTTGACAGAGAGAAATCACAAGTAGATGGAGAGGCAGGCAGAGAGAGAGAGAGAGAGGGAAGCAGGCTCCCCGCTGAGCAGAGAGCCCGACGCGGGCCTCGATCCCAGGACCCTGAGATCATGACCTGAGCTGAAGGCAGCGGCTTAACCCACTGAGCCACCCAGGCACCCTTACTTCTGGTTTTAAATGATATTTTTAAATAATAAACTTCTGTTTTAAGCTCTCAAAAAAAAAAAAAAAAAGAGGGAGAAAGAAGGCAATGAGACCATTTCAGATGCTACTATAGTACTCAAATGTGACATGATAAAAAATGCAGAGTGGAACAAAGAAATCTGAAACTATTTCAAAAGAATGAATGAATTAGCAAAGAGAAAGATGAAAGTAAGAAGGAATCCATTATTATACCAAAGCTTTCAGTTTAGATGAGAAAGACTCATGAGAAAAGTCTCACAAAGAATGAAACTGATTAAAAGGAGAAAGTAAGAGATAGAATTCTATTCCTGACTGCCTTCTATTTCTGACTGCTGTAGTCACTGTTACCATACTCATTATCCTTTCCACTTTTATTTCTATGAGTGGCTTCTCTACCTTCTAGCAAGTTTAGATCATCCATTTCCCCTTCCTCCCTTTATACCTTTAAACAAACTTCACCAGCTGTACCTCAATTTTAGCAATGGTTCTATTTTTCACCCTTTCAGTGTCACATTTCATAAAGACAGACCTATACATACTGTCCAATTCTCTCCCCTCTCCCCACTTACCTCCTGTGTCTTATATTCTAAAAAGCATCATAGGGTACTAAACACATCATCTAATATAGTAAGTCCTTTCTTAGTTTTTTTTAAGTAAGCTCTATGCCCAACATGGGGCTTGCACTCACAACACCAAGATAAAGAGTAGCATGCTCTATGAACTCAGCCAGCCAGAAGCCCCACCTGTTCTTAGTTTTCATCCATTCCAGCCCCTCTAGAAAGTTCTCTCAGAGCATCTTCATTCTTATTACTTCAACTACTACCACTATGAAGACCCTTTCTTTCACATTTTTCAGCTATACTAGGGCAGCAGTTTAACCCTAGCCATGTATCAGAACCATGTATGGAGCTTTAAAAAAAATCCCTAGGGACGCCTGGGTGATTCAATTGGTTGGACAACTGCCTTCGGCTCAGGTCATGATCCTGGAGTCCCGGGATCGAGTCCCCCATCGGGCTCCAAGCTCCATGGGGAGTCTGCTTCTCTCTCTGACCTTCTCCTCGCTCATGCTCTCTCACTGTCTCTCTCTCAAATAAACAAATAAAATCTTTTATAAATAAATAAATAAATAAAATCCCTAGGCCCAACTTCTGCAGATTCTGCTTCAGTAAAAACAGAGTGTAGCCAGAACATCAGTCTAGTTTATAAAGCTCCACAGGTGTGACAATGAAAAACTAGAGACAGGTATTTTCATTTTACGTTTTAATCCTTACCCCAATCCCTTCGTGAATTTCTCTCATATACTTATCAACTTGCCTCAGTAGTTTATGGAGTCTGATCACGTACACAAAGATTTGAGGGGTTTTGGGGAAATGTCAAATCACAAAGTGAATGCAATATTACTGGCTCCTTTCCAAAGCAACATACAAATATTCCCCAATCTCTTCTACCTCTAAAAGAAACCCCATCCTCAAACTTTTTGGTCTCAAGACCTCTTTTTTTTTTTTTTTTTTTTTTTTTTTTAAAGATTTTATGTGTTTATTTGAGAGAGAAAGAGAAAGACAGTGCACAAGTAGGGGGAAGGGCAGAAAGAGAGGGAGAAGCAGACTCCCCACTGAGCAAGGAACCTGATGTGGGGCTGGATCCCAGGACCCTGAGATTATGACCTGAGCCAAAGGCAGCCGCTCAACTGACTGAGCCAACCAGGCACCCTCAGAACTCCTTTATACTCTTAGTTATTGAGAACTCCAGAATTTTTATTTCTGTGGGTTTATATTTATTGATATTATCATACTAGAAATGAAAACTAAAACATTTAACTATTTATTTCATTAAAGCAATAATAAACCCAATACAGGGCAAATAACATATTTTTAAAGAAAAAGAACAATTACTTTCCAAAAAAAAAACCAGCACTGTTCTGTACTTTTGCAAATCTCTTTGGTGTCTACACAGCTAGATTCTCATATATGCCGCATTCAATTTAATTATCACACGTCATGTAGACTCTGGAAAACATTTGTGAGAGAATAACAGTGAAAACCCAATTAATGTCTTAGTACTATTATAAAAATAGTTTGACCTTGTGAATCCCTTGAGTGTTGGGGACTCCCCAGGATCCCTGGACAACACTTTGAGAACTAAAACTGTATACTATTCTACCACCGAAGAATATTCAGGTTTATACAAATATTTAAGTAAGTAACTAAATTACATTTTGGGCCAAGAGTTTTAAGATTTTATTCACTTCTTTGTTCAGCCATCAAAAATAATTTACTCAAAGGGGCACCTGGCTGGCTCAATCAGTAGAACATGGGACTCTTGATCTCGGGGTTGTAAGTTCAAGCCTCAAAGTTGGGTGCAGAGATTACTTAAAAAAAAAAAAAACTTGATAAATAAATAAATTAATAAAAATAATTTATTGAGAGTCTGCTAAAGGCTATCTATCTTATGTATTATTTTACCTCAAGCTAACATGCTCATTGACATTACAATGTGGAAATCTGAACTTTCAACCAATCAGAGTTTGAGACAATCTTCCATCTCTCTGCACATTCAGTGACAGAAGCAGGTGTTCTGCCACATGTAACTGGAGAACAAACAAGCACAAGTTCAATCTTATAAGATCCTAAGCTGCCCCTAGGTATCATTTATCATAACCCCCATAAAAGGAAAGCTTTTCTGATCCTTCATGGACCAGATCCTATTTCACCTTATCCATAATCACCACTGATTTTCTTAGTAAAAATTCTATCTGAAGTCCTATAATACTGTTGGAATTTCTCTCATGACATTTCTCAACTCCATGTTTTTTGTCCTATCTCTGTTACTAGAAATTCCTTGAAGTAAAGAATCACAACTCTAAGTACCCAAAGAACCTGGTCAGTTCAGGGTATTTATCATGTATTTAACATGTGGCTAATGTAAACAAATATATTTCTGGCTTCTGTGAACTCTGAAATTATTTTAAAGCAAATCATGTATAAAATATGGTATTCTGAGTAAGTTTTAAGAATCTTTAAATATAAATCACTGGGATTAAACATTCATTTGCTATAGCTAAGTATCTTTCCAAAATTTACTTGTTCATGTTGAGCTGTTCAAGAAATTACTAGAGAAGGGGCGCCTGGGGGGACTCCGTCACTTGAGCATCCAATTCTTGATTTCAGCTCAGGTCATGATCTCATGTGACATGGGGTTTAGCCTTGGGTGGAGTTCCTTGTTGGGCTGTGCACCTGGCTCTGTGCTCAGCAGGGAGTCTGCCTGGGATTCTCTCCCTCTGCCCCTCCTATCACTCACGTGCACACATGCATGCACAGAACATGTATGCTCTCTCTCAAATGAATAAATCTTTTTTTTTTTAAAGATTTTATTTATTTATTTGACAGAGATCACAAGGAGGCAGAGAGGCAGGCAGGGAGAGAGGAAGAAGCAGGCTCCCCACTGAGCAGAGAGCCCAATGTGGGGCTTGATCCCAGGACCCTGGGATCATGACCTGAGCAGAGGCTTTAACCCACTGAGCCACCCAGGTGCCCCGTCTTTTTTTTTTTTTTTTTTTTTTAAAGAAAGACATTAGAGAACAATAAAATTTTGTGTAGGGTCTAACCTCAGTTACAGACATATTTTGAGGGTATGATGGCATATTAACTATTAGATAATAGAACTAGTTATAATCATCCTCAGCCCACAGATAATTGTTTTTTATGCTTTTTAACATACAGGATAAAAGTCAACTTAGGCTCTAGTTCATCAAACACTTTTTACATGTGTAAAAAAGAGCTAGAGTTTTTTGAGTTAAGGTTTATTCTAAAACACTGATATAACTGCTAAAAAAATTAATGAGTCATTAATAGGGTTCTGTTACCACCTTAAATCCACTTTGGAACAAGATGGCTGTAAATAAGTAAGTCTCCAAACTGCCCAAACTAAGAGTTCCAAGATCATTAGGTCACATCTGAGGCATCCAATTCTGAGTGTTACCTCTGGAATATTTAACAAATCCTAAAGCCTTAGATGATAATAAAAAGAATCTGAAAGTATTTTCGAAGCAGAATTGTCTCCACATACTTAAAAAGTTCTCTTATAAGAAAAGAGAGTTTGCTTCCTGTAACTCTATGTAGAGTTAACAGTTGGGAAAGATTTAATTCAAATTAAGAAAACTTCCTAGTAAATCGAGTTGTCTCCAATAATGGAGTTGTCTTATGAAGTAGTATGCTCATTCACTAGATATATGTATGCTGGAGTTATGTAATTACCCACCAGATAGACTGTTAAAGAAATACCTAACAGGGAAGGAGATAAAACTTCATGCTATGTAAAATCCTTTGTAATCTGTAGCCCTAAATATAATTTATACTATTTATATACTGAGTGTACCTTAAAAATATTTTTAAGAAACAGGACTATCACCTACTTAAAGCAACTTAAAATGTTTACCAGATTTCAAGATTAAACAAAAACCTGAGAGTAGAAAAAATGCAAATCACAGAGGGTACTAACATATTTCCTCCATGTTTTAAGTATGTCCTAAAAATAGCATTCTGTGACCCAAAGGAATAGCTCCTTATTAAAGCTTACTTGTAAAACTTACCAGAATTCTGTTGGAGTCCCCATCGTACTCTCATCCTGAATTGCCGGGCACTACTTTGTTGGAGTTTTCTATTTAGTCTCGGAAAATTCTGCTTCTTTCCTTCCTTTCGATTCAATTTGATGATATCATCTGTGATATAGGAAATGTGATGATTATTTTCATTTTAACCTAATGACTCAATTACTCAGTCTCATTTTCTTGTTAATAGTCCTATGTCCCTAACTTCTTTGCTACTTTGAAAGCACTTTTATAAGAAAAAAATAAGATAAAAACTCAAATCAGCCAAAATACTTGCAGTACCAAAGAAGTTTTATAGGAAAAGTTCAATTTAGTAACCCAAAGCAGGTCTACCAATTAATGAAGATTTCTGTTATCCACAGTATATATTTTTTTAATTTTATTTATTTATTTGACAGACAGAGATCACGAGTAGACAGAGAGGCAGCACAGAGAGAGGAGGAAGCAGGTTCCCTGCCCCACCCAGGATCCTGGGATCATGACCTAAGCCGGAGGCAGAGGCTTTTACCCACTGGGCCACCCAGGCGCCCCTATCCGCAGCATTTCTTTATCTAATGCACATAAATAAGCAAAAGCCTATTTACAAAAATTACTCATATTTACTTTCCATAATCACAGAAGTGTTTAGTTTTTAAAGACCACCTTCCAATAAAACCACAGGCAGTAAAAAATAAATAAATAAATCATTCAATTAAGAGTACACTTCTGAAGAAGTCCACCTCAATTCAGCAAATATGTATTGAGCATACCTGTGTGCAATGAATGTATGTGACAGGCTGTGCTACAGTGAAAACAAACAAAAGTAAAATATGGTCCCTATCTTCAGTTAAGTTTAAAATTATTGATGGAAACAGACAAGTAAATAGCTAATATGAAATAAAATAAGTACATAATAAAGGTATAATACAAAAAAAAATCCACTCCTCTAGCAAAATAATTCAGGGTTACCTTACTTTGCTTTCTACCTGATCTTTCAAATCCTTATTGTTTTCAAAAACACTTTTAAACTCTCCCAAAGTAATTTACAAACATCACATTGCTCTAATACCACAGCACAACAATATTAAGATCAGGAAACTAAATGTACTTCAGATTTCTATTTACAAATTTAAAAGATTTCTAGAAGCCAAAAATACTCACTTAAGAAATATCAAATACTCTGTCCACAGTCCCAACTCCAATATTAATTTTGATGACTGATAAAGAAAATAAGCCTGGTCAACAACTTAATAAAATTTCACAAAACTAATTAACCTCAATTATTTTTTCCAAACTGCTCTAAACACAAGAACCTAACAATTATATTAATATAATTAGTCTTTTCTGAAGTAAAAGAAGTAATTACATATTACAGGACCCCTTTCTTATATATTACACTACCTAACCCATAAGTAATCTTTAAGACTCTTAACACAGATATTCATTAGAATAACTGAAATCTCCCCAAAGTACTTTGTTATCTTCTTGAGGTCAGCCCTTCCCCTAAAATAAATTTGTCCAAGTAAAAGACACTCAAAAAGATTTGTTTTAAAAGGGTTTTGGGGCCCCTGGGTGGCTCAGTTGGTTAAAGGTCTGCCTTCAGCTCAGGTCATGATCTCAGGGTCCCAGGACCCATCCCCACATGGGGCTTCCTGCTCACCGGGGAATCGGCTTCTCCCTCTCCAAGATCTTGCCCCTCCTCACCCCCCATTTGTATACTCTCCCTCTCTCTCTCTCTAAAATAAAGAAATAAAATCTTTAAAAAAAAAAAAAAGGTTTCATGAAGTCAGATATATGAACGTGTATATAGAAAGGGAATACTTTTAAACACTTCTGAAACACTGCTTTCTTCTAACAAGGTGCTACTTACTCTTTTTTTTTTTTTAAGATTTTTATTTATTTGACAGAGATCACAAGAAAGCAGAGAGACAGGCAGAGAGAGAGGGAAGCAGACTCCCTGCTGAGCAGAGAGTGGTGGGGGGAGGCTCGATCCCAGGACTTGGCATCATGACCCAAGCCGTAGGCAGAGGCTTTTTAACCCACTGAGCCACCCAGGCGCCCCTGTGCTACTTATTCTTCACCAGAAGTCTGAAACCTCAGAGCCATGAAAGTACACCAAAAAAATGAATTTGCTGGGAATCATTTTTTTTTTAAAGATTTTATTTATTTATTTGACAGAAAGAGATCACAAGCAGGCAGAGAGGCAGGCAGAGAGAGAGGAAGGGAAGCAGGCCCCCTGCTGAGCAGAGCGCCTGATGCGGGACTCAACCCCAGAACCCTGAGATCATGACCCGAGCCGAAGGTAGTGGCTTAACCCACTGAGCCACCCAGGCGCCCTGCTGGGAATCATTTTTTTTAATTTAAAAAAAAGGGGGGGGGCAGGGGCACCCGGGTGGCTCAGTGTTAAGCCTCTATCTTTGGCTCAGGTCATGATCTCAGGGTCCTGAGATCAAGCCCTGCATCAGGCTCTCTGCTCAGTAGGGAACCTGCTTCCCCCCCTCTCTGCTTGTCTCTGCCCACTTGTGGCCTTCGTCTGTCAAATAAATAAATAAAATCTTAAAAAAAAAAGAAAGGCAAAATATAATTTTGACTAATCAGGTTAATTTTAAAACAGCATTTTATAAAGAATAAACATAACAAAACTAAAAGTAACAAAGCATATAAAATATGAAATTGCTTTATTTTTAAATGTTTATTATCTAAATCCTCATGTTAAATGATCAACTGCATTCTTCCAATCTAAAAGAAAAACATGACTTTCTCCTGCTCAGGTAGACAGATTATGTATCAAAAACAAAACAAAACAAACAAAAACCCAAAATAACCATTATGATGAGGTATTTTATGAAAAAGTTTCTTCCATGACATTAGGAGTATACATACATGATAATAAAAACAGTAGTAACTAAGAAGTGTTGCGCTCACAAGTACTCATTTAATTCTCACAATAATTCTATTAAGTATTATAACACCCATTTTCAAATTAAGAAACTGAGCCAATGAGGCCAGCTATTGGTAACCTTGGTAGATATTCTATATGAATATTTGTACAGCCACAATTTAAAACAAACAAAAATCAGATTCTAAACCACTGTAGACACGATAAAGTGGAATATTCACAAAGCATAATAACTGCCTAAAATAGGTATCATCTCATGAATCAACCATGACTGGTTGATTCAGTCAGAAAAGCATGCAACTCTTAATCTCAAGGTCATAAAAATTGAGCCCCAGGTCAGGTGTAGAAAGTACTAAAAAAATAAATAAATAAACTTAAAAAGAAACAGGTACCATTTCTTCATCTCTTTTCTGTAAAATTCTCGTTAAAAAAAAAAGGAACCTGCGTGGCGCCTGGGTGGCTCAGTGGGTTAAAATCTCTGCCTTCGGCTCAGGTCATGATCCCAGGGTCCTGGGATTGAGCCCCGCATCGAGCTCTCTGCTTAGCAGGAAGCCTGCTTCCGCCTCTCTCTCTCTCTGCCTGCCTACTTGTGATCTCTGTCTGTTAAATAAATAAATAAAATCTTTTTTTTTAAAATTAATAAATAAAAATAAAAAATAAAAAAAAGGAACCTGAAAGAATACTATATATTATTGGAAGAAAGAAAAGACACCAATGTCTATTTTAACTATCATAGTGCTTGATTTCTACCTTCAAGGACAATTATTCCTCCATTTTCTTCACTTGAACATCCTAACCACCAAACAAAATACATACAAAAAAACCTAGAAACTTAAGAAATGTATTGGTTTGGGGCGCCTGGGTGGCTCAGTGGGTTAAGAAATGTACTGGTTATGATAATTCATGTTTAAAACTCCCTGCAACATCTATACGGTTTTCTTATTTGTATGATTTGGGGCAAGTTATTTCTCTATGCCTCAGGTTTTATACAACAAGAATAACAGCAAAGGCTTTTATCTAGCATGTTCATGTAAATATAATGCAAACCGAGGAGTTTGGGGGGAGGCAGGTGGGAGGTTGGGTGAGCCTGGTGGTGGGTATTATGGAGGGCCTGTATTGCATGAACACTGGGTGTGGTGTATAAACAATGAATTGTGGAACACTGAAAAGAAATAAACACAAACACACACATACAGTTTACTCTATACCAGGTACTGTTCTAAGCAGATTATACGTGCCTTTTGACTCATTTAATAGGGCAACCTTCTGAGACAGACAAGCACTGTTATCACTTTTTACACATGAAGCGCTGAGAAATACTCTGCCTGTAACCACATGGCTATTAAATGGCAGAGGATTTGAACTGAAGACAGTGTGGTTCTGGATTCCATGCTCTTTATCACTAGGAGCACATAGTTATCTCTAATAACTCACAGAGTTATGACAAAGCTAAACCGAGTTAACACACAAAATGTTTAGGTCAGTGCCTGCAAGATGGTAAGCACCCAATAAATATTCGTTATTAAATTCCTCTTGGTCTTAGCTGAAAAGATTTCTCATTTCTTTAGAGTTCACGATTATCAGTAAGACAAGACTTGAGGCCAAACCTATTATTTCTGATGATTTACTTAATTCATATATTAGATTCTGAAGTGCGGTAATCGCAGCAATCCAAGAGTTCTTGATATTTTACTTAAAACTCCGCAGATAAACCACAGCAAAAAAGAAAAATACCTTCCTTGGAAAAGTTAACACCTCTGTATCCACCTGTCAGGTAATTTTCAAACACTTATCCTAAAAACTAATGCTTACAGAAACAGCAGGCAGAGAACCCCACATGATAACAGTAACTTGAGTCCTGACAAAAAGAAAAATTTAAACCAGCTCATCCAGAGGCTAGTGCCTCACTAGGATTAGATCTGTACGCTTAATTGAATCACCGACCCTCCTACCTTTTACAAAATCCTCCCCAAACCACCCCACTCTTCCTTACAGGGGCTGGACCCCATGCTTCACCCGGTTTCCTATTAATCCATGCCAATCTCTGCTTCAGTTTTTTCTTTTTTCCTAATTAGCTAACTTTGAGGCTTAGGTAAGGAGAGCTCGCCTTTCTAGGTACCTCCTAATAAAACACCATCTGATGAAGCCCTTGCCTTGTGTTTTCTGACAAACGCCCAGGGTGGGCGCCCGAGGTGGCCCCGAGGTCTGACGCCCCGCAGAAATGGCCAGCTCTCGGGGGCGTCTCTGCGCTGCCGGAACCGCGCCAAGCGTCCAGGCCTGGCCGCACAAAATGCCCAACTAAGCCCTCCGCTGAACAGCGACTCTAACCGAACGCAGACCCAGCCGGGCTCTCCAAGGGCTTCTTGGACGAGGATGGCTCGGTCGGACCTCTCCCCTCGATCCCGACAGCGCCAACGAACGAACACGCTTGAGAGGAAAGCCGCCGAGTTTTCCTCACAAAGAGCCCGGGTCGTCCGCGAGTGGTAGCGCCCCTCGACCCTCCAAACCCCGCCGGCCCGCAGCACCGCCCACTCCCACCGCCCCTCCTCAAACACAGCCCCGCCGAGGGGACGCCCGGGTCCCTCTGGCTCAAGCACCGCACCAGGTGGCGCTCCCCGTGTCCCCGCGGGCCCTCACTTGGTTCCGCCCACCCGCAAGGAAAAACTCGACAACTGCGGCCAACCGCCCCTTCCCCCACAAACCGCGGTACTTGGTTCCACCCACACCCTCCCCCCACTCCAACTCGGTCCAACTCGGCTCCTTACCCAAAGACATATCGATTTTGTCAAGATTTTCATTGCTGCGGGCTTTCGGCTGCGGCGGCGGCGGGGTCGCCGTGGCTCCCACTAACCGGGTACCAAACCGGTTCATGGCTGGGGACGTCGCGCTGGAACAGTCAGCGGAGAAGGCCGGAGACCAAGGCCTGCCACCTCCCACTCACGCACGCAGACTAGCTGCACCGAGGGAGCGCGCACGCGTGCTGGCGGAGCCCTAGCTCTCCCACCCGCGGCTGCGGCCGGGGGGGAGTGGCTACAGAGACGAGCGGCCGGCGAGAGCGGCCCCACGCCCGGGCTTGCTCCTAGCGGCTCTTCCCGGACAGGAGGAAACATTGCACACGCGGCTCTGGACGCTTACAATGGCGGCTATTGTAGCTATTCGCCTTTCTGCCCCAACTGGGGGATACTGGACCTTGAGCACCTCGGGATCGCATACCCTATATGAGATTGTGTTCCTCCGACACCTTCCATTCGTCCTGCTTCAGAAAGGCCCCCTAAGCTTTGGTACACGCGAAAATTTCACACCCCACTGCAATGCAGCCTCAGAGGCAGGAGAGACCCCATACAGCTTAGAATGCAGAACTACATCCCAGCTCCCCTCTTCCAGGCAACTCCTCCACCTGCAACATGCGAAGTCTTAACGTCTGGATGCAGAGCAAAGCTGCAGTCACCTAACCAATAAAAGCAAATGCTAACGTCCCCCGCATCTGTACCACTTCTCAACTGACACTCCCAAAATACCTGACACGGCACTAGCTACCTTAATAACACTTCACCTTCCCTTAGGAGAGGGGTAAGTACCTCTGCTTGTTTGGCTGCATTTTTCTCTAATTCATTTGCGTTGGGAATTAATAGGATTCGCTTTTCTTTCTAATCATCCTTGTAGGAAAACTGAATATTTGATGAATTCCTGCATAATAACTTTTTTTTTTCCTATTTACAAAACATGATATTCTCTCTCTTCTTACCTCTTTCTCTTCCCCCAAAGCAATGTGCTTGTATGGAAGCATTTAGGTTATACCACCCTCATAAAAGATTACAACTATCTAAGACATTTGCATCTAAGGAAAAAAAAACAGGGACAGGCATTCCCTCCATTTAGAAATCTCTGCCACCTTCCTCCTGTCCTCTTCCTAAAATTTCTTTTTGCATGGAGATGAACCAATGACCTTAAGCATCCCCAAAACACGGTAGCCTGTACTTAATTATTTTCCCCAAAACCAAATCTATAACCATAGGAGAGTGAATCAGGTCAGGACACACCTATGAAGGGGTGCAAGAAACTTTAATGGTAGAGGAAAGTTTGGATGAAAAATCCCAAGAACAATACTTGGCATGTCAAGGAGAGTAACATATATGCTCTTAGGACAATGTGCATGATTTTATTACTATTCCACCCAACAGCCACCACCCCTCCCCCAACTACTGAAAACCAGGGAAAATGGGTTCTAGAGAGAAAAGTATGAGAGATCTAGGTTTTACTGAGTGGTACCTTTTTCACTCACTTCAGTCATTCACTGTACGAACTTGGGAAGCTGGGTCTCATACTCATCTGCAAAACAAGAAGTAGTTATACTAACTACATGCATTATAGGTAATTATTCTTGGATTTCTTATGGTTCTAAAATCTTCTGTGCATGAAACATTTTTCTTCACACTATCATTCTCTCCCTAGAAATAATTTCTGTAATCTCTGCTAATTTGTGGGAATAATCTACAGGGAAGAATATTAAGTTCTTAATGTTGTGGAAGAAAAGTAATGCATTTAGAATATGGGTGCATTTTGTACTTCAGATAAGACAGATAAGAAAAATCCCAAATGTATAAAATCCCACCCTCCACCAATTCATATAAAGATTCCCTTTTATCCTGATTTTCTCCCCAAAACTGAAGCTCAACTCCAAATCTTCTTAACTTTAAAGGGAACATGCTCCAATATTTCATTAAGCAACCCTAGCTGTTGCATTTCAGATTTTGAGATTTCCCCCACAGGCTGAGGCTCTGAATCTCAGAGCAGTCACCCAGATTCCAAAAGGAAAAATAAGGAAATGAGTAGCATTGTGTAAGGATAGATCGATCACACGCAAAATAGTAGAAACCAAAACAGCAGCCTGAGACATATGCAGCAAAAGTGAAGTGGAAGACAAACTGAGAAATCGGAACTGGGGATTGTCTAAGAAGTTCATCTGCCAGCCACAAGGGCTGGAGGTAAAAGGCCAATCCTGCATTTTCTGGGGCATGAGAGGCAGGTATTCATTTAATTATACACATTGAGCCCCAGACATTGTAATGGGCTCTGGGGATAAAATGTAAGTGAAGATGGATTCAGCCCCTATCTTCATACAGCTTGCAGAGCAAAACAAAAAAATTTTTGAGCACCTACTGGGAATAAGTACAGAACTGTGCCAGACACTGAACATATAGCCATTGTCTGGAGTACATTAACTCAGCAGCTTCATCTAAGTCAGAATAAACACGGAATTCAAGTAACTACCCTTTTTAGAGGCTTGATTTCATATACTACACATAAGGCAACATCTAGGATTGTCAGATAAACTACAAGATTGGCTACATTTGAATTTCAGATAAACAATGAATAAACAGCAAATTTCTTTACTACAGTGTGTTGCATGCAATATTTAGGATATATTTATATTCAACAATTATTCATTACTTATCTGAAATTTAAATTTAACTGAGAGTCTTGTATTTTTACTTTCGCTAAATCTAGCAACCTTAACATCATACCTTTCTATCAACATGTTGTGAGTCTCTTTTCACAATGTGCATGGAAATCTACATTCTATTCAAAGGTAAGCACAATTCATGTGTTTCAGTCATTAAGTAATTTCTATCAGTTTTACATTTCTCCTAAGTCCCTCTTTTTTCAGTTTAATTGAGGGGTAATTGATAGACAATAAAAGACACATTTTTAAAGTGTGCAGTTTATATATGGGCGTATGATGTATAAACCTGCAAAAACACCACCTTAAAGAGAATAATAAATATATCTATCATCTCCAGAAGTTTTCCTGTGCTCCCTTATAATCCTTTCCCCAACCACTACTTAAGCAACCACTGATCCCACAGATTAATTTGCATTTTCTAGAATTTTATATAAGTAGAGTCATACATTAAAATGCATTTTTAAAAAAGATTTTATTTATTTATTTGACAGAGAGAGATCACAAGTAGATGAGAGGCAGGTAGAGAGAGAGAGAAAGAGAGAGAGAGAAGCAGGCTCCCTGCTGAGCAGAGAGCCCGATGCGGGACTTGATCCCAGGACCCCGAGATCATGACCCGAGCCGAAGGCAGCAGCTTAACCCACTGAGGCACCCAGGCACCCCTAAAATGCATTTTTAAACTCAGCATAATTGTTTCCAATCTGTACGACTTTTATTCTTTTGCTTGCCTGATTGCACTGACTGGGGACTCCAGCACCATATTTATTTATTTATTTAAAGATTTTATTTATTTATTTGAGACAGAGAGAGAGAGAAAGAGCATGAGTAGGTGGGGAGGGAGAGGGGGAAAAGCGGACGCCCTGCTTAGCAGGGAGACTGATGAAGGCTCGATCCCAGGACCCCGAGAACGTGACCTGAGCTAAAGGCAGGCACTTATACGACTGAGCCACCCAGGTGCCCTCCAGTACCATATTTAAAAGGAGAGGTGAAAGTGACAATCTTTCCCTTATGACAAACCTCAGGGGGAAAGCATTATCTTTCACCAGTAAGTTAGGGGTTTTTTTGGTAGATGCCCTTTATCAGGTTGGAGAAGTTTCCTTCTATTCCTGGTTTGTAGAGTTTTAATCATGAGTGAACATCAAATTTTATCTATATTTTTCTGCACCTATTGAGATGAGCAAATGGGGTTTAAAAAAAATTTTTTTTTTCAAATGTTGAGCTACCCTTCCATTTCTAGGAGAAAGCTACTTGGTCATAGTGTACTATCCTTTTTATATATTGCTGGATTTGGTTTGCTAATGCTTTGTCAAGAATATTGTTTTTCTTTTCATGAGTGATTTTTTAAAAAAGATTTTATTTATGTATTTGAGAGAGAGCAGTGGGAGCTGGAAGGGCAGAGGGAAAAGGAGAAGCAGATACCCTGCTGTGCAGGCAGCCTGACACGGAGCTGGATCCCAGGACCCTGGGATCATAACCTGAGCCCAAGGCAGACACCCAACCGACTGAGCCACCAGGGCACCCCTCATGAGTGATACTGAGGTATAGTTTCCATTCCTTGTGATGTCTGTCTGATTTTGGTATCAACACTTGCTTTTCAGGACAGGATTTTTGTATTATTGGAAATTTGTAAAATTTATATTACACTGGCATATTAAGTGAGTTAGGTATAATTTTTATCACCTATAGGTATAGTATGTATTAGGTAGGTATAATTATTATCAGTATACCTGACTCCCTTAATCTACTTGCATCCAGAGTACAGTTTTTCTTCTCTTTGCCGCTCAGTTTTTATTCTACCCCATTTGCCACTGTCTCTGCTGCAGTAGCTTTTTCTTTGTCATTTTGCTATAGCTTCATGTTCCTCCTTGTGTTGCCCTTTTCCTTTGTTCTAGCTTTTCGAGCTGTTCTAGTCTTCTTCCTTTTAATCTTAGGATTCATTCATTTGTTCAGAGTTTGAATTCCTACTATGTGCCAAATACTGCTACAGTACAGTAAGAAAACAGAGTAGAACAGCAGATACATCACAGGCTGGGTTTCAGGCATAGCCAAAGGCATCACTGGTCTCCATGTCCTTGACCATCACTTTTTTCTCTGACTCGAGAACTTAATCTAGGCGGGCAGGGGAACTTGAAGGGGGATTCTTCATGGACTCATGGGTTGGATCTCTGGTTCACTCCTTATTAGGCTTTGTCTTCTCTGGGCAGGATAGGCATCCTGTCAATCAAGAATTCTAGTCAGTTCACTGAATGACTAGTTGTGGAATTTTCTAAAGCTACACATATTTATGTAAGTCACAGTTTCTCCTTGTTTACACCATGGTTTCCTTTAAAAAGTATACCCTTGATTTGTACTAGACAGTTTGGTGGTCTAGGAAGGCTCTAGAAATTCAGGATTCCAGAGTCATGAGGCCTTGAGGCATTCTTTCTTCTCCCCATGCTTCTTCTCCCTTTGCACTTTGGCCTCCTTTTTCTGGGATCAAGAGCCATGGCTGGACTCTCAACTTTCACTTTCCCTCAGGAGAGGATCCATTCTCTTGGCTCAGGTTTATTCAGCTAGAGTTTCAGAGAGCTGAGACAGAGACATATAGAATATTCTTCAAGTGTGTTAAGGATTTCCTTAGCCCTGAAATAAGATTTTTAAAAATTTCTTTGTAATTTCTTAATTTCTGAATTTGTATGTATTACTCATGGAAGACAATGCGCTTTCCCATATAATTGAATAAATGAATGAATACTAAATACTTAAAGTGGGTGGAAAAGTTGCTGTGAAGACAGAATAGAACCAGTCAATAAAGACCTCACAAAATTCTACAAAAGCTTTAAAAATCATCCCATTTGGGAGGTGCCTGGCTGGCTCAGTTGGTAGAACATGTGACTCTTGACCTTAGGGTTGTGAGTTTGAGCCCCACCACTAGTTGTAGAAATTACTTTAAAAAAATATAATTTTTACCAAAAAATAAAGCTTATAGCAGTTCATATCAAATGAAACTTTTTAAAAAAGTTATCTCCACAGCCAATGGGGGACTTGCATTCACAACCCTGAGAAGAGTAGTATGCTTTACTGACCCAGTCAGCCTGGAAGCCCTGTAAGCTTTATTAAAGAAGAGAAGAGGGGGGAAAAAAAAGAATTTTGGTAAATCAGTAAATTCAGTAAAGCCAGTGTATTGGTTTTGGCAAAATCGGCTAAAGACTTCTTAAAATAAATAAATGCTAAATAAAATAAAATGCTAAACTGTGGGAAAAATGGAAATTAACTTAGAAAGATATTCAAAATTAATCATTATAAATGAAGAAATTTCCATGTGAAATACTAAAACTTTAATTACATTGATTTTAGGATGCAGTTACGAGAAAACAAAACCATATTAAAATCCATGTTTATTTTCAAATCTAGGAAAATGTTGTAAACATAGTGTAATACCCCTATATCCTTCACTAAGATTCACCAGTTATTAAAGCTTAGCCACATGTGCTTTCTCTATACAGACAATCCCCAACTTATGGTTTGACAGAATTTTTTGACTTTAGGATGGCATGAAAGTGATACGCATTCAGTTGAAACTGAACTTAGTGTTCTAAATTTTGATCTTCTCCCAGGCTATTGATACTCTCAGTAGATACTCTCTCATGGTGCTGGGCAGCAGCACAGCTCCCTTTCAGCTAGGTGACTTGGAGGGTAAACAACTGATGCATATACGTCTGTTCTGCACTCATACAGCCATTTAGTTTCTCACTTTCAGTATTCAATATATTACATGGGATATTCAACCCTTTATTATTAGATAGGCTTAATGTGTTATAGGATTTTGGCTAGCTGTAGGCTAATAAATGGATATGTTCTGAGCATTTTTTTTTAATTTTTTATTTTTTATAAACATATATTTTTATCCCCAGGGGTACAGGTCTGTGAATCACCAGGTTTACACACTTCACAGCACTCACCAAATCACATACCCTCCCCAATGTCCA
Organism: Mustela nigripes; assembly: GCF_022355385.1. Lineage (NCBI taxonomy): Eukaryota > Metazoa > Chordata > Mammalia > Carnivora > Mustelidae > Mustela > Mustela nigripes. The sequence continues at coordinate 101,356,126 of NC_081558.1, forward strand.
TAATCCCACCCCCTTCTCCCAAAACCCCTCCCCCCGGCAACCCTCAGTTTGTTTTGTGAGATTAAGAGTCACTTATGGTTTGTCTCCCTCCCAATCCCATTGTTCTGAGCATTTTTAAGGTGAGCTGACCTAAGCAATGATGTTCAGTAGGTTAAGTGCATTTTTTAAAAAAAGATTTTATTTATTTGAGAGAGAGAGCATGAGCAGGGAGTGGAGAGGCAGGCAGAGGGAGAAGCAGACTCCCTGTTGATCAGGTAACATGATGCAGGTCTTGATACCAGGACCCTGAGATCATGACCTGAGCTGAAGGCAGATGCTTAACCAACTGAGCCACCCAAGTGCCCCAGTTGAAGTCTATTGAGTGCAATTTCAATTAATGATATTTTCATTTCAGAATGGATTTATCAGGATGGAACCCCATTGTAAGTGGAGGCATATTAGTATACAGATACACTGATAGCTGTAATTCTTTTAATTTTTAAAAAGATTTTTTAAAATTTATTTGAGAGAGGGAGAGCGAGGGAGCAGGGGCAGGAGGAGGGGCAGAGGGAGAAGGAGAATTAGGCTCCCCGCTGAGCAGGGAGTCCAAAGACTTGTGGCTCCATCCCAGGGCCCTAGGATCATGACCTGAGCTGAGGCACACACTTAACTGACTGAGTCACCCAGGCATCCCCAGATGGCTGTAATTCTTATTTGTTTTTGTTTGACAATAAGAGAGTAAATTGCAGACATCATATAGAATATATCTCTAAGGATATTCTTTTACATAACCATGCTAAAATGATCAAATTTAGAAAATAGAACATTGATGCAATTCTATTCTCTGATGTACAGTCTATATTTAAATTTTGCCAATTATTCTAATAAATAATTATCCTTTATAACTTTTTTTTTCAAACTAAGATCCAACCCAGGTTCACATTTTGCATTTCTTTGTCCTGCCTCTTTTGTCTCCTTTAATCTCATAAAATTTGTCAGCTTTTCTTAGTTTTGTATGATATTTATATTTTTGAAGATTGAAGGCATTTGTTAGACTGTCCTCCATTTTAATTTGTCTTATTGTTAGCCCGTGATTAAATTCAGGTTATACACTTTTATCACGATTACTATGTATGTGATGTTGTGTCCTTCTCAGGACTTAACATTAGGAGGCACAAGATGTCATCTTGTCTTATGGGTAATTTTAACTTTGATCACTTAAGGCTATGTCTGCCAATTTCTCCATTGTAAAGGTACCTCTTTTCCTCATTTCTAGTGAGTAAATGATCTGTGGGGAGATACTTTGAGACTGTATAAATATCCTACTTCAGAGCAAACTCACTAATGGCTTTAGCATCCATCCACAATTCTTGAATGAACCAATTATTACAGTGATGGCTACAAAATAGTGATTTTCTCAGTCTATCGTTCATCTGCATTCATTACTTGACATTCTACTACGGAAAATAGTTTTTCCTTCCCCCCTTTCTTTCTTCCCTTTTCTATTTATTTATTATTTGCATACTTATTTATAAATGCATGTAAGTTTCCATAGAAATTCAGACTCATCCTGTGTTCAAAAATTCTCTTTTGAAAAGTAAAGGGGTGGGGCGCCTGGGTGGCTCAGTGGGTTAAGCCGCTGCCTTCGGCTCAGGTCATGATCCCAGAGTCCTGGGATCGAGTCCCGCATCGGGCTCTCTGCTCAGCAGGGAGCCTGCTTCCTCCTCTCTCTGCCTGCCTCTCTGCCTACTTGTGATCTCTCTCTGTCAAATAAATAAAATCTTTAAAAAAAAAAAAAAAGAAAAAAAGAAAAGTAAAGGGGTAAAGAGTGTAAGGGCCATGCTTGCCTTTTAAAATATTGTGGATATGTATACATTTCATGGATTAACTCATTTTGATGCTCAAATTCATTTGACTTGGCCAGTGGGAGCCATTCCTTAGCTTTTAAAATTTTAATATTTTTTTAAATGCTGCTAAGAGTAATTTTAGTGAATATAATGAAAAGAACATATTCATGAATTTAATTGATATTTAGTATATTTAAGAAGACTACTTTTTTTTTTTAAAGACTATTTATTTGTCACAGAGAGAGAGAGCGAGAGCAGGCAGAGCAGCAGGCAGAGAGAGAAGGGGAAGCAGTCTCCCTGCTGAGCAGAGCCCAATGCGGGGCTCAATCCCAGGACCCTGAGATCATGATTCGAGCCAAAGGCAGATACTTAACCCACTAAGCCACCCAGGAGCCCCTAAGAAGTCTACTTCTTCTTCTTTTTTTTTTTTTAGATTTTATTTATTTATTTGACAGAGAGAAATCACAAGTAGGCAGAGAGGCAGGCAGAGAGAGAGAGAGGGAAGCAGGCTCCCTGCTGAGCAGAGAGCCCGATGCGGGACTCGATCCCAGGACCCTGAGATCATGACCTGAGCCGAAGGCAGTGGCTCAACCCACTGAGCCACCCAAGCGCCCCAAGAAGTCTACTTCTTAAAGTGAGATGAAAACAGAGGGGGAGGCAAACCAGAAGAGATGCTAAACTCTAGGAAGCAAACTAAGGGTTGCTGGAGGGGAGATGGGTGGGAGGATGGGGTAACTGGGTGATGGGTATTAAGGAGGACACTTGTAATAAGCACAGGATGTTATATGCAAACGATGAATCACTCAATTCTATCCATAAAACTAATATACAGTATATGTTAACTAAATTGAATATAAATTTAAAAAATTTAAAAAAGACCATTGAAACCAAAATTTAGCAAATTGGTAAATGTAATGAGCTTTAAAAATCCATTATTTGAATAATTGATTTTTTAAAAAAGATTTTATTTATTTATTTGACAGAGATCACAAGTAGGCAGAGAGGCAGTCAGAGAGAGGACAGAAAGCAGGCTTCCTGCTGAGCAGAGAGGCTGATGTGGGGCTTGATCCCAGGACCCTGGGATCATGACCTGAGCCGAAGGCAGAGGCTTTAACCCACTGAGCCACCCAGACACGCCCTGAATAATTGATTCTGAGTGAATTTGGCCTTCTGCCATTGGTACTCTAGGACCTATTACTGTTTGTATAAAACTAGCATCTTGAAAACATTGATCAAAATCAAACAATCTTCTTCAGGTTTTTTGACTTCTAAAATATTACCTTAGCAAGCAGTTCTAAGTAAGACCATTACATTTATGTGACTTATTGAAGACTCATGCTAGATATTTTTGCATATTTGGCAATTTTTGCATTTGGGCCTCAGAAGCACAATATTGTACTAACAATCCTTGGTTCATGACATACTTTGGTCATCATCTTCCATGCATGGCCCATTTTTATTTGGTTAGTTAATTTTTTTTAAGATTTTTTTTATCTGACAGAAAGAGAGAGCGAGAGCGAGAGCGAGAGCGAGAACACAAGCAGGGGGAGCATGGGAGGGAGAAGCAGGCTTCCATCCAGCTGAGCAGGGAGCCAGCTGGATGGGCAGCTTGATCCCAGGACCCTGGAATCATGACCTGAGCCAAAGGCAGTTGCTTAATGACTAAGCCAACCAGGGGCCCTGATTAGTTAATTATTTTATTTTATTTCAATTTCTGGGTTATTTTAAATAACCACTTATAATTAGTTATGACATCATAACTAATTAGTTATTTTGAAAACTGTGTACCTACAAACCCACCACTCAAAACAAAAGCTAGAATAAACAATAGCCCTATGACCTAGCAATTCCACTTCTGTACCCAACAGAAACCTTTGTTTACATACAAGAGGGTACAGTAAAATAATATTAATAGCAGCACTGTTTACAATAGCAAAAACCTAGAAACAACCCAAATGCTTATCAATGAAAGACAGCATGAATAAACTGTTGTATTCACACAATGAACTATTATATAGCAGTCAAAAATCAATGAACTACAGTGACATATGATAATGTGAATAAACCTTATCAATGTAACATTAAGCAAAAAAAAACCTAAGGCCTCAAAGAATAAATACAGCTCACTATACTTTTTGTGAAGTTAAAACACAAAAATTTAAAAAAATAATAATTTCTAGGTATGTAAATTGATACAAAGAAACTATATAAAAAGGGAAGCAGTGAAATCATAAAGCAAGGATTCAGGATATGGCCATCTGGGGTGAGGGAAAGCGGAAGGATAGGACAGGGGGACGGACACATGGCTAATGTAAGTCATTATCACATTTATTAACTGCTTTAAATATGTTTAAACCCAGACTTTCTCAGAACTTTTACTATAGAACTGAGACTTTTTACAATATTAGTTCTAGAATTTCCTGATAAAGTGGTCTTTCATGTAAATATGCTAAGATCATGTGGCGTTATTTTGGGATTAAACTGCCTGCCAAAAATAAAGTTCATACATTCGTAGAAATAGAAGTGAAATCCCAGTGATTAACACTGCCACTTTCTGAAAAAGTATAGCCCTTTAGTAGAATAATATGAAAAAGTTTGAATGAGGTCTATTTCTTATATAAATGGAAGTTGAAAATCATAACTTACATTAGAAACCTCCTTCATTTCACTTTTAATTCACGAAAAAGTTTTCTCAAGTTTGAAAATTCCTTTAAGTCATATATTATTTTTAATAGAGTAACTAGTTTTCCACGGAGCTTACCTAGAGACCCCTCTCACAGAGTAGTACAGATTCTATTGCTTTACCATTGCACTAATCCCAACCTCCTTATTCCCTACTGCCCCAGTTCAGGCCTGAACTTGCAAACTAGTAATCCAAAGGCACATTTAGCCTATAAACTTTTTTTTTTGGACTGTGTAATGTTTACAATTAAAAAAAAAATTGTTACCGATTTTTTCTAAAAATTAAAAGTTGTACTTAAAAATGCAGACTCCAGCTTCTATTGCAAAATCAGAGTATTAGGCAATTCTAGGCCTATATACCCATTTTGCAACATTCAATTGTAGAAAAGGTAAGACCTCCCTTCTTGGACGAGCTTTCCAGTTCAGAGTTTCTGCCACTCTCCAACAACCAGCTCACTTTTCTCATTGGCATTACCTGCTTGGCCTCTATGGGGATTTTCAATTTTCTTTCATATCCATTTTTCCAGTCTTACCTCCAACATGGTACATTCCCCATTCCCTCTCCACATTGTCAAAAGTAGTTTTCTAAGCAAGTTTGGTCAAACCACTTCTTGATTTGCATATTCTTAATTTGCTCCTAATTGTTTTAAAGATAAAATCCAAATTCTTTAAAATGGCACTTCACGATTTAGGGTGCTTGCTCACCAACACCATTCTGTTCCCCACCTCTTCCCAGGCCTTATTACTACTCAGAACTAGTACTTCCCAAACCAGCATGCTTCCTTATGCCCGGGCCACTGTTTCCACTTTCTCTTCTCCTGGCTAATTCATACTTATCCTTAAAAATTCTGTTCTGATCAGTTCTGCAGGAAAACTTCCCCGCAGAGCCTTTCCCTCCTGCTTTTCCTTTGCGATCCCAAAAGCAAGCTGTGCTCTTCAGTTTGTGAGCTCTTCATTAAAATGCTTGAGGTCCCCAAACATCACCGACAGGTGTTAAACCCGGGTAGGCTGAAGCGGGGTTAACTGTACTTGGATTAAGATCAGCGTTATTTCCTAGTCTAAACTTCTGATCCCATGCGGCACTGAGTATGAAGCACGACCTGAGTGTGTAAGGATTTGCACCCATACGTTTTCCACAACCTAACGCTGGTATTCCCCGCCTAGTGTACGGTCGCGAGCACGCAGCCAGAGGCGACATTCGCCGCGAGCGCGGCCTCCGATTGGACCGGGCGGAGCATGCCGGGAGCGGCCGAGTCTTCGAAGTGCTTACTGGGAGTTGTAGTTCTTGGAGCCGGAAGTGGGGGTGGCTGGGCTAGAAACCGCAGCTGAGACAGCAATCACCGCTCCTGCTGTCATCCCAAGTGTAGTGCATCACCCTGAGCCCACCCACCGAGGGTGCCTTCCTCCGCTTCTTAGGGCTTCGGGAGCCCTTAGGGACGAAGGGGCAGGGGCGCCTCTCTTCAGAGAGGAGGCGACCTCGTAGTCCCGGATGCGGCCGGAGGGCGCGGGAATGGAGCTCGGCGGCTGCGAGGAGCGCCTGCCGGAGGAGAGCAGGTGGGTTGGGAAGGGCGCGGGGGGGTCCAAGGCCGATGGTGCACCGAACCACCGGGAGGATTGTGAGGGCTCGAGACCACCGGCAGAAGTATCGGGCGTGATGGACTTTGGGAGACTTGTTTGGGAAGAAATTGTGAGAAGAAGGACTGGCAGGGCGTGGATAGGACGGGAACGGGTTTAATATGGGTATGATATGCTGAGGGCAGGGGGAGCAGGAGAGGAGGTAGCTATTGAGAGGTGCTTTTGTGAGACTTTTGCAGGCGAGAGTCTATAGATGGGGGTAGGGCACAATGTTGGTAGCCTGAGTGAAACTTGAGGTGACAGCATATCAGACCAATATTAAGAAGGTTGGTGTTGTAAGAATTTCTGGGCGCAAAGGTTAGGGCACTATGACTGGCCTAGAAAGCAGCTTAGGCGGAGATGACTGTGAGGAAGACAGGAGGGCCTGTGTATGAAAGTGGACGATTGTAATGGCCATGGTGTGGGGGAGCGGGCTTGCTAATGAAACTAGAAATTGTGTGCGTGCCTCTGTCAGTGGCAGGATCTCTCTGTCATTTCCTTTTCGTCTTCAACCCTTCTCTCTTTCCCCACAATGCAATTTAGCAATTTCACATTTATTTATACGAAACTATTGACATCTTGTTCATACCCTTTAGAAATGGAGGATTTAAGATTTTACAGACTACTTTGATTAAATGGTGACTTGTTCTCTGTATAGGTGCTTCCCATATTTAGGTGTTTGCTTCAGTGAGAAAACATCAGCAGGGGGAAAATTAATGAGATAATGCGCCCAGGTGAAGACCTGGCTGTTTTTAAGTTTGACTCCTCTTTTATGTACACTGTTAACTTGTGGCCTGTGTACAAAATGTGGACTGACAAGCCTGGGTTCCTGCCTGAGATGTATGAAAGATGAGTTCAGTGAAATTGAACATCTTACTTCCCTTTTCCACGTTTCAGTTTCTGCTTGTGTATATTTGGCTATTTATTCTTCCTCCAGATGTCTGTGAAATGCTTCGTGTGAAAGGTCCCATATAAATTTTAAATAAGGTTTTGGTTCAGTTTTCTTTTCCTTTACCGGTTCATGTGGGAGAGGCTAGGCTGGAAATTTCAAATTCACATTTCCTCCCCATCTAGCTGGGTTAGTTATTTATTTGATGTATTTAAATAAACACTTATCACATGCCAGGCACTACTTAGGAGTCTTACAAGTATTATTTACTTCTCATGATGGCCAAACAAAACAGGTATTATTATTATCCCCATTTAATAGATGAGGAAGCTGAGACATGAACAGGATAAATAACTTGCCAATTTCCTACAGTGAATCCTGGTGGAACTGGGATTCAAGCCCAGGCAATATGGCTCCGGAGTCTGAACTTTTAATACTTATGCTATGCTGCCTCATTATGTTAATATAGTGGGACAAAGAAATGTATAAGATAATGAATTTTATAGCATTCTTTGCCTGTCATTCAGGACAGTAGGGACAGCTCCTTTGCAGGTATATTTTTCTCTCTATTATTTTTTCCATGCTTACCTTTTTTTCTTTTTAAGATTTATTTATTCACCAGAGAGAGAGAGAGCACAAGAAGGGGCAGAGAGAGAGGGAGAGAATTCCAAGCAGACTCCCCGCGGATTGTGGAGCCCAACATTAGGCCCAGTTGCAACCCCAGTTGCAACCCCAGTTGGTCACTCAACTGACTGAGCCACCCAGGTGCCCCTCTAATGCTTGCCTCTTAACCAAGCAACTCTAGTCAAAATTTAATTTCTGCAGTGGGACTATCCCCACAAGGTCACTAGTATTGTTGCTATAGCCTACTCTTTGTTGGTGGCTGAGTTAACTCAGAATGTGTTGTTTGATGAAGTTTCATGGCACCAAGGCCTCCTTAGCTCCAAGTAGACAACTGTCATATACATACCGGTGCCTGAGAATTGAGGCATTGTGGCTGGGTCACTCTTTTTTTTTTTTTTTGGCTGGGTCACTCTTAACCTAACTTTCTATGGTCAATAAAATACCCAGTTCAGAAAAAATCTTCATGATGAGATGGGATCTTTTTTTTTTTTTTTTTTTTTATTTAATGGGGTGCCTGGGTGCTTAGTCAGTTAAGAGTCTGCTTTTAGCTCAGGGCATGATCCCAGACAGATCCCTGCATCCGTCTCCCATCTCTCCGCTCGGCGGGGAATCTGCTTCTCCCTCTGCCCCTACCACTCTCTCTCCCTGTCTCTCTCTGTCAAATAAAAAAAATCTTTCTTTTAAAAAGAAAGATTTTATTATTTATTTGATAGAGTGAAAGAGAGAGCATTAGTGGGGAGGAGCAAAAGGAGAGGGACAAGCAGACTCTGTGCTGAGCACAGAGCCCAATGTGAGGCTTGATCCCATGACCCTGAGTTCATGACCAGAGCTGAAATCGAGAGTCAGATCTTAACCAACTGAACCATCCAGGCATTCTGAGATGGCATCATTTTTATATACAAAGGATAAACTTATCAATATATTTCTGAAAATATCAATATATTTTCTGAAAGCAGTTGAGGTAGTGAAATGTGCATTATAACCAGGTAGACCTGCCTGTGAATCCTAGATTTACTGCTTAATTTGGCTCATGCATCTGAGTAGGAAAAATAATGCCCTGCTGACTGGTAACTTGTGAGATTTTGAAAAGATAATTTCCATGAAACTCTTCATGGGGTGCTTGGTATGTGCTAAGTGCAAAAAGTGTCTACTTGTTGTCTCCTCCCCAGTTTTCTTGAAATAAGGTGGATATGTACTTTTCTGGTTGTTGTTCTCAATTGTATTTCTTGTTCTTCTTCCTTCCATGGCTCCTCTGAGTTCAGCACTCCACTCTGAGGATGGGGGGCGGTGTTAGCCTAGCTTTTCACTTTATCCTTGGAGTTTAGTTATTTCGTAGGTTCCCTTAATTTTCATCTAGCTATTTATCACTCTAGCAAAACACTATACTGCTTAGGGATAATGCTTCTCTTTCTTTAGTTGGGTAGTAAGTGCCAGGCGTTTGGAGGTTGTTCGGTGAAACTACTAAACGATGAAAGGAATGGTTCTTCTGGCTTTACTCTGCCACCCTATACTGCCTTAGGCTGTGCAGTCTGAACTTGAAACCCAGCTATATGCAGTTTTTCTGGTGCAGTGATCCAGATAGAGTCAAAATTGAAGTATTGAAATCCTTTTTAGTGTCTCCAAACTGAGCTCAGTCCATTGGTTAAAACTGTTCCATCTTCTGTTCTGTATCTCAGTTAATAGCATTTCCCACTCAGCAAACCCAAATTCCCTCAAAGTGACATTTTACTTTCCTCCTCATTCCCCTTATCAAGGTAGTTTCCAGGTCCTATGAATTTTGTTCCTGATTTTTCTCTGGGAGCTTTATTTCTTTCTCCATTTCCAAATATATTTGCTTGTATTACTGAAAAATCCAGGGAGTAATATTACTTCAGGCCTGACCAAGTATAGACTTAAATAAGAATTTGTCCCTCTCTGTGGGCTCTTCTTCCCTATGTGTTGTCTTCATTCAGACTTTTCTACAGGATAACCCTAATCAAGCCCAACCAAATCAAACCAAAACAACAAACAAACAAACAAAGCAATCCTAATAGGTATAACAAAAACAAAAATTTGGAGGCTGAGTATTTTTGGATTGACCTGAGTTATGTTCCCCTTCTTATAATCAGGGTATGGAATATGCCACTCTGTCAGGCCCAAATTATGTGCCCAACCCTGGATCCTGAGGCAAGGGTATACTTTCTTGGGACTTCATGTACCCGAGTATATGGCAGAGGGGTGATTCCCCTGTGGAAAAGGAGAGTTCTGTTACCAAAAGAAAGGGACATGAATTCTGGGCACATATAACCAATATATTCATCGAGGACCCTTTATGATCTCTCATTGTGGGCCGTCTCAGTAGCCTCCTAACTGACCTTCCAGTCTAAACTCTGGCCCTAATTCCAGACTGTCTCCACATAGCCACCACTTTAATCTTTTGCCAAGCAAAGTTATTATACTATTTTACTCGGAAATGTTTAATCTTTTCTTCTTGAAAAATAGAAAATAGTCAAAACTCCTCCCTGACATTTAATCCATACTTTAATCCCTGCGACATTCCCAGTTACAAAACCATGGCATTCACTGCCTCCTACATGTTCTTCTTCACCACTCTCATCCTTGTGTCTCCACATTCCCTGCAATCCCTCCTCCTTCACCTGGAAGGCTATTAGTCATCTTTTAAATAATGCTCCTTTAGAAGGCATCCCTGACCTGCCCTTCTCCATCTCTCTTTGTAACATATCTCTCTGCAGAACATAGTTATGTAAGTGCCCATTTCCCCCATTTCATTCTGAATACCTTGAGAGATGGAGACTCTTCGTCTTTTTTTTTTTTTTTTTAAAGATTTATTTATTTATTTATTTATTTGACAGAGAGAGATCACAGGTAGGTAGAGAGGCAGACAGAGAGAGAGAGAGAGAAGCAGGCTCCCTGCTGAGCAGAGAGCCCAATGCGGGACTCGATCCCAGGACTCTGAGATCATGACCTGAGCCGAAGGCAGCGGCTTAACCCATTGAGCCACCCAGGCGCCCCAGAGACTCTTCGTCTTTAACCACCATAAGCCCAGTGCCTCGCCCAGTGCCTAATGTAATCAACATTCTGTGAGTATTTATTCAAGGAATGGAAACATTAACAGTTTGGTCACGCGTCTTATAGTTGGGCAGCTGCCAGTGGTACTGTTGCCTTTGGAAGGGCCTCTTTTTTCCCTTTATCCCTATTCACTTTCACTTTTTTACATTTATCTTCATTTTCTATTTTCTTCCTTCCTTTCTCTTTTTTCTTTGACTGAGATAGGGGTTGACAGTTTATATAGAACTTGTAGTAAAGCAGGAGGATCAAATAATTTTTGAGCAATTCATACTGCTAGTCCAGTTATTAGTATACCTACCCCCATTGTCCACTGTCCCCCCAACCCCAACAACATATTGTTGATGCTTTGGGGGGAAATGCTATTGTGCAGAACAGAGGAGAGGGAGGCCTATCAGCAAACAGCAGGGACCCTAAGCTGAAGCTTATCCCAGTATCTATCCTCCCCACAGCTGGTCTGCTTTTTTTTTTTTTTTTTTTTTTTAAATTTTTCCCTTTTTTTTGGGGGGGGGGGGGGGGGGAGGAGAAAAGGCGGGGGGGGGGGGGGGAGAGGGAGAGAGAGAATCCTGATGCAGACATCATGCTAAGTGTGGAGCCTGACCTGGGGCTTGATCTCAGGACCCTGAGATCATGACCTGAGCCAAAACTAAGAGTCGGCTGGTTAACTGAGTGCACCACCTTGGCACCCCTGATCTGTTTTTTATAGCTCCTTTATCACTTCTTTTATTAAATGGAATCTTTTTGTGTGTGTTTTGTAATCTTTCCTTCCTAAGTTTCACCAGCCTGCCTATCTGGGTGGTTATAGACTAGCTCTGTCCAACATAATAGCCACTGGCCACATGTGGTGATTTAAGTTTAAATAATTAAAATTAAATAAAATCTAACATTTCAGTTCTTTAATCATACTAACCAGATTTCAAGCCCCTGGGGCTACTGTCTGCCATACTGGACAGCACACATATAGAACATTTCCAGCATCATAGAAAATTCAATTGAACAATGCTGTTACAGATTAAATTCTGAGTTTTTCAGTAAACAACTAGGTCATGCTTACATGTTTTTAGTTCCTCTGCATCAGGCTGACTTGAAGTTTAACCCACACTTGATTGAGAGGAGAGAGGATTATTAAAGGAAATCATAAATTATTAGCGACTAAATAGGGACTTGGCACTTCCTTTGTAAGGCCATGAAATTTACAGAAATCCTGCTAGATCATAGGAGTGAAGAGATGATGATTTTTTTTACTAGAAAATAGCAAGATCCCATAATTTCTAAAAGATTCTAAGACAGTCTCCCTATGAGCTTTCTCACTTGGATGCTTTGGCGAAGAAAGCATTCAGAGCCATGACATCATTCCATCTCCACCCCCTTCAATACCATGATTTTATTTTTGCCTTCTCGAGAATCCTTTGACAGTTTTAAATTTTCCAAGTTTTTTTTTCCCCTCTTTGTTCTACTTCTGTTATCTGCTTATTGTCTTATTGCTTTGTGGACAGAGAATATGCCTTGGAGGATTGAATAACTTTTTTTTATTGTGTGTACTTTAGTACAAGGCTAGATTTTGATTGTCCTATGCTTAAAAAAAAGTGTTCTTCAGGATGTAGTTTTCTAAATTTAAAGAACAACCTTATTATGTATAATATTATTCAGCTCTTCTAATCACTTTTTTACTTTTGATTTTTATGATCTGATAATTAATCTCCCATTACCATTGTTTTTTCTCTTCTATTTTCACTTTTTTAAAATTTTATTTTTAAGTAATCTCTATATGCAAGGTGAGACTTGAACCCACAACCCTGAGATCAAGAATCTCATTCTCCACTGACTGGGCCAACCAGGCACCCCTCGATTTTCTTTGTATGTTTTCTGTAGTTTTTGCTTCATATGTGTGTTTTGTTTTATATATATATATATATATATATATATGTATATATATATGTATATATATGCACATATATGTAAAATTATATATGTAATATATAATTTATATATTTTAAATTTATATATTATATATTTTTATTTATGTATATTTAATATATTTCAATCTATTTTATACATATACATTTTAGATATGTACGCACATATAAAATTTAAAATTTAATATAAAATTTAAATTTTTTTAAATTTTAAATTTAAATTTTAAAATTTTTTAAAAAAAGATTATTTATTTGAGAGAGAGAAAGAGAGAGAGAGTGCATGAGTGCACAGGATGGGGAGGGGCAGAGGGGGAGAGAGAGAGAGAGAATCTTTTTTTTTTTTTTTTTAAGATTTTTATTTATTTATTTGACAGAGAGAGAGATCACAAGCAGGCAGTGGCAGGCAGAGAGAGAGGGTAAAGCAGGCTTCCTGCTGAGCAGAGAGCCCGATGCAGGACTTGATCCCAGAACCCTGGGATCATGTCCTGAGCCGAAGGCAGCGGCTCAACCCACTGAGCCACCCAGGCGCCCAGAGAGAGAGAATCTTAAGCCAACTCCTTGCTGAGCATAGAGCCCAAAGCAGGGCTGGACCTCATGATTCTGAGATCATGACCTAAGTTGAAATCTAGAGTTGGCCACTTAACTAACTGAGCCACCCAGACTCCCTTGTTTTATATTTTGAGGCCATGTTATTAGATACCTAAAATTACTGAGAGCTACATCTTCATTATGGCTTCTTTGTCTTTTTAAATGATTTTTGCTTTAAATGCAGTCTTGATGTAATATCATAATTTCTGCCTACCTTTTTGCTTGATTGGTTCTTTGGTTTTAAATAGTTGTGTTTATTTCATTGACTTTTATTTTTATTTCATGTCTATTTTATCTTAATTCTGTCATCTTTTAAAAATGACTTTTTATTATGTTCTTTTGCTTTTTCTTTGCCTTGGCAATATTTAAGATAATCTAGTTTTAGTTGTAATGATGATTAGCTTTTACTTTAAAATAGTGTCCCTAAAACTGGAAGCAACTGAAGCACTGTCTTTCCTCCCCTACTTTTGCTCTCGAAGGTGGGGGGTGGTGTGCCTCCTTGCTTGTAAAGCATTGTGCTACCCAGATGTGACTCTAAGGTAATGAGATTGGCTTTCTTCTATGACTCAGGAAATTAACCTTACTGTTTTACAATAAAACCTTCTATGTTTCTACCATTCTATTAAGTAAGCAGATTTGAATCTCTGTTGTATACAAGATACTTCCAAGAGTCTTCTGAGGAAGTCTTCCTAGCTTTCCTGCTTAAGCAAGAGTACCCTGAGCATGATCAGGCCTTGGAATCTATGCTTATGAAGAGGAGATTTAGCCTGGTTTAAAATCAGTTGAGATATTCTTAAGATGCAGAGCACAGTGACAAGTCTTAATTTGTGTTACAGCCGGTCCTATCCTGGATAGTTTTGGCAGATTTTTTTCTGAGCAGAATGAGTAAGAAGGCTTTATTCAGGACCCCTTCTGATGTAGTTTGACTTACTATATTTATGCACTGGAAATTCGAAGAGGGAAAAGAAAAGAGAAAAGGAAAGGAATATCATTATCTACCCTATGATGGTGCTTTCTGTAGATTATCAATCACACTGAGGGAGCTGAAGCTTAGAAAATTTAAATGGCTTACCTAAGACTGCTTGACTAGTTTGTGGAGAGCTCGGATTCAAATTCAGGTTGGCCTGACTGTGAACCTTGCTCTCTTTCTGCTGCATGACATTTTCTCCCTCTTTCTAATAACAGCACATAAGAAATAGAAAAGACACGGTTTCTATCCTTAAGAAAACAAATCACATACAACAACAATTAAATAGCATTTTTTTAAAAGGATCATCAGGAGGAATGGTATATTGACAGCATATATTATGGGGTTTCCAACAAGGGAGTTATAGCTGGTCAAATTATTTAGAACTTCTTAGGAGAATGTTGAACGAGAGCTGAACCTGAATCCCTGAATGAGACAAGAGGAGAAGCATTTTAAGTGGAAAGATCTGTTAAATAAAACCATGCAAGTAGGTATGAGGTTGGCATGTTATAATAGAGTGTGGTGGGTAAAGAGACTGTTTTCAAATTGAGGAGTACCGAGTGGGAACGTTGGTATTTAGACTGGGGCTACATGATGGAGACTTTTTGAATTCCATACCAAGGAGTTTATATACCATCAATGGTTAGGTTTCTGACATAAGGGATTTAACTTTTGGTAAATCTGCTCATTGTTTAAATTAAATAAATTTAATATTCAAATGTAGTGTGATTGGTGAAGGATTTGTTGAATAGATTTGAAATTATAGGCATACCTAGGAGGACCACTTATTCCCCCCAGACATTAAGATTCTGCTGTCAGCCATTAAAGAGATGGAACTAGCCAATGATTGGGTTCTCCCAGGTGCCCCAGAGCTGAGAAACTACAGTAAAGTCAAGGATGTTTTTTCCTATGAGCATTATTTATTTTAAAACATCATAAATATTAACTGCATGCTGTACTCATTAAATACTATATAATTGAAACCAGGAAGTATGGAGCCAGATAAGAAAATTAAACAAATTAAATGTAGTAGTCTATTGTTACTTAAGTGTTACCAATAATTATTTCACTTAGCGATGTTTTCCTCTACTTTAAAGATCACTTCTTTTCAGGGAGTGCTTTTTGGTATTAAAAGTCCCAGGTGTTTGCCTGACCACAATCTTTCAGCCTAAGATGCCCTTCCCACTTTGGGGATTTAAAAATCCTTGATGGTACTTTCCAGCCTCTTGTTAGCTAATTTTGTTCAGATTCTTGATCTTTCATTAATTGCTAGAATTGTTTAGGAAGGGCTAAACAGGGATGCCTGGGTGGCTCAGTTGGTTAAGCATCTGCCTTCAGCTCAGGTCATGATCCCAGAATCCTGGGATCGAGTCCCTATCAGGCTCCCTGCTTGGCAGGGAACCTACTTCTCCCTGTGCCTGCCACTCTGTCTGCTTGTGTGCTCCTATGCTCTGTCTCTCTCTCTCTCTGACCAATAAATAAGTAAAATCTTTAAAAATAAAAAGAAAAGCTACAAAGAAGGAAGGGCTAAACAGTTTCTCTCCTCTGTATTTCCCTCACAGAACTAGAGGTAACTATTATTACATATCTCCATTTCTCTCAATATTTTTACCTGAGATCATAAATACAATTTTATATTCTGCCTTTTATACTTTAATATATCATTAACTTTGGGAACTTTTTCTAATCAAAGATTTTAATGGTTTCATGATATTCCATCATTTAGATATCACATACCTGTCTTCACATTTCAGGGATCAAATCATAATCTGACTTGGGACAACCTGACCTACAGTCTTGATTTCAGGTAGATACCTGAAATTGCAGATAAATGGCACACTGTGGAGGGGGTATGCCAATAAGTTGAAGCTATTTCCTTGTCCTTCCTAAAAAGGGCACTGGGGATCAAAGATATGCTTATATGTATTTCTTGGATTGAATCTCACTTTACAATAACTTATTATGTGTATATTATTTGTCATATATTTCACTTATTTTTAGTGATTATGTGTTAGTTATATGGCATAGCACTTTTCATTTATTTATTTATTATGTTTTCATTTAAATTCCAGTTAGTTAAATAGTGTAATATTATTTTCAGGTGTACAATATAGTGATTGGACACTTCCATATATCACCTGGGGCATTGCACTGTTTTAAAGAGATAAAATTTGTGGGGCACCTGGGTGGCTCAGTTGGTTAAGCATCCAGTTCTTGATTTTGGCTCAGGTCATGAGGTCAGGGTCATGACATCCAGCCCTGCACCAGCTCTGCGCTAGGTTGCGTATATCTTTTCAAATTAGTATTTTCATATTACGTAAAGAATATGGGTAGTAGAATTACTGTATCATAGGGTAGTTCTATTTTTTTAATTTTTGAGGAGACTCCACACTGTTTTCCACATTGACTGCACGACTTTGCATTCCTACCAACAGAGCAGGAGGGTTCCTTTTTCTTCTACATCCTCACCAGCACTTGCTGTTTCTTATGTTTTTGATTTCAGCCATTCTGGCAGATGTAGAGTGATACCTTATTGTGGTTTTGATTTGCATTCGCTTCATGATGAGTGAGGTTGAACATCTTTTCATGTGTCTGTTGGCTGTCTGTATGTCTTCTTTGTAGAAATGTCTGTTCATGTCTTGCGCCTGCTTTTTAATTGGATTATTTATTTTTTTGATGTTGAATTTTGGAAGTTCTTTATATATTTTGGATACTAACCCTTTATCAGATATGTCATTTGCAAATATTATCTTCCATTCTATAATTGTCTTTTAGTTTTGCTGATGGTTTCCTTTGCTGTGCAGAAGCTTTATTGTGATGTAGTCCCAGTAGTTTATTTTTGCTTTTGTTTCCCTTGCTTCAGGAGACATATTTAGAAAAATATTGCTAATGTCAGAGAATTACTGCCTGTGCTCTCTTCTAGAGCTCTCAGGTTTCAGATCTCACATTTAGGTCCTTAATCCATTTTGAGTTTATATTGTGTATATGTAAATTGGTCCAGTTTCATTCTTTCGCATGTAGCTGTCCGGTTTTCACAACACCATTTTTTGAAGAGACTGTCTTTTTCTAGTTACATCTTCTTGCCTCCTTTGTCAAAAATTAATTGACCATATAATCCTGAGTTTATTTCTGGGCTCTCCATTGTGTTCTATTGATGTGTGTCTGTTTTTGTGCCTGTTTTTGATTACTATAGCTTTGTAGTGTATCTTGAAATCTGGGCTTGTGATATTTCCAGTTTTGCTCTTCTTTTTCAAGATTGCTTTGGCTATTTGGTGTCTTTTGTGTTTCCATGCAATTTTTAGGATTGTTTGTTTTAGTTCTGAGAAGAATGCTATTTATACTTTGCTAGGGATTGCATTAAATCTGTAGATTGTTCTGGATAGTATGGACATTTTAACAGTATTTGTTTTTCCAGTCCATGAGCATGGAATATCTTTCCATTTGTTTGTGTTATCTTCAATTTCTTTCATCAGTGTTTCATTGTTTTCAGAATATACGTCTTTCACCTACTTGGTTAAGTTTATTTCTAGGTATTTTATTGTTTTGGTGTAATTGTAAATAGGATTTTTTAAAAAATTTCTCTTCCTGCTACTTCATTATTAGTGTATAGAAATGCAGCAAATTTCTGTATATTGGTTTTGTATCCTGTGATCTTACTGAATTCATTTATCACTACTAACAGTGTTTTGGTGGAATGTTTAGGATTTTCTGTAAATAGTATCATGTCATCTACAAATAAGGAAAGTTTTACTCCTTTTTTTTTTTTAAATCAATTTGGATGCCTTTTATTTCTTTTTGTTGTCTGATTGCTGTGGCTAGGACTTGCCCTACTATGAATAGAAAGGGGTGAAAGTGGACATCCTTGTTTTGTTCCTCTTGTTCCTGATCTTAGGGGAAAAGCTCTGCACTGAGTATGATGTTTGTTGTGTTTTTCTTATAAGACCTCTATTATGTTGAGGTATGTTCCCTCTAAATCTTTTTTGCTGAGCGTTTTTATAATAAATGGGTGTTGTACTTTGTCAAATGCTTTTTCTGCATCTATTGAAGTGATCATATAGTTTTTTAATTCTTTCTCTTGTTGATGTGGTATATCATACTGATTGATTTGTGAATATTGAACCACTCTTGTATCCCAGAAATAAATCCTGCTTGATTGTGAATGATAGTGAATGATTGTGATTGATAGTGAATGATTATTGTAACATATTGATGCTTTTGGTTTGCTAATATTTTTTGAGGATTTTTATATACATGTTCATCAGAGACATTGGGCTGTAGTTCTCTCACTCTTTCTCTCTCTCTCTCTCTCTTTTTTTGTAGCATATCTGGTTTTAGTATCACGGTAATGCTGGTTCCTTGAGTATTACTTCTGATTGTGACATGACATGACATGACATGACATGACAAGCTTAAGACTGAGCTGGCTTTTAGGAAAACTTTTTCCTTGAATAATCTTATTTGAGTTGCTTAAGCAATTTATGTTCCTCTTTAAAGGAGGAATGAAGTCAAAATTCTCCCCCCCCCCAAAAATATGTGGGACTTTATTCTGAGGTTTTTGATGAAAGTGATTCGAGTAGGGATGGATTATGCTGTCCCTTG
Organism: Mustela nigripes; assembly: GCF_022355385.1. Taxonomy (NCBI): domain Eukaryota; kingdom Metazoa; phylum Chordata; class Mammalia; order Carnivora; family Mustelidae; genus Mustela; species Mustela nigripes. The sequence goes on from NC_081558.1 coordinate 101,374,897, forward strand.
CCACTTAGGCCTGATTTTTCCTTGGCACATGATGAGATGCTTAGAAAGACTTTTAATTTACAGTGATTAAGGGAGAGCACTCTGTGTACTTGCAAAAGTGGCTCTGCAAAGAACTACTTTGAACCTAATATACTTCAAAGACCTTACCTTTGCCCAGGTAAAGATTACATATGAATCCAAGGTGATACTATTCAAATAATTATTACCAAGCAGGTTTGCCCCAAGAAAGACTGACCTTACTTGCTGAAAATGTGGTTCAAGAATGCAGAGTCATATTTGATTTCTCATGCTGATCTGTTTACTTGCATCCAAGATTCAGGTATGAATAGATTAGTCCCACCACTGTGTATGGGCTTCAGTTGAGTTTAGCATTTCAACTCTCTGAAAGTGGTAACTGTATCATTAGGGTAAAGGAACCTCAAAAGGTAAAGATACTAAATAGACTATGTAAATCAAAATTTTAAAAGTTTACTTTTCTTTGAGCATATACCAAATGTAAGTGATTTGGTATATCTTAGAATAAGAGCCACATTCTTTTGTAGCTTTGGTACCTTAGGGACACTATAGTATGGGGAGGGAAAGTTCCTTAGCTTTGTCCAGAAGTTGGTAGTAGATCTGAATGCTCAGGTTTCTTGGATTTCAGGATTCTTTATATAATTTTGGAATCACAGCCTAGTAGGATGATGGGGTATTTGTGTCTGCTTTCAGAATTTATCACGATAGTTCTTTGACAGTTAAGCTTGTAAGATCAAGAATAAATCAGAAGTATTGCTCAGCCATCAAAAAGAATAAAATCTTGCCATTTTCAATGACATTAATAAAACTAGAGGGTATTATGCTAAATGAGATAAGTCAGAGAAAGAGAAATACCATATGATTTCACTCATATGTGGAATTTAAGAAACAAAATAGATGATCATAGGGGAAGGGAAGGAAAAATAAAGTAAGATGAAAACAGAGAGGGAGGCACACCAGAAAAGATTCTGAACTCTAGGAAATAAACTGAGGGTTGCTAGAGGGGAGGTGGGTTGGGGAATGGGATAAATGGGTGATGGGCGTCAAGGAGAGCACCTGATGTAATAATGAGCACTGGGTGTTATATGCAACTGATGAATCACTAAATTCTACTCCTGAAACTAATAATATAGTATATGTTAACTAAACTGAGTTTAAATAAAAAATTTTTTTAAAGATTAAATCAGAATAAATCAGAACATAGATACGCAAAGTTGCTTTAGTAAACAAACTGCTCTCAGGCCTACAAGACGTGATTGTAACCTGTTGAAATGTGAAAACCGTGTCTATCTGAACAGACCAGATTAACCCTAAGGAAGCATAGGAGTTGGAGAATCACTGAAGCAGAAGTTGGTAGTCAGATGGCCTCTGTGATGGTAGTTTCTCACAATGTAACAATAAGTGGCATTTTAATGGCCATCTAAGTCCCTTGTGCATCTTAGTTATTTGAGATATCGCTAAGGACTGGTATGGAAATAGAACAGGGAAGTGGCCAACAAGTACATGGAGGGGTGCTCAGCATCATCAGTCATCAGGGAAATGCAAATCAAAACTATTTTGAGTTATCACCTCACACCTTTTAGAAGGGCCGTTATCAAAAAGATGAATGACAGGTGTTGGTGAGAATGTAGAGAAAAGGGAATCCTTGTGCACTTTTGGTGGGAATATAGTGGTGCAGCCACTGTAGAAAACAGTATGGAGATTCCTCAAAATTAAAAATAGAAATACATTTGATTCAGCAATTTCATTTCTGGGTCTGTATCCAAAGGAAACAAAAACAGGATGCTGAAGAGATATCTGTACCCCAGTATTCACTGAAGCAGTATTTATAATAGGCAAGGCATGGAAACAACCTTAGTATCCACTGATAGATGAATGGATAAAGAAAATGTCACACACACACACACACACACACACACACACACACGGGAATATTATTCAGCCCTAAAAAAGGGAATCCTGCCATTTTTGACAATATGGATGGACCTTTAGAGCTTTATGTTAAATGAAATAAGTCAGTTCGAGAAAGACAGATACTGTATGCTCTCACTTATATGTGGAGTCTAGAAAAGTCAAACTCATAGAAACAGAGAACAGATTGATTGGTGGTTGCTAGAGGTGGGGGTGTGGGGAATGAGGGTGAAGGTGGTCCAAAGATACAAACTTCCAGTAATAAGATAAATAAATTCTGGGGATGTAATGTACAGCATGGGTGACTATAGTTAACAATACTGTATTATATATTTGAAAGTTGCTAAGAAAGTAGATCTAAATGTTCTCATCACAAGAAAAAATTTCTAACTTTGTTCGGTGATTAATGTTAACTAATTTTATTGTGGTAATCATTTTATAATATGTATATCAAATCCTTATGTTATATACCTTAAAGTAATATAATATGTCAATCATATCTCAATAAAAGTGGGGAAGAAAGAAATGGCTCAAGTGAGTTTGGTGACTTGAATGTTGAATGGTGTAAGGTTGTCTCCCAGTTTGAATAAATTCTTGGTCTTAATGTTTTGAGAGCGGAAGACCAGATTGAGATTCATCTGACTTTCTCTTTTTAGATGACACTTTTATACTGGACCTAGCTTTGTTCATCTTATTTTGTCTTACTGTACTCATCCACTTTTAAAAATGACTCAGAAAGTGTACAAATAAGTTATAAATAGTTTTGTATACATAGTTTTGTATAAATAGTTTTGAATAAATTTATATAAATTTTGTATAAATAGTTTTTGTATAAATAGTTTTGAATACAGATAGAAAAGATTCAGAATGCTTCTAAAGGTATTTAAATGATGTAAAATAGTATGATGAAAGTTACCTGAAAAAAATTATTCCTGTGACTGTCCTTGGAAAGTATTAAGAGTAGTATTCTAATGAGAAATGGAAGGGCAAGGTAAAGTGTGCAGTATAACAATTTTCAGACTTTTCCTCTTCAGTACTTTAGATTGTTCAGAATAAGCCAAAAGTTGACTGATTTGGGGGCATGTCCCTAAATGACTTAGTGCAAACAAAACATTTTTTTTTAAAGATTTTATTTATTTATTTGACAGAGAGAAATCACAAGTAGATGGAGAGGCAGGCAGAGAGAGAGAGAGGGAAGCAGGCTCCCCGCTGAGCAGAGAGCCCGATGCGGGACTCGATCCCAGGACTCCGAGATCATGACCTGAGCCGAAGGCAGCGGCTTAACCCACTGAGCCACCCAAACAAAACATTTTTGTCTTTATTTTAGCTTAAAGAACTATGGGGGGAAGTAATGGATAATTTATATTCTTAACCATAATACTTGTGTACAGGTATGTGTACTCAGTGCATGGAAATATAGTGAATAAAAATTCATTTTTTACTTTTTTACTTGGAAAAAGATTTCTGGTTTTGAGCAATGCCCTCATCTCTTTATATGTTGCTCATGTACTACTATCATTTCCAGAAATGGATCTTAATGGGTCACACTCCTAGAAACATGGGTTATAGGTTATTTATGTGAGAATTAAATGAGATAATAGATGAAGATCACCTTACGATGCATAATATGCCACATTAAGATTGAGGGAGTTTTCTTTGTTTTGTCTTTTTTTTTTTTTTTAATCTTAGTGTTCTTTACAACTTAAGTTCTTCCAGAATTGGGTTTTATGCCCAAGTAAAAAATTAATAGGGGATAAAATGTTAGGATATAGGGCAGGAGGCTTCTTGGCTTAGACTTTCTTTGACATGATTAGGATCAGATACAACAAAGTTAACTAACCATTGATTATAATTGATGCCCTTGCAGGAGGGAGCACTGGCAGTTGCTGGGTAATTTGAAGACTACCGTGGAGGGTTTGGTGTCAGCCAACAGTCCCAATGTCTGGTCCAAGTATGGTGGCCTGGAACGGCTTTGCAGAGACATGCAAAGCATCCTCTATCATGGGCTCATCCATGACCAGGTATGTGAACTTCTTCTTTTCTTCCAGATTGACTGCACCACTTGTTGGAAAGACAAAATTGCATTAAGGTGTTGGCAGGGAGAAGATGAAGGCTCCTAGTCTGAGAGTCCTTGAGGATAGGACTGTAACATGATGATCATGAGGAGGACAATAAGGACAATAATGACGAATCACTAGGATTTTTCTCTTAGGAGCACCCTAGGAGAAGTATTTACAGAATATTGTCATTTTTATAATATCCTTTGAGCATCATTTTGTAGGTAACTCGTTGATTCTTGGGAGTGGTAGTTTAAGTTATAGCTTAATTTTTTTAAATATAAAGTTTATTAATGTTGAGTTCTTTTCTGTAATATCCTCAAACACTCTAATAAACTTGGAGTATTGATAATGAATAGAATGTAATAATACTTAATGGTTTTGCTTCGTCTTTGGCAGTTACTCCATTTGCAGTGTTTTAGATAAGGTTCATATCTGGGTATAATTGTCAAGTGAGTCATTGGCTCTGGTATGCTACTTTAAAAAAAATCAGACCTCACAAATATGTGCATAATCATGTGTTCCCAAACACTCATGCTCATCCCATGTCAGGGTCTAAGTATTCTTCCCTGGAACTCTCTCCCTTGAGCCAAGCTTGTCTTTTTCTTTTTCTTCTTCTTTATCTCTCTTTTTAAAAAAAGATTTTATTTATTTATTTGACAGAGAGAGAGATCACAAGTAGGCAGAGAGGCAGGCAGAAAGAAAGGGGGAAGCAGGCTCCCCGCTGAGCAGAGAGCCCAATGCAGGGCTTGATCCCAGGACCCTGAGATCATGATCTGAGCCAAAGGCAGAGGCTCACCCCACTGAGCCACCCAGGCGTGCTGTCTTTTTCTTTTTTAATCAGAATTTATTCTCAACTAGACTAGCAGTCACACTGAAAAAGAGCTAATCAAATAATTAGCATTAAGGAATTCATATGCTACCCTCCCGTCTAAAAATATGTGTATATTCCGAACAGTATCTTTAAACTAATGTTCTTACTGGATATTTTCAGAACTCAGTGGAGAAGTTGGCTTAGGTAAGATTTTCTTTATTCAAAATAAGTTCTGAAAGTGAGGCTCTCTCAAAGGGTTTCTTTTTCTTCTTTTAAAGATTTTACTTATTTATTTGACAGAGAGAGACAGATCACAGGTAGGCAGAGAAGCAGGCAGAGAGAGAGGGGGAAGCAGACTCCCCGCTGAGCAGAGAGCCTGATGCGGGGCTTGATCCCAGGACCCTGAGATCATGACCTGAGCGGAAGGTAGAGGCTCAAGAGTTTCTTAATAGTTACTATTATTCAAACACCGTTCTAGGAATTTGGAAGCAGCATTGTGTAGTAGAATGATAAAAGTCTTTGGAATCAGATAGAACCCAGATTGAAATCTAGACACAACGCTCGGGTCCTTGGGGAAAAAAATGAAATAGTAGTTACCGTTACAGATTTCTGAGTTGAACTGTTCATATTTTAATCCCAGCTTCAGCACTATGTGGTATGGATAAGTTACTGCTTTATGCCTCTGTTTACTCATTTGTAAAATGAGATAACACTGGTACCTACCTCATAGGATTATTGTGAGAATTGAATGAGATAATATACATGAAAAGCTTTAAGAAACATAAGAAATTGACAGTTGATCTTAACTATTAGGTAATATTAATTTTTTGAGCATTGTTTTTCTCATCTATAAAAATGAGGATAATATTTACATCATAATGTTTGATGGAAAGGTTAAATAAACTAGCATAAAAATTTGCATAGTACAGTTTGTGGCACACAGGAAATAATAAATGTTTCTTTCATTTTTTAAGTTTCAAGTTACATGTAGTCTGATGGGAAAAAAAATAGTTATAGTTATGAAGACGGGAATGTATAGAACAAATTAGTTAACCCACTACAGTCTGGTTTTTTGCCATACCACTGGTGATCCTGCTACTGAAATTTAGGTAAAATGATGTCCATGTTATCAGATACATGAACGTTTCTTCTCCTTTGAACCCTGTCTGATGTTCTTTACTGTTGATCATCATCACACCTTGACTTATACAGCATTATTATCTTCTAATGTCATAGAGTCTTCCTACCTCTGTGACCATTCCTTCTTAGTTTCTTTCTCTGGAATCTCTTCTTCTTGGATTCTAGCTTTTAATGGGATTCTGTCCTACATCCTTATCTTGTCTTACTTTGTACATTTTCCGGAAACAGCCTCATCCACTTGCATTGTTTTAACTATCACCTGTGCACTAAATACCCCCAGCTCAGACACCTCTGCTGAACTCCAGATCCATAAGACTAGCTGTCTGCTATACGTTATCATCTAGCAGTCTGTTGTACAGGCCAAGCAGAACATGACCCAAAACAAACTTATTTTCCTCATTAGATTGCCCTTCCTCCTATTTTTAACACTGATTTGTGACCTTGCCAAGCCAGAACCTTGGGAATCATGCCACATGTTGTATAAAAACTCAATATAAGTTTCCCAGGCTGATGACCAAAATAACTACCAGATTAGTGTCGCTACCATTTAGTGGTTAAGCACTTGCATTTTGATAGCAAAAAGGTTCTTTTCTTGGCTCTGTTACTAATTTTACATCATCGTCTAGAGTAATCACTTCCCCATATTACAAGACAGTTTTCCCATCTGTGCCAGAAAGAGAAAATGTCATAATGAAATAGTAAAGTAATGGGATTCCAAATGAAGGATGCTTGGTAAATGCAAAACAATATTAGCGTATCTTGTTAGAATTATTAACGAATGATATCTGTGAAAGCATGTGGTTATCAGAATGAAAAATATTAAAGTATATGGTCATCTGCAGAAAAGCATTAGTGTTAATAAGTGAAAACAGAGTAAACCAGGCAAAGCTGTCTTGAACACACTTTTCAGCTGCAGACTGTAATGGAAAGAATCATGACCAGAAGATCCATACCAGTTTCACTGCTACCCTCTTCTGCCTTGTGAAGACCTAACAATTAATGGCTGTGTCAGGGACTTATTTCTCCCTCTCATTTCCTCCCCAAAGATTAATGCTTTCAAAGGCTTCTGGCTGCTGCGTCATCAGGAAGCTATTCTGGGTGTTGTGCCCTTGGAGAGGGGGAAGGGATACAGTGATTCATGCTGGTCATATCTATTTTGTGCTTTCATAAGGATGTGTTATGGAATGTGAACTTTATTTTTTAAATCACTCAGGGCCTTATGAAAGCTAGAACATCATGATCATATTTTTAGATTATTTTTCTTGACAGCCTGCATCTGGGCTACCTTTTAGTTTTCCCGTAAGGCAAGGCATATTTGATCTTTTCCTATCTACTGCTTAGAAATGTGGAGACATTCAGTCCCTAAGATTCCTCAGCTAAATACGAGAAATAAAAAGATCTCCCCTCTTTTCCACTGCCAAGAAGAAGCCTCTTCTTGGTGGTCTAATTTAAAAAATAACCATAACAACACAAAGATTTCTGTGTGTTTTTTTTCCTGAATATATTAGTTAAATATTTTTATTTGTTGAAAATTTGGAAAATAGCAAAAAAGAATTTGAAGAAAGTAAATATCACCTTCAAGTCAACACCAAGTATTATTGCTTCTTAACATTTTGATAGATCTTATTTTTTTTCTACACATTCATGTGCTTTTTAAAATATTAAGATTATATTATACATATCATTCTGTAACTTGCTTTAAAATATTTAATTTTTTAAATAAACAATACCTTTATATGGTTTTAAAAAAGCATATAACTATAGTCAGTGAAATATCTTATTTCCTTCCAGTCCTGCAGGTAACTACTATTTACCAGTTTCTTTCCAGAGAATTTTTATGTTTATAAAAGACTTTATGAATAATTTTCTTTGCTATATTTCCTGATTTTTTTCACACAAATAAAAGCATGCTGTAATTACTATTCTGCACCTTGGTTTTTTTCTCTTGATATATCTTGTAATTCATTCCAAATCATCATATAAAGCATTTTTTTTTCTTTTTTACATGTATCATTTTATAATATTCCATTGTATGTGCCATAATTTATGTAGCCAGTTCCCTGGTAATGGACTTTTAGATTACTTCCAGTCATTTATAGTTAGTAACAGTGCTATAATGGATAAATCCTTTACAATAGGATATTCCTAGAAGTAGAATTTTTAGGCTAGAGGTTATGAGCATTTCAATTCTGATAGATACTGCTAAATTGCCCTTCAGGAAGTTATGCCTATTTACATCCTCACCAACAAGGTATAAGAGTATTTGCTTCGCCAGTATAGTGTGTTATTAAACTATAAACTATCCCCAATATGATAGATAAATGTTACATTTCTCTCATTATGAAAGATGTTTATGAGAGCCTTTTCTGTGAACTTTTTCCAATTTTCCCCCCTTTTCCTTAGATTGTTAGTCTTTTCCCAGGGATTTGTAAGAGTTCTTTATTAATGGTATTAATCCTTTGTCTGTAATGTGAATTGCAAATATTTTTTCCTGGTTTGTCTTTTGCCATTTCAAATGGTGGCTTTTATATGCAGAAATATCTGAGAGGGGTGGCAGAGGGAGAGGGAGAGAGAATCTTTTATTTATTTATTTATTTATTTATTTTTAGAGAGCGCACACACACATATGCACTCGTGGTGGGGAGGTGCAGAGGGAGAGAGAGAATCTCAAGCCGACTCCCCACTCACTGATCATGGATACCCACACGGGGGATTGATCTCACAATCCTGAGATCATGACCTGAGCCATAATCAAGAATTGGACACTTAGGGACACCTGGGTGGCTCAGTCAGTTAAATGGCTGCCTTCAGCTCAGGCCATGATCCCAGAGTCCTGGGATTGAGTCCCACAGTGGGCTGCTTGCTATGTGTGTGGAGTCTGCTTCTTCCTCTGCCTGCAGCTCCCCCTGCTTGTGCTCTCTCTCTCTCTCTCTGTTTCTCTCTCTCTGACAAGCAAATAAATAAAATCTTTAAAAAAAAAAAAAAAAAAAAAGAGTTGGACGCTTAACTGATCCACCCAGGCACCTCTCTGATTTTTAGTAAGTCAAATTGATCATTTCTCTCAGGGCTTCTGGGCTCTGTATGATGCTTTAAAAGGGCTTCCCCACTGTACGATTATTAAAAACATTTCTCCATGGTTTCTTCTATTAATGACCCAATTTTTTACATTTAAACTGTTTCATCTGTAATTTATTTTGAATATACTTAATTCTCTTGACACACAGATCTATTTCTGGTTTTTTATTATGGTCTCTTGTTCTCTATTTTGTGTCATCACCACTCAGTTTTAATTATTGTAGCTTTTCATTATGGTAGGAATAGCCCCTCACTTGTACAAAGACATATGTTGATTTTTTCCCCCGACATTCAAATATTTGTCATTCTATTTACCTCTTAACTGCTTCATCATTTTTGGATAAGGACAGGAAAATCTTATACAATGTGATCTGAATCATTTTCTGATTAGTGAGGGCAGTTAAGGAGTCATTCACACATTTTATTTTATTTTATTTTATTTTATTTTAAAACATCTAAAATTACATTTGTTCAACAGTCTTTAGATAATAGAGCCAAAACCTTTTCTGGGAGTGTGGAGCCACTGATGAAGTTTCGTATCATCTTTCTCGAATACCTTGTACTCATAATATGTGATACAGGACTTATGATTTTAATTTCTTTATTCTGGACTGGCAATTTAAAGATCCTATAATGTGAGTATAAAACCAACATTTTTGTTTTTTTTTCCTTCTGACTTTGAAAGTCATTTTGCGTCTACATAATTTGACATCAAGTTTTTATAGAAGTTTTTTTGTGGGCATAAATTTTCAGCTCCTTTGGGTAAATACCAAGGAATGTAATTGCTGGATCCTATGGTAGGAGTATGTTTAGTTTAATTTAGTTTTGTTTTTTTTTTTCAAAGTTGGTAAGTATAGTTATTTTTTTCCTTTTTTAATTAATATATAATGTATTATTTGTTTCGTGGGTACATGTCTGTGATTCATTAGTCTTACACAATTAATAGTACTTACTATAGCAAGAGTATGTTTAGTGTTGGAAGAAACTGCTAAACTGTCTTCCCACGTAGCTGAACTGGGCTGCCCGGGTGGCTCAGTGGATTAAGCCTCTGCCTTCAACCCAGGTCATGATCTCAGAGTCCTGAGATAGAGCCCCGCATCGTACTCTCTGCTCGGCGGGGAGCCTGCTTCCCCCCCATCTCTCTGCCTGCTCTTCTGCCTACTTGTGCTCTCTCTCCCTCTGTCAAATAAAAAAATTAATGAAAAAAAATTAAAAGTCCAAAGTAGCTGTACCATTTTGTACTGTCGCCAGCAATGAATAAGAGTTCCTTTGCTCCACATCCTCACCAGCAATTAGTGTTGGCATTGTTTTGGTTTTGGGCCATTCTAATATAAGTATATAGTGGTAGTGTGTTGTTTTAATTTACATCTCCCTGATGATATATGATGTGGCATGTCTTTTCATGTGCTTATTTATATATCTGTATATCTTTGGCAAGGTGTCTGTTAAAGTCTTTCGCCCATTTTTTAAGTCATATTGTTTGTTTTCTTATTGTTGTGTTTTTAAGAGTTCCTCTTATGTTTTGGATAACATCCCTTTATCACATGCGGCTTTGCAAAAATTTTCTCCCAGTTTGTGGTTTGTCTTTTCCTTCTCTTGGCATGTTGGTCACAGAGCAAAAGTGTTTAATTTTAGGGAAGTCTGCCTTATCAGTTCTTTGTTTCATGGGTCATCCTTTTGGTCTTGTATCAAAAAAGTCATTACCATACCCAAGGTCATCTAGATTTCTAGCTGTATTATCTTCTAGGAGATTTATAGTTTTGCATTTTACATTTAGGTCTATGACTCCTTTTGACTTAATTTTTGTGACAGGTGTAAGATCTGTGTCTAGATTCATTTTTTTGCATGTGGATATCCAATGTTTTAGCACCATGTTGAAAATACTATCATTGATCCATTGTATTGCCTTTGCTCTCTTGTCAAAGATTAGTTGATTTTATTGATGTGTCTGTTTCTGAGCTCTCTATTCTGTTTCATGGTCTGTTTTTCTGTTTTTTTCCCAATAATACATTGCCTTGATTACTGTGCCTTTATATAAGTCTTCAAGTCAGATAGTGTCAGTCCTTTTTGAAGAAAAACTTTGCTCTTGTCTTTCAATATTGTTTTAGCTATTCTGAGTCTTTTGCTTTTCCATATAAACTTTACAATGAGTTGGTTGATATCCAAAAAATAACTTGCTAGGATTTTGATTGGATTGTATTGAATCTATAGATCAAATTGGGAAGAACTGACATTTGACAATATTGAGTCTTCCTATCCATGAACATGGATTATCTCTGTATTTATTTAGTTCTTTGCTATCTTTTATTAGTGTTTTATAGTTTTCCTCATACAGATCTTATACATATTTTGTTAGATTTCTATCTAAGTATCTCATTTTTGGGAGTGGTAGAGTAAATGGTAATGTGTTCTTATTTCAAATTCCACTTGCTCATTCCTTATATATAGAAACGTCGTTGGTTTTCATATTAACCTTGCATCCTATGATCTGGCTATAATTACTTACTAGTTCCAGGAACTTTGGGGTTGATTATTTAGAATTTTCTACTTAGATAATCATGTCATCAATGAAAAAAAGCAGTTTTATTTCTGCCTTCCCAATCTGTTTGTCTTTTATGTCCTTTTTTCCCCCCTTAATGCATTAGTTAGGACTTCCATTAAGATGTTAAAAAGTAGTGGAGGGGCGCCTGGGTGGCTCAGTGGGTTAAAGCCTCTGCCTTCAGCTTAGGTCATGATCCCCAGGTTCTGGGATTGAGCCCCGCATTGGGCTCCCTGCTCAACGGGGAGCCTGCTTCCCTCTCTCTCTGCCTGCCTCTCTGCTTACTTGTGATCTCTGTCTGTCAAATAAATAAATAAAATCTTTTAAAAAAAGAAAGATGTTAAAAAGTAGTGGAAAGAGAAGACACCTTTGCTTTTTTCCTGATCTTAGTGGAAAAGCTTTGAGCTTCTCACCATTAAGTATAATGATAGCTGTAGGTTTTTGTAGGCTCTTTATCAATTTGAAAAAGTTCCCCTCTATTTCTAGTTTACTGAGGATTTTTATTATAAGTGGGTGTTGGGTTTTGTCACATGCTTTTTCTGCATCTACTGATATGATCATGTGTATTTTTTTTTCTTATTTAGCTGTTGATGTAATGAATACCATCACATTCCATTGATGTGATTTGATGTGTTGGTTTTGGAATGTTGAACCAGCCTTGCATACTTCTTGTAAATCCTGGTTGGTCATGGTGTATAATTCTTTCTATACAATTTTGGATTTGATTTGCTAATTTTTTTTTTGAGAATTTTGCATCTATGTTCATGAGAGATACTGATCCATAATTTTCTTGTGTTTTTTTCCCTGGTCTTGGTGTTAAGATAATCCTGGCCTCATAGAATGATTTGGAAAAATATTTTCCTCTGCTTGTATTTTCTTCAAGGGACTATAGGGAATTGGCATGATTAAATGTTTCACCAGTGAACCTATCTAGTCCTGGTGCTTTTGGTTTTAGGAAGTTATTAATTGTTTATTGCATTTTAGGAGATATAGGCCTACTTAGGTTATCTATTTCTTCCTGGTAAGATTTGGCAGATTGTATCTTTTGAGGAATTGATCTGTTTTACCTAGGTTGTCACACTAGTGACCGTAGAGTTGTTGATAGTATTCCTCTGTAACGTCCATAATATCTATAGTGATATCCCCAGTTTTATTTCTGAGTTAGCCTAGAATTTTATCTAAAGAAACGAAACCAAGTTTAGATCCTATTCACATAGATGTAACTAACCAGAGGACATGCTGGAGTGGATATTCCACTGCTGCCCATCCCTGGCCACTCAGTGTTCACTAAGCCACAGAACAGAGATCAGAACACTGCCACACTGCTGCCAAGATCTTAAAGGTCTCCATGACTCTAGTTGGCAAAAGAGCCTGTACATTGACACCTCTTATTATCACTTCTGCCTTACCAGTCTAGGTGAGAACCCACCCATTTGAGATGACATTTCAGTTGCTTTTTGGGTCATATATTAAGTTCCAATTTAAGGACTCTTTCTAGGCTGTTTGTTTTGTAATGTTGGTTAGTCTGTCTCTTAATGCTTGTGCTAGGTTTGTACTTCTCAATTATTTAGATTTGTTTTAATCTGTGCCCAGTAATCTTAGAAAGGATTCTCAAAAAATAAGAAGTAGATTTTCCTACTATAAACATTTGCCTTCTCCAGTTCAGGCCTTCTCCAGTATGAGACTATTTTATCTAGCATTGATCATTTCTTTGACTCTAAATACAGCCCTTTCCTGACCTGGATAGCATGGGAAAAGCAGGTCTTTCCTTACTTGGTTTTGCAGTAATAACTGAAGACATACATCTCTGATTTTTAACAAATAACTTAAACTCTTCACTAGTTTTAAGACTTGCCTTCTAGGGCTGAATGGTGGAGAGATAAGGGAGAAATCAGGTTATTTTCATTGTGTGACCTTCTATGTTATATGCATGCATTAGCTGATCAAAAGAACAATTAAAATGATTTTGGGGGTGCCTGGGTGGCTCAGTCTTTAAGCATCTGCTTTCGGCTCATGTCATGATCCCAGAGTCCTGGGATCGAGCCCCGCACTGGGCTCCCTGTTCCATGGGAAGCCTGTTTCTCCCTCTCCTACTTCCCTTGTTTGTGTTCCCTCTATCACTGTGTCTCTGTCAAATAAATAAATAAAATCTTTTTAAAAATGGTTTTAACATTATCCTTAAAAAGGGTGAACAGAGGAAGACAAACCATAAGTGACTCTTAATCTCACAAAACAAACTGAGGATTGCTGGGGGGAGGGGGGTTGGGAGAAGGGGGTGGGATTATGGACATTGGGGAGGGCATGTGCTTTGGTGAGTGCTGTGAAGTGTGTAAACCTGGTGATTCACAGACCTGTACCCCTGGGGATAAAAATATATGTTTATAAAAAATAAAAAATTAAAAAAAAAAAAAGAAAAAAGGGTGAACAGGTGTTTTTCTCCTGATTGCTGCTGAGAACCTTTGTTGAGGCAGGGAAGGTTAGGCTTTTTTTCCCTTCTGTCTTTGAATGTCAACACCAGAACTAGATTTGGTCTAAAGTGGTAATGATTTCTTCACCTTGTATGGTCCCACAGCAGGTTTGTTGCCGCCAGACTGATTACTGGCAGTTTGTGAAGGACATCCGCTGGCTCAGTCCCCACTCAGCCCTTCATGTGGAAAAGGTAAGAAAGGAAAAGTAACCACAAGGCTTTGTTGTTTAATGATCTGTCTGAAGAGTCTGCTAGGCTAGAAAGATGGTATGTGTCAAGGTTCCTATTAACTGAGGAAGTTATTCCTGTAGGACTAATTTGGAAGGGAGGATTATTTGCCCTAAAAAACAAACCCCATTAGACCCGTTGCCCCAGACCTACTTTCTCTCCTCTGGGGAAGGGGTGAAAAAGCTTTGTTATTTTTAAAAGATCTGCATATTAGGATCAGAAAGAAGCTGTTCAAAAGCCTAGGAAAGTGTCAAGAGGTTCCCTGAAAATGGTTGGGGAAGTGAGACTGAGGTTTCCGATCAGGGTAATAGCTCGTGGAGGTTAGTGACTTGGCCAGCTAGTTCCAGAGCAATCACTGCCTAATGTATGTATTTATTTACTTAACTTTTCATGATGGAAGATTTTAAATATATGCAAATTAAGAGAGCCCTGAAATATCTATGTTATACTTATCATATCTAGCCAGTTTTGTTTCATGTATATCCCACCCACTGCCAGGTTCATTACTGAGATGATGTCAGGAAGAGTAATTTGTTTTTAAAACATTGGGGAACCAAATCACAAGGTGTCAGACTGGCCTTTTTTTTGTGAGAAAAATCCAGAACCCAGCGTTTTCTTATGTAGACTCTCTTTGTCCTTCACATAATTTTTCTTACCACCCCTCCCCTTCACCTCCAGCTAACTTCCTTTTCTAAAATATATTGCTATGGTTGTTACTTCTTAGAAGCTGCCTGTGAGACCTTACTTTTAGAAACAGCCAAGTAGAAGGAGCTTCCAAATAGAGAATGCTATGACTAGAGCCAAACAAGGTGCTCAGATGGCTTCTCTTTGGTGGCAGATCTTAGGTGACATCTTCCCAGATCCTTTCCCCCCAGGTTTTTGTTGCATTATTTTCCATAGACCACCTGAAATGGACGACTCTGTGAGAGCGGCCAAGAGGTCAAGTTTATCCTTCCTCTGAGTACTGCAGGCTAGATGTCTCTTCAGATCTAGAGCATAAAGAGACATATGTAGCAGCTTTGTCCTCTCCTGGAGCTGCATATCAGGTCACAACTGCTTCAGTCTTCTCCAGTGGTCTAGTCCAGCAATGGGGCCGCTAATCCCTTCCTCCCCTGTCCTCCCTCTGTAACTTTTAGATGCTCCCTGGAGGCAGAGTCCCTCTGATCGTTGCCTCTTCCCTGTCTCCATTTAGTTCTTGGGTCCTTAGGCCTCAGTCTTGCCATCTTTACCAGGATGCATGTTTTGACTCATGCCTCCTTGCCTCCCAGTTCATCAGCCTGCACGAGAACGGCGAGAGCGGTGCGGATGGTGAGAGCGGGGACAGTGACAGCAGGCGCGCTGTGGCCGAGCTGTGGCTGCAGCACAGTTTGCAGCGGCACTGTCTCTCTGCCCAGCTCCGACCTCTGCTGGGGGACAGGCAGTACATCAGAAAATTCTACACTGGTACGTGGAGTCCCCTCACCCAGGATCCTCACACACTCTTCTCCATCTCTTCCACTTTACTCTTCCTAGAGAGGCTGACTCTCCCCCCAGGGCCCGATACTTTCACTTGGTGGAACAGAGATTCTAATCAGAAGGATGCATCTGGTCTTCTCCTTCTTGTGCAGAACACAGTCCAGCTGGATGCCAAGGTCTTCCCTGACTCCCACAGGTGCAAATCAATAAGAACCACCACCATTTACTGCGAGTTTCCTAGGTGCCAGTCACTGTAATGTTCTGTTTATACATGCACCCCTCCCAACAGCCCTGAGAACTGGGTATTAGTACCCCTGTTTTCCGATCAGGGAAGCAGAGCCTGGGGAGGCCAAGTCACCTACAGCCAGCATTCAAATCTGGGACTTTGTGACTTTGAAGCCTCTGGGCATGGCCTCTCCTATATTGCGTGTGTATCACTTAGCCTCTCTTGTACTTATGTATCCCTGATTCCTCTTTTCCCTGCAGTGGCGTGATTCTCCTTAATTCATTTTCACCTGTTGTGTCTTTCATTCCCTGAGCCTCTCCCAGGCTGTACAGGGAAGCTAAAGATCTCCCTGTTGGGCTCCATTGCAACAGTAGCATTTCTCTCCCCAGACACTGCTTTCCTGCTAAGCAATGCCCACGTCACGGCCATGCTACAATGCCTGGAAGCCGTGGAACAGAACAACCCCCGCCTCCTGGCTCAGCTTGATGCATC
Organism: Mustela nigripes; assembly: GCF_022355385.1. NCBI lineage: Eukaryota > Metazoa > Chordata > Mammalia > Carnivora > Mustelidae > Mustela > Mustela nigripes. Next base: position 101,391,316 of record NC_081558.1, read on the forward strand.
TATGGTAAGGGGGCAAGGAGTGATCTCTATGCTGGGTCCCTGGGCCTCCCCATGATAGAACCTTCTGTAGCAAACTCTTTCTTTGCTTAGGCAGTTATGAGCTAAAAGGCTTTTGTTTAAAAAAAAAAAAAATACTTGGAGAAGAAGGGGAGGTACCATTAAGTATCTACTGAAGTAAAAAGTCTAAGCATAAAGTCTGTTTAAGGAGGGAGGTGTATATTTTTTTTAAATCCTTTTTTAAAATCTGTAGCCTGAGTAAGCACTTCCGTAAGGGCAGGTTTGACAAGCCAGAGGAAGAGGATGATTTTGAATGAGGGGTAGGATCGAATCCAGAGTAGGATTGTAGAGTGTCCTACCTGGTAGGACCTAGTGTGACACGGGAATGGTCCTGTGTCCATTTTCATCCTTGAAGTATAAAGAAAATTTTGTTGCTTGATATTGCTTATTGTTAACCGTCCAGTTCACTCACCCCATCACTAATATCAGTGCCTCAGCTAGAATAGAATCACAATCCCGACTCCTTTTTAGGAGGGAGGCCCTCTCTTTCGTGGTTTTAAAATTTTGATTCTTAGTTACCACCTATTAAATGCTTTCTGTGTGCCTGGAACACATGTGTCATCCATTGAATTCTCACAACTCTATAAGGGAGACATTAATCTTTATTTTATAAAGGAAGCCAGCTGAGGGACAGAGCAGGTAAGTCACTTGCTCCAAGTTGGTAAGCAGTAGGGTCTGGACATGAACACTGATCTGATTTCTGACTCTATGTGCATAGTCTGAAGAATTTTGTTGTATTGCTTCCATGATAAAGCACTCCCAGTGTCCCACCTGGGGTTCCAGTTTCAGAAGCTGTGCTGTATCACAGGACTTCAAGGTTTCAAAGTTGTGTCCTCGAATAGAGCAGAAGGGCTGTATGTCCAACCTGCGGGCTCTGGCTGTAGTTCCAAGCCTGCTGCCAAAGGTCAGCTTCTACCAGCATTTCTGTGGGGCCGAATGTTCTTCCTCATAGGGCCTCTGTCCTCAGCTCAGACACGTTTGTTTTGTAGTTTGCCCGGAAGCATGAGAGCCCGCTGCTGGTAACCAAGAGCCAGAGCCTGACAGCTCTGCCTGGATCCACATGCACGACTTCAACCAGCTACGCTCAACATCCCTACTTTGGGTCCTTCTCTAGCCTCCACCAGTCTGCACCCAACCACAGCTCAGGTATGGGGGCAGGAAGGGGTAGTCAGTACATGCATGCCCAGCCCCGGAAAGGAGGAAACTTTGTGGGTGCACAAAGGTCTAGATAGAGCTGTGGGTTGGTGCAGTTTGGTCACATTCTGTGTCTTGATAGTGGATATCTTAAGAAGTTGTATAGTAACTAGCCTAAAGTAATTTAGCAGAAGCATGAAAGTAGTAGAGGAAAGAGAGATGTTTTTAGATTCTCCTGGATTTCTAATCCCCATTGACAAGAAGGTATTCCAGTAATAATAGCTAACACTTACTGAGGGCTTGCCCCATGCCAGGCTCTGTTATAATCAGTTTATATGTATTACTTCATCTGATCCTCAGAACAATCCTGTGCCATGGATGTTGTTGTCATTGCTCATTTTATAGGTGAGAAATGTACACTAAGAAGCACCGAAGCCACTGTGTCAAGAGCCCACGCTCTTACCCAGCTTACCTGCTTCTAAGCAATTTCTGCTTATTTCGCATGGTGCACCTTTTCTAAGATGATACTAATGTCCCGGGCACCCAGTCACGATAGGGAGTTTGGCCCTTAGTTGTCGAGAAGTCCTTCCTATGTACCAAAGCTTTCCAGCTCACCTTTTTCTCCCCTTTTTATATCCTAGAAAGAAGAACCACTTCCTTTTCACTCTCTGGCCCTCCCCGGAAACCTCAAGAAAGCAAAGAGCATGTCTCACCAGCGCGGGATCAGACCTTCCAAGCCCCCCTGCTTGCAGTCTCCTCATTAGCTGGGGATCCCCCCTCAACCCCAAATGAGATGAGCTCTAGCACTCTGACCAGCCCCCTAGAAGCATCCCAGGTCAGCAACCAGAATGAATCTCCAGGCGATGCCAGCGAGGGGCCGGAGTACTTGGCCATTGGCAACCTGGATCCCCGAGGCCGGACTGCCAGCTGTCAGAGTCACAGCAGCAATGCTGAGAGCAGCAGCTCCAACTTGTTCTCCTCCAGCAGCTCGCAGAAGCCCGACTCTGCTGCCTCTTCCCTAGGCGAGCAGGAGGGAGGTGGGCAGAGCCAGCTGTCCAGCATCCTTCGCAGGTCCAGCTTCTCAGAGGGGCAGACACTCACTGCCACCAGCGGAACAAAGAAGAGCCACACTCGCTCCCATTCGGACACCAACATTGCCTCCAGAGGAGCCCCAGGTAATGACTGTCACCAGCCTCTTCTTAGTAAGTTAGGTTTCTGATGACACGGTGGGCTGTCCTGCTTATAAAGAAAGAGGAAAGTTGGTAGTGTGATATGAATACCCAGGAGATCTCTCTGAGAATATTGATGTTTGTTCCTTTATACATTGCCAAATAGTAAACATTTCCCTGGTGTCTTGCGGCAGTTCCTTAGCATCAGAGGATAGTGCGACTTGTCACAGTTTGAGTTTTTAATGTTTCTCTCAGACAGAGGGGAAATTCTTAGGAGCTTTGAAAATAATCCCATTAAATTCCTCCCCTTTCTGTGATTCCTGAGAAATGCGGTCAGGTGTAATATGAGAGAAGCAAAATGATCTTGGGGTTTCCTCATTAAAACTAGGATATATGAGTGTGGGATGATGGGACTAAGGAAACCAGTTAAGGGGGCTGACTGTTGCATCACTAATCCAGGTTGGAAGGCAGCCTGGTAAGGAGGCCCTGGCCACTGAGCCCATCCTCACGCAAACACCAGCTGCTAGCAGAGGGCACCCTCAGCATGGGAGACACGGGGCTCGTTGCTTTTGCCATCTCCCTGCCATCTTCTGTCATGGGTTGTTAGTGTCTGGCAGGCTTTGGTTGGGTTTCATTTATAGGAAAACTTCCATAACAGCAAGTGTAACATGGATCTCTGTGCTCAAAGCCAGTTCTGGGTAGGAAAGCTCCGGAAATAAAATACAAAAAAATTTTAAAAAGAGGAAGATTTCCTGTAGCAATTGGAGCTGCCATTGATTTCTCATTATAATTTCTAGAAAGGTGAGATCTGAGGCCCTCATCTGAAACTTGTGAGTGACAAACTTTTTTCTGTTTTCCACTCAAGATGCAGTTTGCCTTATTGGAACTCTCTAGGAAAAAAAAAATCTTCATATCAAAGCCTGTCTTCCCATGAACTTTCTTAGATGTGAAGAGTACTTGGGTTAGCTCCTCACTTCACATCTCCTGCTGCAGGCCTGCTGTCTGTGTAGTCCAGGCCGCTGGTCTTTGAGCATGGAAAACTTCCCTGCCCCCGTTCTTGAATCCACATGGATTCCAGAAACCACGGTAACCTGCATTGGAAAGGGGAGCCAGAGAAAACCTAAGCAAAAGGGTCTGAGGAAGAGAGGGTCATGTGTAGCTTCTTGTGAGTCAGCTGCCTCAATTCAGTAGCTGAGGATTTCAGCACTACGGTCCCCTCCTGGGGGTTAAGTCCCCACCTCTGCTAGATAAAAGGACGCTCTTTTCCTCACTCTATTCTCATTTCCTCTGTTTGGACTCTTCTCTGCACCTGTCTGTCTACGAACAGGAGGCCCCAGGAACATCACCATTATAGTTGAAGATCCCATTGCAGGTTTGGGAGCCAGTCCTTTCTGTCTGCCACCTCCTCCTCCTCTGTGCCCATCTTGCTTAGTTCAGAGCCTCCTTTTCCGTTCTGGTGTCAAATCAAGTCTGGCAAGGCTGGGTAATCCTGCTGTGGTTCTTGGACCTGTCTCTGAGATGCCCCTGATATTTTGCATCTTACGTTTTCTGCCCATGACTTCCAGATGCCTCAGTCAGTCTCCCAACAGCTTCTGGGAGGCAGAGTCAAGATTTATCAATCCTGATTTGCCCAAAGGTGAAACCGAAGCCTGCTATTTGTCTAAGGCATCATGATGAATTGGTGGGAGAATTTTTTTTTTTTTTAATAACTGAGTACTTACTATGTATTACTTTATTTTCCTTGAATTAACACCAGAATGTGTTTTTCCCCCTTTCTGTGGTCTTGGATGTGGATGCATGTTTTCTGCCTCTCCCAGAGTCCCATTTCCTTTTTCTTTCACCTATTTTCCTTCCTCCGTAAGTCCCATCCCACCCCCATTCCCGTTATTGCACAGGTGTTTTCTAGTGACTTAAGTCTGTTTCTTTGGTTTTCCCGGTGGTGTTCAAATTAAATATTGTGTTCAGTTCCGGGTTCATGGAGATAGTAGTAGTAGTAGAATATGTCTGCACGACAGAATAGGGAGGGAGGGCTGAGAGCTGTGGCCTCCTGGGGAAGCCACAGAGTAGATTAGCTTGGAAAGGGGAAAGTTAAAGAGGAGGAAGGTGATAGGACCACTGTTTGGAAGATCATTGTTGTGCTTAAGGAGCTGAGAAATTGTAAGAAGTCTCAAGTGAGGGTGAGGACTAAGAATCAGAGCTGCACACTTGAAGGAGCAATATCAGGAGGTAGTAAGCTCAGGAAACAAAGGCTGGATGGCCTTTACATGTTGTAAAGAATAGGGTGCTGGTGTTGGAGTTTGTGTTGGGCACTAAATTTTATTGGGCACCTCAAAGATCCCCTCCAAGTCATAGTTTCTTACCAAGGCATCCTCCTGGTGACTGCTGGTCTGTCTTCAGTAGTGAGGAGGAGAGCCTACTGCCAGGACCAGCAGAAATCTTGGAGACCCAAGGAAAACACAGAGTTACCTCTTATCACGTAGTAGCATTTTTTTTTTTTTTAATTAAGAGGAGCAGCTGACAAGCTGGCACCATCTGTGGGGGATGTGGTTGGATGCAGCTCAGTCATTCTCTCTCCAGAGCATCCTGCTCATTTCCCAGGCACCCACCTGCTTTTCTGCCTGCTCTTCCTTAGGTAGCGCTGGGAATTTTGTGTTTTCCTTTGGAGAGTATCATTTTCTCATTTCCTGCGAGCCCTGCCTGCTGCTCTTTCTCTACTCCAACCTCTCATTGTTCCTTAAAAACTTCTACCCCGCCACTTCCTACTTTGCCAGGCTTCTCTTGAAACCTCTCCCTTCCTTCTCCAGGAAGGCTGGGTGTGCAGCCCTGTGGCCGAGCCGTTTGGATATAGGGCCATTGTCCTTGGCTTCTTGAGCGTTTTCTTGATGTTTCTTTTAAGGAAATTGCTGGATTTTATTTTGTTTTTCTAATTCAGAAGCGGGTTAAATACATGGGTATGACAAATTTCAGGTTCATTTCCGGTTCAAGAGAGGCTGTGTCCTAGTCTTCCTAGTGTAACCTTTCTGAGATTGTTTAAAATCCCAGTGTCAAGGTATTAGAAAAGTTTCAGTGTACCTACCTTTGTTTTACCATATGAGGACTGTTTTCTACATTGGTTCTTGTCAAAGGGATGGAAATTGGCCAATATTCCTAGAACATTTGGTAAGAAGGTGGAAGGAAAAAGAACTAAATTCATGAGTCCATTTTGATTTGATTGTTTTTCACCTTTGTGTTGCTGCATTCTGGGTCATGTTTTCTCTTCTCCTCTTGGAATATACCGAGTCCCCATCTCCTTTCCTCCATGTGTTCCTGCATTCTTGGACTGTTCCCCATTGGTGTGCCACCTCTCTCCTGCGTGGGAGGGCATTGGGAATGGGAGCAGTTAAATGTGGAAACTCCTAAGTTGGGAATGTATGTGTTGCTCACCTCGTATGTGTGTTTTTACTCCCTGGTGGTCACTGACACTAGAATCCTGCAATGATAAGTCGAAGTTGAGAGGCCCCTTGCCTTACTCTGGCCCAAGCAGTGAAGTCAGCACACCCAGCTCTCTGTACATGGAGTATGGTGAGTACTAGGAAGGCCAGGGCTGCAGCTGTGTCTTTCCTCGGCTCTCCCCTCGTGCCTGCTAAGCTCTGAGCTGTCTGGCTCACGTCGGCTCTGTGGAGGGTACGCACCGTACAGTCTCACCCTTCCTTTCATCATTTATAGCCCCCGTGCTAGAAATCACACAGCCCTGTCATTTCTCTTGCTCCTTTCTGACATAAGGGGTACCACCCTCTCTTAGGCTGTGGGTGTTATCACTATGAATGTCTGTCGCTCCAGATGGAATGGCTCTCTGAGTGGGTGAGAGGGACCTTGAAAAGAAGCTTTGAGTGTTGAGGCTGAGTTACCAGAAGATAAGCTCCACATGGAAATCATCCACAGGAGGAAGCTATTTGTTCCCTTGTCTGATTCTCAGCACAGGTTTTTTATTTCCTTTTTTGTAGGGTAAGAGGCCAAGTGTGTCGTCTTTACATTTTGATGGCAAAAGGATTGTCTCTGGGCTCTCTTCATTTATTCTATTCTTTAACCAAGAGGCTTAGTGCTTGGGGATTTTGAGATTCAGAGAAATTCCTTTAGAAGGTAGACATCTTCTTTCCAACCTGTTACCCGGGAGAACTTGGGAGTGTCTCTAGTGGTAAAATGATCAGACTTCTTAAGAAGCTTGTCTGTTACTGATTTGCTTTCCAAGTCAGAGCTTTTCACATCCACTTTCTGTTTTCCCACAGAGGGTGGTCAGTACCTGTGCTCTGGGGAGGGCATGTTCCGAAGACCATCAGAAGGACAGTCCCTCATCAGCTATCTGTCTGAGCAAGACTTTGGAAGCTGTGCAGACCTGGAAAAGGTGAGGAGTCTAAGGGACACTGAAGAGCTCGTGAGTTAGGGCATCTGGCCTGAGGGGCTCTGGGGCCATTTCTGAAGAGGTTTTGATACACAGCAGGAAGATGAGCAAAGACCACAGGTGAAAGTGAGTTCAGAGTAAAGATGAGCTCAACAAGTTCAATCTCTAGAGAACTTTTCAAGGGGTATCTGCTCCTCACTGAGTCCAAAATACTACTAATTTTGTGTTAGAAGCTGCCTTGGGAAGTATTGAATTTTAGCCACGTGGTTGTCATTTCCTTGACCCTGGAACTTAGGTCAAAGCTGTTTCCAGAATCAGCTTCTCTCTTTTGTTCTAATATGTTCAGATATGTAATGAATAATGTCTCTGTAGCATTTTAGAACTTATAAAGTACTTTATCCTGAGCTATTACATTTACCTTAATGCTTTGTCTACAGGAGTATGGTTTTAGGAAAGACCTAAAAAGAAAGATACCAAATTTTGGATGTCTTCTCTGTCATAGTTTTATGTAGAAAGTAGGACAGAAAGGCCAGGCATGGCAGTTTTGAGAGCAAAGAGGAAGTAGAACAGTTTTTTGGTGTGTTTTTTCACCCTGAGTGTTTTGAATGAAAGCAATGTGTGTGTTAGAAGCTCTGCTTTCCAGCATTCCAACCAGTGAGGGGTTCAACACATCAAGCCCCTCACTCATCAGCTTCTTTGGTGCTCTCCTTCCCCCAGGAGAATGCGCACTTCAGCATCTCAGAGTCCTTGATTGCCGCCATCGAGCTCATGAAGTGTAACATGATGAGCCAGTGCCTAGAAGAGGAGGAGGAAGAGGAGGAGGACAGCGACAGAGAGATCCAGGAACTGAAGCAGAAGATCCGCCTTAGGCGCCAGCAGATCCGCACCAAAAACCTACTCCCCATGTACCAGGAGACTGAGCATGGAAGTGAGTGGGGCTTCGAGCACCTTATTTCTGCTGCTGCAGGGCTTCAGGCCAAGACTTGGTGCCTCGTGCGCTTCCTTTCTTGTCTCTCTCTGAGATGTAACCAAGCCAAGGGTTCCTCTGCTGACAGAAAGATTTTTTTTTTTTTATGTTGTTCTAATTTTTTTTTCCTGTCAGACCCAGAGTCCTAGAGTTCATCCATTTTCTACTTCAGAAATATCTTCCAAAAAATAGGTTTCTAGTATGAGAACTAAGATTGCTGGTCCCAGAGCCACTTCCGAGACAGTAGTACCTCCTGTTTCTGTGAAACTTTCAAAATTTGGGGAATAAAATGGGGGACACCCAGCAAGAAGAGCTGTTTCCATTTCCCCCAGCATCACTCCTGGCCAAGGTTCTATTTTCTTTGCTGCTGAAGGCATACCAGGTGCCTTTCATTGTGACCCTTGGAATAGGTAGCCTCCCTCTGTCCAACTTACTACCTTTCTTTCTTTCTTTTTTAAACATAGCAGGCTTTCGGGTCACTTCTAGCAGCTCCCAGTTTAGTTCACGTGATTCAACGCAGTTCTCTGACTCTGGCTCTGCAGACGAGGTTGATGAATTTGAAATCCAAGGTAAGGAGTGATGCTATTTCAAGCCACATTCATTACCTGTTTCTTTCAATTTGAAGTCATAGACTGAGAAGCTTTCCCTAAGTATAGAGAATCTTCAATTTGGCCCATTTTGGAATGTTGTCAGTGGTTATAAGAGACAGCCTCTTTTGCCAAAAACAAAACCCTTCTAGTAAAATTTAAGCAGCAGAGAACACTGAAAGGAAGTGCTTCAGAGTGGTCTGGCTGCTGGAGTCACCTTGATGCACCTTTCTCTTGGATTTTCACTCTGATTTCTCCTGCTCACAGCCTAGGGCTGGCCCATACCTGCTTGAAATTAGAATCCTTTTCTCTTGTGTTCCATAACACAATTGAAATTGTTCCAAAATGTTTAAAAGGAGCTTTGTTATAATCCTAAGAGAAAAGGACAAAAAGAGTCATTGTGGGGGAGAAAGCAAAACAGGGGGAAAAAATGAAGTTTAGGAAGTAGAGCTTTATTCTGTTCTATCAGTGCTACTTGCTTAGCAGAATCACAGACCCTCATTGTCGTAGTAGTAGTTGTTGTAAGTATATGCACAGAGAAGGGGAAGGGGTCTAATCTGGGAAAGCAGTTGCATTAAATCAGGTTAGCCCATGATTAGTGGATTAATCCATTACTGCAAATCATAAATTTCTTCAAGTTCTCATCATTGCAACAAACAAACCAAAAAGCAGTTCTGGGACATAAGTTTTCCTCCAGGAGTTATTTTCTTATAGAGGTGAATTGTATCTGTAATTCCCCATTGTAAGATGATGATGAATAGATCTTTTTTTATAGATCTGTTTATATCAATCTAGGGAATTGAGGTAATTTACTTTTCACCTGCACAGACTTCCAATAGTAGTATTGGAAGTACCTGATGGTACTTGGATTTCCTCCCCATTCAGAAATACAATTTTTAGACATATTTTTCCAGGTCTCTAGGTAGTCATCCTTCTTTGTTCTCTTTAACATATCTGATTTCTGTTCATGACAATAATCGCCACTTAAAACTCCATTTTGGGGTTTTTTTTTTTATGTGGTTTTCCAATATTTCTCCAGTTCTCTGACACCAACTGAGTATCTTACAATTTAATTCTGACATGAACACGTGGAGGTAGTATAGACCCCACAGTTTAAGGGCTCAATCCCACAGAATACTCCCATTGCAGATGTCAACCACAAATGGGGTCCCCAGGTTACCTGCTCTTCTCCCTAGCCAACTACAAATGCAGGGGTTTTCCACAACCCCCATTTTCCATAATTTGCTAGATAGACTTACAGAACTCAGGAAAACACTATAGTTAAGATTACTTTTTATCACAGAGGATACAAATGAGCAGTCAGATGGAGAGGTACTTAGGGCAAGGGCCCAGTTTCCCAAGCACAGGAGCCTCTGTGTCCGTGCACTCAGGGTGGGCCAGACTGCCAGTCCATCAGTATGTTCACCAACCAGGTAGCTCTCCCACTGACAGTCACTGTGTCAGTGTTTTATCAAGATTTCATTCCATAAGTAGGCATGAGTGCTTAAATCATTGGTTATTGATGATTGAACTCAATCTACAGTCCCTCTCCCTTTCGGGGCAATGGGGGAGGGACTAAAAATTCGAATCCTTTAACCTGGTGGTTGGTTTTTCTTCTGGCAACCAGCCCCATCCTGAAGTTATCTGGATGCTCCCCAAGCTTACCTCATTAGCATAAATTCAGATATAACAGAAAGGAACTCATTATGAATAACAAAAGACATTCGTATCACTCTGGAAATTGCCAAGATTTTAGGAGCTCTATGCCGGAAACTAAGCAGAGACCAACTCTATATTGTTTCTTACACCACAATCTGTGATTGACTTGATCTCCAAATTAGAAAAAAATAAAGGGTTCTGCCCTATCTCTCGGATCAGCAGAATCTCACGAGGGTAATATTAAGGTAAATTCAAAACACTGCTTCATTATGTGTGGAGCAGCCCACTTGACTACTAAGTGTTCCTTGCAGCAAAGCAGGGAGCCCCGGGAAGCTGTTCAGTCTGGAAGGAACCCCATTCGAAACAGCCTGTGGCAGAGGCATGGAATGCATTCCTATGGGAAGCTGTTGTCGCACTTGTGGCCCCAGAGGAGTTGTTTAGGCAGCTAACTGGTCAGCTCAGGATGGAAATCCTTAAAGGAAAAGACTTTAGGGGAGGGTCTCTCAACCTCTAGGCCAGATAATTCTTTGTTGTAACAGACTGTCCAATGCATCGTAGAATGTTTAGCTTCCTCCCCGGCCTGCACCCAAATATCTGCAAGGGTGCAAAATCTCCCCTGATTGAGAACGACTGTCTTCGAGGTCTTTAAGGCCAGGCTGGTTTGGGGAAGCTGCAGTGACTGTGTGCCAGGATATACTGAGTGCCCACCTGTGGATGTGATCCTATAAGCAGTTCATCTTTTGGAGCAATGTCAAGTCCTGATTCTAGGAACATATGGTACAGAACTGTCATTCTCATCAATTTACCTCCTGTCTGAATACTAAAGGGCCCCCTTTTATAATCATTATCACAGATGGTAGCGAAGGATCTAACCTGACTCACATGTCAAAGAACGGACTCTCAGTGTCAATGGCCTCGATGTTTTCAGGTAGCCTGTGCTGGAAGTGTGGGTGTGCTCATACATGCATGTGTGTGAATGTTCGCATCAGCTTATGTACATCTTCTATCTTGTGACACCTGTCTGTAAGGGTTAGAGAAGTAGTCGGGGAAAACCAGACTTGAGCCAGCAAAGAATATTTCAAATGCTCATTTTCTTCTTCGTATGACCCCCAGTAATCCTCCCTCCTGAGATCGTCCTTGTTGATCCTTCCCTACAGTGATATTTATAGACTGAGTGGTCATTACGACTGATGGAGGTAGTAGACAGTTTAGAAAGCAAAGGTCAGGTGAAGAGGTTTTAGTTCAAACCACTAGCTAAGCCACGGCTACATGTTCAGACAGCAAAAGTCAGAATGGTATGGAAGCGGAATGTGTCTTTAGTTTTGAATTTGCAGAATCAGTTTGCAGAAAGCTATCTCTTCTTGGTATTTTGTATATGATTAGGATTTACTGTTGCTTTATGTTTCGCCTTAGTAATTGTTTTATGATTCAAACGGGTAGGCTTTCTGTAGGTGGGGTTAAATGAAAGGAGCAATTTTCAACTCAAAATGCTTTTAAACACACACCAGCAAAACTCAGGACTTTTTATTAAACAGCTCATTAAAAAAAAAAAGTCTTTATTTATTTATTTGACAGAGATTACAAATAGGAAGAGAGAGAGGGGGAAGCAGGCTCCCTGCTGAGCAGAGAGCCCAATGCCGATGCCAATGTGGGCTGATCCCAGGAGCCTGGGATCATGACCTGAGCTGAAGGCAGAGGCTTTAACCCATAGCCACCCAGGCGCCCCTAAACAGTTCATTTTTTTTTTTTTTAAGATTTTATTTATTTATTTGAGAGAGAGACAGTGAGAGAGAACATGAGCGGGAAGAAGGTCAGAGAGAAAAACAGACTCCCCGTGGAGCTGGGAGCCCAATGCGGGACTCGATCCCGGGACTCCAGGATCATGACCTGAGCCAAAGGCCGTCGTCCAACCAACTGAGCCACCCAGGCGTCCCTAAACATTTCATTTTAACTGTTGATGGTGTCAGCCACTAGAATTTGAAATACTTATGTAAGATTAGGTAAAGATTTGAAGAAATAAGGGTATTTAGGCTCATTTTTCTCTATCCCCAAACAGTTGTAATTTATTCCAACATCATCTTCCGTTGCTTGAGAAGTAATTATCCTATCACTTGTTTAACTGGTTTCTTATGTGTTTACAACCACAATCCATTTGTGGGTGCATTGATTGACTGCCAGCCATTTGTCAGAGCGTGTTCAGTCTGCTTTAGCCATAAGGCAGACTTTTATTTGGTCTTCCTGGCATCTTTTCTTCCCCCATTTTGGGAGCTTTAAAGTTTTTCATACATTTTTATACATTTATACATTTTACATATATGAAACATTTTTCAGCAATCCTAGCACATTATGGGAGTTAGAGGGAAAGCAATCAGAACAAGTTCTCTCGAAAGCAGTAGCTTGTTTTACCTTCTTTCTACATATGGATTCTTATTTATGAAAATAACATTTACATTTCATCTTTCTTTACTCTAGACTTCTTTATTGCTTTCTCTTCCTTTTCATCTGTTTCTGGTTTATTAACAGTACAAAATTCTTTCTAAAAGGTGTCATTATACTTCTCGTTAGCAGTCTTCTGATTATATTCGGAGGTTTACAGATGTGTATCTTTTTTTTTTTTTAAAGATTTTATTTATTTATTTGATAGATGGAGATCACAAGTAGGCAGAGAAGCAGGCAGAGAGAGAGGAGGAAGCAGGCTCCCAGCTGAGCAGAGAGCCTGATGCAGGCCTCGATCCCAGGACCCTGGGATCATGACCTGAGCTGAAGGCAGAGGCTTTAACCCACTGAGCCACCCAGGCGTCCAGATGTGTATCTTTTTGATCATCCAAAGTGATTTATGCTGTTGAAGAACCTCTCAGGATACTTTCAGAGGAAGGTCATTAAAATCTATAACACCCTTGGAAAAATTTAAATGCTTAAGCATCATTATGGATGGTAATTTCTTAGATCCTGATTCATTGAGTAGAGCATATGGAACAGAAGTGTTTCTGAAGGAAATAGATTTGGAAATTACTTCCTCCTAGCAATAAAGTAGATATAAACCTTGTGATCACAGAAAGCTTATTCATAGAAAGCTATATATTCATCAACCTACTCCTTTCAGTAATTTTTAGTAAATTTACCAAGTTGTGCATCCATCACCATAATCCAGTTTTAGAATATTTATATCATCCCAGTAAGATTACTTGTGTCCATTTACAGTTAATTTCTGTTCCCACCCCAAGCCCCAGTCCATTGTTAATCTTTCAGTCTCTATAGATTTGCCTTTTCTGGACATTTCCTATAAATGGATCCTACAACATGTGATCTTTTGCTTCTGGCTGCTTTTATTTCATCATTTTCTTCTGATGGTATCTGCCACACTGGTATGAGGTTGTTCATAAGCTCCCAATGCCAGACAGTCTTTTCAGCCTCTTGAGGTTTAGAGTTTTGTTCTCTATCCCACCTTCCCTTTTATCACAGCTTTATCAATTGTTCTTTATCTTCCTTTGTTGATTCTTCTAGAATTTCAGTCTTCCACATGCACATATCTGGTCATGGTCCAATCAGGAAACAGAAACCACAGAGTAATTTGAATAGGGAAGATTTAAAATAAGAATTATTAACTGTCATGGGGGACTGAAGTAATAGGAGACTGGCTCATAAGGCATGAAAAGAACTCTAAAGAATACAGGAATAGCAGATACAGGTAGCAGTCAGTATCCCTGGGCCCGAGGGAGAGCACCCAGGAAGGAACACATGTAGAAGATACCCACATCCCCAAGGCTGAGATCCAGAGGTGGATACGTTCTCTAAGGCTGCAGAGCTGCCCTAAGAGAGGGCCTGGGGATGCTGTACCAGGCCAACAGCACCAGAAAACCCTTCTGTGGGGAGCTGGCAGAGGCAGCCACGAGGGAGGTGCCGAGATACTCAGAACTGAGCTGAGAGACGCTGGGGAAGGTGGTGCATGGGAGGTGCCAAGCCTGTGGCACTTGCCTGAAGCTTTCCCAGGAGGTGCCGGGGGAAGCTGTTTATGAGAAGTTCTGCCGGTGGCATTCTGGTAGAACGCCACCTTCATGAAGGTGTGCTTCCCCAGGGGAAAGTCATGTGTCCTATATGCAGGAGTCTGCCTAGAGGAGCACAGCAGACTCGGCAAGAGAAACCCCTTCCTCCTCAATGTCCCCACAGTGCCAGCTCCTGACAAAGTTTAACATGGTGCCGTCTGGCGGAGGGCCACTCTGTGAGTCGGGTTCCATCATCATGGAGCAGACAAAAAGGAGGGCAGGTTTGGAGCTGAAAGGCAATAAGTTGATAACTGGCATAATATATAAAGACAGAAGTTATAAACCATGTTTTCTGACAAGTTTTTCAATTATGTCCAATTCAGGTAATCAGTTGCTTCTCCCCACACTGCCCTTCTGAATATTTTTTTTCTTTTTTAAAAAGCAGAGTAATTGTGATTCTCCAATTTTTAATGTTTCCTGTCTAGTCAGCAGTTACAGAAAATTCAATGGAGTTAGGCCTTCTAGTGCGTTGGGTATCACCTTATCTGCTGGAAAGAAAGCAGGAAGGAAACCAATGTCAGACTGGCCAGTAAATTCTGAAGTCGAATCTCTTCCTGTACCTCACTTTGTTTAAAAATTTGCAGATTTTGCTGAGGTTTTAACCAGTTCTTTCCTGATCATCCCAATACCAGTGTCTGGGCATACAAAATTTCTTATAGCATGTCATTTTGAATTTTTTCAGTCAGCAGTAATAACCTTATCTAAAGCATCAGGTGCGTTTGAAATCTGTTCTCTTAGGAACAGATCCTTTTCAAAGAATCAATTAAAAGTTTCATAATTAGGTTAACATAATGGTCTCCTCTGCTCTTTACTTCTTAATTTTCTGTCTTGGACCCTGGAAAAATCCTTAATTTTCATCCAGATCTTCAACTAGTGTACAACCACATTAATGTAATTACATGCTTGAACTGACCAGAGAGTCGGCAGAATGCGGCAGAGGCCCAGGACCCACAGGGCCTTCGCGGTACTTGGCCAGTGTCAGGTGGGATGTCTCTTTTGATGTCAGGGGCTCTCTGCTCCCAGGGTGAGAGTGTCACAGCCAAACCTGTGTGGTCCTCCACGCTCTTGGAAGTATTCATGATTAGGTAGGAAGCCATCATAACCTCTGGTAAAAAAGAAGAAAAGTGGTAAAGTAGGACTAGACTGCGTATTCCAAAGAGCAGAGAATGATTTTTTTTTTTTCCTCTCAAAGAAAAAAATAATTTCTTTTCTCTGAGGTTGAAGAACTACTAAATAGTTTTTCAAAGACTATGGTTTCCTTAGCAACCATGAATTATCACCACTTCTCTCTGATGTGCAGAATTTTCTTTAATAGCCTGGGCATACAGTAGCAACATTGGTTAGCTCGTTATTCAAGGATATCTAAGATTTTCTCTCATTTTTCTTTCTGTCACTCCCAGCAGGCTGGTATTTGCTTTTTTCTTTTAGCCAGTTAATCATCGATTTAGGAAATATTTTCTGAAAACTTATTATGTACAAAACAGTCAGGCTTATAAGAGCAAGACAAGACTTATGTACAAATTCAAAGCAGTATAAGTATTATTCATATAAATGCTACAAACCAAATGGTCTGTGAAGGTCTGCTGTTGCCTAGAATTATTTTTTCCTTCACTAGTACTATTTAGAATGGAATAGGCAACTAGCAATGTATTGAGATCTGGATTTTGGTGGTATAAAGTCAGATAGAAAATGTGATATAGGTGAACTTTGTTAAATAAACTAGAATTTGCTATTTACTAGTCAAAAATTTTGTTGCTGTCTTAAATCTTTTCTGTGCTTAGAGAGCATATGAAAATTCATTGACAGATATCATTTCTTCTCTCTTGTGTATATAGCTTTGAAAACATTGATTTGTTAGGAATATTCTTTGAGTATACAGGGCGTATATACAGAGCCCTGTACTAAGTATTTTGGGTCAAGCAGAAGAATTAGACAAGCTCTCATTTCCTCACAAGGAGATTTTATGATCTAGTGGCGCATATAAAAATATACATACAGAAGAAGCATGAAGAACAGTTGAGCTACTTATGGCCAATTGCCAAGTGACAACTAAAGCTCTAGTGAGGGGCTCAAATGCAGCAAATTGATCATTGTGTAGCTTTAATTAGGAAAAGAATGTCCTTCCAGCGGGCATCAAAGGAAACGAGGGATGAGACTTACCACAACAGTCTTGTTTTCATGACGTGAATACACTCTATCTGCCTTTCTTGAACATGAGTGTTCTCTTTCACATTTTCCCCATCAAACATATTTGGGAAGACAAGGTCCTTGGAGTTCAGGCATATTGTTATTAGGAATCCTCTTCAAAATCCTTTAGCGGAAATGGGCTTTGGAAAGTCTGCCATAGATTTCTGCCATTATGCCTTAGAGTTCTATAGAAAAGATCATGTTGAGTATCTCCGTGAACATTTGTTGATTACCAGGCATCCAAGGAGCTGCCAAGTCATAGAGAAGTTCTATTCCCGTTCCACCAGACAGAAAAGAAATCCTTCCATGAAGCTTTTATAAGGATACAGAAGACTTCGCACATTCAGAAGCAGTAGCAATAGCAGTCAGACGTTAGGAGCAAAGCTCCAGTTCCACCTAACATCATATGAGTTACCTCCATGATCCAACTTCTGCATTAAGTCCGATTTTGATATAAAAAAGAGCTAGACAGTTCTTATCTTGAGATTTTATCATTTAAGAGGGCTTGAGATTTAGGGAACGAGGGAGAGATTGGAATAACTTCTTTGTGTTTCTGCTTGATAGAGGGTGTGTCCCTGTGTGCCTTAGGTTGCTTCCTTTTCTCATTCACTGTTTTGCACCAAATCTGAGTTTGTGTTCCCACCTCGATTTGTAGCCATTTTGACTGTCTCCATGCTGTGCATAATGTCACTAATTCAGCCTTGTTGTGACTTGAACAGAGCCAAACTATAAATTACGTGTAGAGCTTCACTTGGTCTCTGCTCCTTATCCTGTGTAGAATGTAGCTTGTAGTCCCTACCCTGAGTGCTGGGCTGGCAAAAGCTTGGCATGGTTTCCATTACTATCCCTTACCTCCTCCTTTCCCATTTCCTGCTCCCCTTATCTCTGGTTTCCATTTAGATGCTGACATCAGAAGGAGCACAGCTTCAAACAGCAAATCCTTCACTTCTTCTCAATCCTTGTAAGTACTCTCCCTACCCCCAATAAAACCTTAGGTATATGGAGAAACAAACCCAGTTCTTGGTGTATGGATGGGAAAGGCCATAGATGAAGTAGCCACATTCACAAAGAGACAAGGTAAAAGTTAAAGTGATGGGCCTACCTGATGGTGGCAAGCCCCCTGGGGTCATTCGTTTAAACGGAGTAGGCTCTGGTGGAGGCAAAGTTTGCAGTATGGATTGTTTCTTCTCTGCTGACGATGCTGATACCAGAGGCCCCCAGAAGATCAGGTCCCCAAAGAGAGAACAGTGATCATGATTTCTGATTATGAAATCTAATTGAACCGGTTTCACATTGTAGATACAACTAGGGAAAATAATGGGCCATTTGGGAGCAACAAATCGTCCTTTATTGTTCGCAAGGCAGCTTTACTCTATTGATTTTGTAAACAGGTTTTATAACCCCCATTTTGCAGTTAAAGAAACTGAAGCTTTGAGAAGGGAAGTGATATAGAATCCTTAACTAACAGTGCTGTATAATGCTGTTAAGTGGGATTTGAGCCAAAGTCTTCAGACCATAAGATCAATATATTTTCCTCTCTTCGTGTGTCTGAAGATGATGAGAAAAGAAGCCAAGCCGACTGGGGGTGCTGGCAATGTTTTCAGCCTGGAAGTCACAAGGCATAATATCAGATCCTGGAGGGAAGGCTCCCATCTTCCTGTCTTTTCTCTACACTCAGCCTTCCTTGAATCTCCTTTCCAGCTCTCACTGCTTTCTTCACTCCACATCTGCGGAGGCAGTGGCCATGGGACTCTTGAAGCAGTTCGAAGGCATGCAGCTCCCAGCTGCCTCAGAGCTGGAATGGCTAGTTCCAGAGCACGATGCCCCTCAGAAGGTAGACTGCATCAGCTTTTTTTCTTTCCTTCTTTTTTTTTTTTTCCAAAGGATTTTATTTATTTGACAGAAAGAGAGAGTGTGTGCAAGTATGAACACAGGGAGTGTCAGAGGGAGAGGGAGATGCAGACTCCCTGATGAGCAGGGAGCCCCATGTGAGACTCGATCCCAGGAGCTGGGATCATGACTTGAGCCGAAGGCAGATGCTTAACTGACTGTACCACCCAGGCACTCCTCTTCAGCTGTTTTTTCTCCCACTGTCCAGCTCCAGGAGGGTGTGAGCCTTTCTGATGCTGTTCTCTTTTGTCACCTACCCCTCTTCTAGAGTGAGTCTATATATTTCTTTCCTTACTCATAGAAGCCATTTGTTACAAGTGTGTTGAGTGAAAGAAAGAATGAATGAATGAATGAATACATGCTTGCCTGGGTTTTCCCTGGCAATATTCAAAATAAGAGATAATGGCTCCTTCATTCTCCTTATTCCATATGACTGCTTACCAGACCCAGAGGTGGAAGTTCTGTGTTGTGACTACCTTTGAGACACTGAAAAAGTGAACTGTTCATATTCTCCTTTGCTCTACAAGTTGCATATAGCATAGCAAGGGCCCTGGGGTAGGTTCAGGGACAGCATCAGCAATGGGTACCACCGCACTGGAATGCCATTTCTGTTCCTTTTGCTTCGTGGAACACAAGGCCGACCTTTCTAGTAGCCTGGTGCCTTCGTGGTTTGTTTTGAGGGCCAAGGTTCCTCGAACACCTTTACCTGAAGTGTTCTTGAAATGTCTGTCATTAACTGTGTTTCTGTGATGGCCAACGGGTCAAGTCAGTGTTCCCCCAGACTATCTGTGTTTGATCACCCTGTGCTTTTCTCCTGCAGCTCCTGCCCATCCCTGACTCACTGCCCATCTCACCAGATGACGGGCAGCATGCTGACATCTACAAGCTGCGGATTCGTGTTCGTGGCAACTTGGAGTGGGCCCCACCCCGGCCTCAGATCATTTTTAATGTTCATCCAGCTCCGACGTGAGTAGCCAGTGTCTGTGTCCTTTGGGAAATGGATACATCCTCTGGGTTATTGGGGCAGTCTTCTCACCTTTTTGTCTCTGCCTCCACCCGTAACTCAGTAGCAGAGGGAGGGGATTGTCCGTCTTGTCACAAGTCTTACTCCTGCTCCTCCTGTTGCTTCCCAGAGCTAACCAGAGATAAGGTCTGAGGTCTGGTATCACTGGCCTTCCCAATTATTGCTTTTCTCCCAGTAGTTTTGTGAGATTTTCTTGGTTTTCTTCTCTTAAGATGGATGCTTTTCTTTCCTCTTGTTCTTTCCCTGTGTCCTATTCTCATCTCATATAATTGTACAGGAAGTGTGGTTCATTATTGGGGGCTGTCCCTGCCTAGACCTAAATCCTCACCTAGTAATCCTCAGTTTGAATTGGTTCTCCCAGTGGGTATGTTGGGTCCAACTCTAAAACACAGTATGTGAGCTCCCCCTCTCCCCATACTTACTTAATAGGAGCCCTGTCTTTGCCTCCTTATCCTTGACATGCCAGAGGCCTTATGTAGCTGGTATCTGCCAAAGCTATCCCCTCCCTCTCTCCTCAGGAGGAAGATTGCGGTGGCCAAGCAGAATTACCGCTGCGCAGGGTGTGGCATTCGGACCGACCCTGGTGAGCATCTTCTCCCACCCCCCTAGGACCCCCATACCACCTCCAGCAGCTGTACCACCTCACACACTCAGCAGAGGGGCTGGTCAGGGAGATAGTGAGAGGGAGGCGGCAGAGCAGAACTAGGAAAGGGAAAGAAGGGGCCTGGACCTGGAAGGTAGGTCTAGCCAAGGTCACTGGCAATCAGAGAGAAGTTATTTCTGTGGGCACGTTACCAGCATTGTGCACTGAAGAAGACTGGGTACTTCAGGCCAGGTGCTTGGAAGTTGGATCTTACCATCTCTGGCAAGGTTTGCGTCCTCAGTGGCCTTTGGGGGGACACAAAAACCACAGGCCACACTCCGTGGGTTTCTACTAGCTTTGGGAGCGCATACTGAGGTGGATGGAGCTAGGTGGTCATCCCTTCCTGCTCTTTGAAAAGGGCTAGGGGTGCTGCCTCACCGGTTTGTAGATGGGAAAGCCACATCTGACCTTTGATTTTCTGGTTTTTCCAGATTATATCAAGCGGCTGCGGTACTGTGAGTACTTGGGCAAATACTTCTGTCAGTGCTGCCATGAAAATGCCCAGATGGTCATCCCCAGCCGGGTTCTGCGCAAGTGGGACTTCAGCAAGTACTATGTCAGCAACTTCTCCAAGGACCTTCTCATTAAGATCTGGAACGATCCTCTTTTCAATGTGCAGGACATCAACAGTGCCCTCTATAGGAAGGTCAAGCTGCTCAATCAAGTCCGGGTGAGAGCCTTGAATTGCAACATCCTAGATTACCCTCCTCAACCCTCATCCCCTCCCTCTATTCATACAAGCTTTGCCCAGGTCACCACACCCCTCTGTGTCATCCTGTCAGAGCTGGAACCATCTCCTCACTCATGCTTTCTCTGCATACGTTCTCAGTCCCCGCCCTTCCCCACCTCCACTCTGAAGCCGTAGATGGCACTCAGTGACAAAAACAGGAGTTCTCCCTGCACTGAACGTATACTCAAGGAAGGAGAGGGTAGCAGCTGGGAAATTCAAATTCTGGATTTCTCAGTGGCTCTCAGTTGTGTATGTGATTTGGGAGCCCAGCCAAGCAGAGGGGGGCGCCTCTCTGACGGGAGGTCATTTTAAAGCAAGTTGTTGAGTTACAGATATAGAGAAACGTTGGGCTCTGGCTGCTGCATGCAAAGCTTCTGGGTCCCCTTGGTTCAAGGGTCTTGGTCATTCTAATGGTTTTTTCTCTCGTCTCCATACCTGGTCTTACCCCCCACTCAACCACAACATCTTCCTCTTCAGCTGCTGCGGATTCAGCTGTATCACATGAAGAACATGTTCAAGACATGCCGACTGGCCAAAGAGTAAGTCTTATGTGGAGGCCAGAGGCCTCTTGCTGGGTTAATGTCTCTGAAAGAGACATGCCCCAGCAGTTGTCCCTTATTATGTGAAGAGGGAGAATAGAGAGATTTGCAGACAACTCCAGAAATGGTAAACAAGAAGCCTATGGCAGGAACTGTGTCTCTGTTCTTCTCTCTGGAAGGGGGAGTCTCTGGTTCTTCTATCCAGGGCAGACCTACCACGCTTTGCAAGCTGGCGTGAATCACTTGCAGAAGGGCATAAAAGGCCCTTCTCTTATCCAGATACCTAGCAGTGTGGAGGGTCTGGGGTGGTCTAGAACACCTAGGCTGGCTGAGTGTTGCCCACCCTCATTGCCTCTGCCTGGGACTCTTCTCTTCCCTGTCCTGCTTCTGAATAGGGATCCTTCTGTTTTGATGGACTGCACAAAATGTTCATTTTCTGTGCCTGCTTACTTCCCCTCACTTCCTTTAGGCTTCTGGATTCCTTTGACACAGTTCCAGGCCACCTGACCGAGGATCTTCACCTGTACTCACTGAATGACTTGACTGCAACCAGGAAGGGGGAGTTGGGGCCCCGGCTTGCTGAGCTCACCAAGGCAGGGGCTGCCCACGTAGAGCGATGCATGGTGAGATGGTCTCCCTTTAGCACGGAACTGGGCTCTTCCTTAGGGATATGGAGAGTAGGATGGACTCATGTTCTTGCCATGCATCTCTAGGAAGTTGACATGGCCTGTCAGCACTATGACAGAAACTGGGCAGGATTGCTATTCCCTGGGTTGGGGAAAGGCTAAATCATCCAGATCTGAAGAACCTGGAATTCGAAGAGGATGAGGTGCTGGCATAGCCCCTGGGTAATGGGCAGGACTGAATGGGGCCTTCACTATAGAATTGTCCTCATGTGGGAGGAGAACCTGGAGCTAGAATCTAGACCGGGCCTCTGCTTTATCATTTTCGATCGGTGTGACCAGAGGAAATATGTTGCCCTCTCTGCAGTAAGCCTCAATTTTCTTGTCTTTAAAGCAAAGATAATAATACCCCTTGTCCTTTCCTCTCAGGATTTTTGAGAACTGATGACATAATTTACGTGAAAGCATTTTGTACGCTTCGTTCTATAGATGCAGGTTATTATTGTCCTTGATATACCCAACGTGCCAGAAATTCAGAAGTTCCATTTTTAGAATTTCACATCTTAGAATATGCCTGATGTATGTTCCTGTGACAGTCCCGGAATTAAAGCCTAAAACAGGGCATATGTAGAGATCCTGTGTAGCAGGGGGAATGAGACTTCACTCTAATCTGACTCAAGGCTGGGTGTTATTTTGGAGAAGTGCCCTTGTCTTCACATTTTATCTTAATTGGCTGTGGTTCCTATTTCAAAATAGAATCATCACCCACACTGGAATTTTGACTTCAGGAAGCCCTTTGTGGCACCATTCCTTCCTTTTCGTCCCCATGTCGCAAACCACTCTTGTAGCTGGAGTTTCTCAAGCTCTCTTATAGCCACTTTAAAGCTCTGTCTCACACTGCCCAGTCCTGGCCCCAGTTTGGCTCTCAGGCTCCCGAGTCCAACTGGCACGAGAACCCCTGAGAACCCACTCAAGTCTTATTTGTATTTTGCTCTTTCCCTCACGTGTTCATCCCCTGGTCCCCGTCCCTGGTATGAGGCCTCTCATTTTGCTGCCTGTCCCTTTCCTCCCCAGCTCTGCCAAGCCAAGGGCTTCATCTGTGAGTTCTGTCAGAATGAGGATGACATTATCTTTCCTTTTGAGCTCCATAAGTGCCGGACCTGTGAAGGTAAGGGCCAGTGCCCGCTGTTGAGTGGGCAAACAAGACTGAACCCAAGGCTAATTGATTTCCCTCAGCCTTCCCTGTTAACAGGAGTTGAATTTGACTCCACAACTCCCTGTTTTCAGCCTGGACGTACCAAGCCTTGGTGGTGAGAAGTGGCTGTGACAGTGACTTACTTACAGCCTGAGATAATACAAGTTTTTCTCTGTTCTCTTCCCAACCCGAATAGAATGTAAAGCGTGTTACCATAAAGCTTGTTTCAAGTCTGGAAGCTGTCCCCGGTGTGAGCGGCTGCAGGCCCGGCGGGAACTGCTGGCCAAACAGAGCCTGGAGTCTTACATGTCAGACTACGAGGAGGAACCCACGGAAGCCTTGGCCCTAGAGGCCACCGTCCTGGAGGCCACCTGAAGAAGGCGCATTAAACCCTCTTTCCAGGGGCCAGGGTCACATGTAATGCAGAACTGAGCCACCCTTTCAAGGACTTTCCCCACTTGGGTTTTTTTTTTTCCTTTAATTCTTATCATTATGATTTTTTTTTTTTAATGACTTGTCTAACGTCCATGTAAATCAACCTTTGTTAGGTTGGTGGGGTCCAATCTGTTGTGACAATTTGTAGGTACCGGGTATTTCCATCAGAACTGACATATGAGTCCTTATGTGAAGCTTCTAGTGCCTCTGTCGGGAATGGACGGTGAGACCTGATTCTTCAGACATCCGTGGCCTTCTCTACTTGGACCAGATCTGGTTTCAGCTGCATTTCAAGTATCATTTCCGGTTTTATTTTGTTTTAGTTCTGGAGCTTCTCAGTCAGGCCTTTTGCAACCAACTGACTTCTCCTTTGCTGCTGAAATAGGAGGATGGAGTTTTCTCTCTCTGTCCTGGAATGGAGTCAGACTGGGCCCTGAGGAGAAGCAGCAGAGAATGGGACTGCATCGTGGGCATCCTGTCCAATTTACATAGGTCTTTGTGAGGCCGTGGAAATAGCATTGTTACCTGGAATCCTCAGTGACCCTGAGGCCACCTTGACCTCCTTGTTTGATATCGTCTAGGCATTGAAGTGTCACAGACTGACTTTCTTTACCCCGGTGGGGTTGAAGCAAAGAAGCATAACTGTTACTTAAGCCAGGCCCCTTCATGGCCTTCCACCAGGCAGAAGCGAGGCTGCAGCTCTATTGCTTCGAGAGCATTTATTCAGTCAGAGGAGCTGTTGGCTTCCTTTTACGTGATAAGCTCTCTTTTAGTCATCCTAGCTCTGGTGCAGATATGATCTTTCAAGCTCAGGCAAGTCCCCGATATCACCCTAAGTTGCAGACAGAAACTCCATCCACCGTCTTAGTTGTGGGTCTCTTGCCACTGTGTTCTCTGTTAGATGGTCATTTTGGTTCTGAGTGAAGGTATGGCCCCACTCCATTCTCATCCCCTCCCTGCATCAGAGCTGGGACCCTCCTTGGTGGCTGAACTCTTGCCTTAGTTTCTTTTGTTAAAATCAAGGTGGGGGCAGGGAGATTTCTGCCATTAGTGGGGTGAGAAAACTTGGCCATTTGTGGGTGTGAGTGTGAGTGTGAATGTTCTTATTATGCACTGAGTTCTGTAGTCTGGTGATATCCATATGTTCACTCATTCTTTTCATATTACTAATTTTAAACACACCTTTAACATACCTTTTCTTAAAATCTGCATTTTGATGGGACCGTGAATATGTCTGTGGTATTCTTTACGTTGCCGTAGCCCCGACCCCCACCTAGAATGCCAGTCAGGGCTGCTGTTCTGAGGGCTGGTAGCTCTGTGAACAAGAGCCCACAGCACTTTTTCCCTGGGCCTGATTTCTTGTATACCTGTATTTCCATAATTGGCTGCTGGTAGAAAAAACTTGGTTTGGATGCTGCCCCAGAAAGCTGAACAGAAAGCAGCACACAGTCGGCGGAAGCTGATGAGTGACTGAGCTGGAGATAGCCAGGAGTCTCACAGGAAGTGGAAGGGGCTGTAGGGTAATGACCAGAGCTTAGGCTTCACCTGGGCCAGAGGGAGAAGGGAACAAGTGACCCATGGCATTGGTCTCTCTTCCTCAGACTTAGGATCAGGCCAGAAGACCCTGAGGCTCTTCTCCCTTCAAGTCATAGAGAAGGCTCTGAGGCCAAGTCCTGTAGCCCAGCCCGGTTTTGAGGGGCTAACTAGGAGCTCCGTTGTCCTTCAAAGAGCTTTGGGAATGGCCCCATACTACTCAAGTCTTACTAAGGGTTAGGCCTCAGATTCAAACTCAGGGGTTTGTTAAAGAAAAAGCTGAGCTCTGTGTCCAGTTTTGGTATACATTACATATCTAGCTCCTCAGTCTTAAGTCACTACACTGGAGGAGAGAGGCACTGTCATTATTATCCCACCTGTTTTGTATTAGCAGAGGACCAAAGGATGGAAACCCTGACAGTTTCCAAAGTTGAGCTCAACGATCTTACAGCCTCCTGGTTTTTCACTTATTTTTCTCCACCTTCCCCATTCCATCTTCTTAGATTGCATAGCTGTTTTAGTGACCCTGACACTCTGCTGTCATTATTGTCCAAATACCCATTTATTTATTTATTTGAGAGGAAAGAGAGAGAGGAGTAAGTATGGGATGTTTTGAAAGCACTTTGCAACTTACAGCAGTTTCTAAAAACCCCCAGCTGTTGTGGGGAAAAGTCTGAATGCACTGAAGAGCATTCCTTCTAAATGAAATGGGAGGGAAGAAGTTCTTTTTTATAAATAAAGGGAAAAAAGTTATAAGTTGGCTTACAAGGTAGAGACAAGGTTCAAGACATAGCAGAAGAGTGGAAGGCAGGTATTTTCCACTTTAATGAGGCTGTTATTGACTTTCTCTGCCAAAGCTTTAGAGCTTCTGTTAAATTAACATAAAAGGAGCAAGAGTCTAAATAGAGATGTTCTGTTCATGTACAACTTGTGTTCTGAACTGGATTTCTACTCGCTGTAATTCATACACAGCCTAACAGTCTGTTGTCATCTTCAATAAACTAAGGAAATGAAATTCCTGCCTGTTATTTTTCTGCTTTGATTATCAGGAAATGGTATTGAGTGTCTACTGTAAAGCAGGCATGTTTGAAAATTCAGAAGCTTCCTGAATTCTGACGCAAAGAAAACTGGACCTTCCAAGTCAGGAAAAGTGGGTGTGAGAATATGTTGTCACTGACTTGCTGTGTGACCTTGAGCAGATCACTTTGCTTCTCTGGATTTCTGTTTCTTCATGTATCAAAGATACGGGTGCTAGTCCTTACCAGTGCACGAGGTGTGCCCCCTACCCATCCTTTTGATGTGAATATCTTATTTTAAAATGAGGTAGGGGCACCTGGCTGGCTCAGTCAGTGGAGCGTGCGACTCTTGATCTCAGGGTGGTGGGTTCAAGGTGCAGAAGGTACTTCAAAATAACAAATTTTATTAAAAGAAAATTAACAATAAGTGAGGTAAATCTTTCTCTGATTCTCACTTCTGTGAACAACTTGCTCTGAGTTTCTCTCTTATGTTCTTGGCCCACTGGAGCTCCAGCTTCCCCTTTGCAACTTTCTGAACAATTCTGCTTTGACGTCCCTTGGCCATCTCCCACTAATGTGTCCAAACCCAACATAAATATCGTATTCCCCCTAATCTAACCAATAGTCACCCCAGCTTGAAAATTTGGTTTTCTTCAACTCCTTCCTCTCCAAGTTAGCTAGCATGTTTAGCTAACAAAGCATTATCTCCTTCCGACCACCTGTCATCAAGTTCTGCTGATTTTTCTCTTGAAAATAAATCTACCTTGTCCTTTCCTATCATTCGCACACAAATTTAGGTTCTTATCTTATATCTCAACCATCTCTAGCCATGCCAATCTCTTCCTGTTTAATCATCTGTCAAACATTTGGGTACCTGCTCTCTGCCAGTTTCTCTACTAGGCTCTATGGCTATTGCTGGGAGAAAAATGGAGGCACTAAAATGAATATTGTAATTATAAGCTCCAATAAGAGCTGTGAAGGAAACGAGTAGATGCTACTACATTAAAAAACATCATAATTTAAATTGGAGACAAGTAAGTCCCCTGATGAGGCAGGGTAGGGAGAAAAGGATTCCAGATGGGGACTGTCATATGTGTTGGTGCTGACACAGGAGGAGTTTGGGCAAGGAACTGCAGGAAGAACCAAACTGCAAATTTTAGCTTTTATTCTTAGAACACTGGAAAGCCATCGAAGAGTTCTAGTCAGAGAAGTGACTCAGCTGGTTAAAATGTCAGTGTGTACTTTCCAGAGAATAAATAGAGTAAAGCAAGAGTAGAAGCAGTGGGATCTTCTAGAGGGTTGGCTCTAGTGACTCAAGAGAGGAATTATGTTGATTTGGACGAGGGTGTGGAATATTGTCATCACTGTCCACTCATTACCCCAGACCTCTGAAAACAAGACGCATTCCAAATGTTCTACAATGACTTGGGCATTTTAAATCAGTGAAGGAAAGGCTGAGGATCAAGAGATTGGAAAGATACTGGGAGAAATGACACAACCCATGAAAATTAGCAACTAAGTGTCAGAAAGCACAGAGACCAGGACAACCCTAGGAACCTCCGCTGCAGGATTTGCAAACCGCTTGAGCCTGGCTGCCAGTGAGGCAGGCCAAAGGGTAACAACTGTGCTGGGGACTCACTCCCAAATATTAGGACACATCCAAAAGAAAGGGGAGTTATGAGTTGGGGAGTCGTCCATTGGGGCCTTGACTATGTTATCAATCCCTGTAGCCCCAGGAGTGTGTACATTTGCTCTATCCTCTAATGGTACAGAATAGGCATAGTTTTTATAGCATCTTGGTTAAAGTGAGGCCCAAGCTTGCTTCCGTTTTCCTATAAACTTCTGGCTTAGAGTGTGGGGAAAAGGGATCACTCTGCCCATCCCATCCTGCTGACTGCCCTGGTCAGCTACAGTCTTCTCCCATATTCAGTCTCCAGGATATCCAAATGCTTGCTTAAAATATTAGGGATAGCAGCTGCCAGATGGCCTACGCTTACCCATTGCAAGCTTGATGTTTTCAGGATCAAAGATGAATGTGATTAACAAGGAAAGAGAATCTGCTTAGCACTACTCCTTTAGGAGTATGGCGAGCATTAGGCTGTGTTACCCTTGCCGCCTTCTTTTCTGTGAACTACTTCTGGAGGCTTTGGAGGGACATCAGAGATTTAGTCATTAATTTTCCATGGATTCTGTCATTTATCCCAATATCATGACCGTGTCTTCATACCAGACAAGCGAGGTGAGGGTTAGTGGGTTAAAATAAATCTTGAGTGGTGGGAGGGTTCTTAGGTAGGTGGGAGTTTTAGGGATCAGCCTTCTGAGAGGCTGCAGTAGGCCAGTAAGATGCAAGACTGCGACCCAGCAGTGTAGCCCAGATGACCTGGAATCTTTTTTGGCCACTTTGTCACTGTAGGTACATCCTGTCATTTTTTCTCACTGCCCTGGGAATATCTCACTTGTTTTCCTTTTAAACAGTGATGCTTGTAGTTCTCAACTTGCTTTATCACCCTACTGGCCCATGGCAGGAACAGAAGCTAGCCTCCCAGCTTCTCCCCCAAACCCCTGTTTCCACAGCCAGCCCCCAACGGCTTCAGCACTAGAAGTGGCAGGGGGGTGGGGGGACAAGCAAGTAGAAGGTTCTTTCTCTCCTTTCCCTCCTTACCTCCTAGCCTTTGCCACTTAAAATCTGAGGAAAGAAATTCAGCCTAGATGCCAGCCATAGGTCTCCCTGCGCCATGGACTAAAAGATTTGTAATCTCTGACTTAACCAACCACTGGAAGCCCCACAACTACAGATCTACCTAAAAGAAAGTCCTGACACAGAGAAAAGCAGGAATGAGCCTACAGAGGAAAAGGGAATGAAAGAGAGCTGCTTCTCTCTCTTTCTCTTTTGTTTGTTCAATAGTTAGATAATTTCCAATACATTCACATGCTTAAAGTATACAAAAAAGTATACAGTGAAAAGCCTCCTATGTCTAGCCATCCATGTTGCCCAGTTTTTGCCTCACCCCCTTTAGTAGCCCCTCATTAATTTTCCATCTATTCTTAGAGAGTTTCTTTATGGAAAAATAAGCAAATAATATATTCTTTTTATTCTGGGGATCCTGGGTGGCTCAGTTAGTTAAGCATCCGACTCTTGTTTTCGGCTCAGGTTATGATCTCAGGATGCTGAGATCAAGCCCCATGTTGGGCTCTGTGCTCAGTGGGAAGTCTGCTTGAAGATTCTCTCCCTCTGCCCCTCCCCCCAATAAATAAATCTTTAAAAAAACCCAAATATATACTTTTTTTAAAAAAAAGTTTTATTTATTTGAGAGAAAGAGAGTGAGGGAGAGAGAACATGAGTGGAGTTGGGGCGGGGGGGGGAAGAAGGAGAGGGAGAAGCAGACTTCTGGCTGAGCAGGGATCTAGGCTTGGGGCTCGATCCTAGAACCCTGACATCATGGCCTGAGCTGAAGGCAGACATTTAACTGACTGAGCCACCCCGGGGCCCCCAAAATATATACTCCTTAACCTTTACCCTTAAAAAAAAATTGGCCTATTATATATAGATATAAATACCTTGCTTTTTTAAAAACAGTATCTTAAATAATTTTCTGTATCAGTACATAAAGAGTTTCCTTATTTTTTCTTATAGCGGCGCATTTTCCATTGTATGATTGGACAATACTTGGTTCAACAGTTACCTATTGATGAGCACTTAAGTTGTTTCCTATCTATTGTTGTTACAAACAATGCTGCAATGAAAAATCTGGTCGTACATTATTTTATATGGGTGCAGGTATTTATAGGATAAATTCTCCAAAGTGGAACAACTGGCACAAAATACAGGTGCATTTGTAATTTTGGTAAATATGGTCAAATTGATCTCCAGAGTGGGGATGAGGAGATTGGAGCAGGGGAGAGGATGGAAAACATTACTGTGAGGTCACACTCCTTTGGCTAAAACTCACCACTATTTCTGTCTACAAGATAAAGTTTGGTTCCTGACCCTGGCACATACAGGATCTTCATAACATGGCCACACTTTAACTTCCTAACGTCACTTCCTGCCATTCCTTGAACTACTCGCAATTTCCCAACTATGCCTTGATCCTTCTTCCTTTGAAGAGCTAATTCAGCTATATCCTGGTTTTCTCTGATTTATTCTCTACCCATCCTCCAAGAGCCCTTAGCACTGTCTCTGGGCCTCTGTTAGAACACTTCTCACGCGGTCTTGTCATTTAGCATTTTCTCTAAAAGCACAACGGACAAGTGAATGAACGGGATGAAAGCATGAATGGCCAGGTGGCCATCGGAATGTAAGGAACTGGCTGTTCTACATGGGAACAAGAATGGCCAGAAGTACACTGTGGGACAAAGGACAGGAATGTTCTGACTTTGCCTCCAACTACCACCCCTCTTAGCTCTCTTATTTCTTTCCTTGGGACCATATCTTTGCGGTGGTTACTTTCCTAAATCTTAAAGTGATAAAAATATACTCATATCCCTTCTCTTCCCTCAGCTGCTTTGCAACTGTTCATGTGTTGTTTTGTCCAGCAGCTATTATCAGGGAACGTAACATTCCAACTGCCCTTTACTCACCGTATTATTAAACAGCCAGCCTTTCCTTGCCAGGGACTAAACTGGGAGACAGGATGATATTTAGATTCCCTAAAAACACCCTAGGGATTTAAAAATCTTCAAGTCTACACAGTAAGCTGAGAGAATGATAAAGCCACATGAAAAACTACTGAAGCTGTTAAAATGTCCAAACATTTTCCACCTAGAGATAGAAAAATAGCTTATAGTACAAAATCTTACTTGTTCTAAGAAGCATAGTTTATTGTTGCAAAGTAGTTGTGGTTCACACAAAGTCAAAGCCTGACAGCCAGCAAGTTCTCAAGCTTCTCTTCTCAACATTTAACTTAGACTTGAGATCTGCATAGGCTAAGTTCAAGAACACTGTTTAAAAGGTGGGGAGAACACCAGACCAGCAACCAACCAACCAACCATCCATCCATCCATCCATCATGCTGGATGTGGAGCCTGCTGGAGACTCTATCTCTTTCCCTCTGCCCTCACCACCCACCCCCAACCCCACTCACACTCTCTTTCTCAAAAAAAAAAAAAAAAAAAAAAGTATGGAAATAGAAAAGAGCTAGTTTACAATGGAGAAACCTAGCCAATACTACCTTAATTAAGTGATTGAAGTTAATACCACCAGTGACAACATATGGATATTATGCATTCTGGATATAATGTGAGGGGAAGGGCATGTCACTTCTATGGTGTTCTTTCCAAAAACCCATACCCTCAATCTAGTTAAGAGGGAAACATAAGACAAAGCCGATTTGAATACTTTCTACAAAATAGCTGACCTGTACTCCTCCTCAAAACTGGCAAGGTCAGGAAAAGCAAGACTGAGAAACTGCTGCACACCAGAAGAGGCTAAGAAGACATGATTAAATACGGTGTTCTGTCCTGAATTAGATCCTGGAACAGGAAAAGGACATTAGCAGTAAAACTTGTTAAATCTGAGTAAAATCTGAAGTTTGATTAAATGTAATGTAAAAATGTTGGTTTCTTAGTGTTAAAAAATGTAAGATGGTAACATTAACGAAAACAGAAATTTTCAAGAACTCCCACACTATCTTTGAAACCTTTCTGTAAGTCTAAAATTATTCAAGAATAAATTCATATATAAAAATATATATAAAGAGTGCACTTGTGATGAGGCAGGTGTTGTATGGAAATATTGAATCACTAAATTGTACATGTGAAACAAATATTACACTGTATGTTAACTAACTGGAATTTGAATAAAATTTAAAAAAATATATATATATATGTCATTATTACAACTATGAAAAAATATCCCTGGAAAGAAAAAATACGTAAAGGAAGAGAAGGAAAGAAATAAAAAAAATACTAAAATACATGAGTTTCTATTGAAATGATGGGATTTTGCAGTAATTTTTTTCCCTCTTTGTGTACATATTGAATTATTTGCAAAGTTGTCATTTTATGTTTTAGGATGTAAAGAGCTAATTTTGGTTTGGTTTGGTTTGATTTTAAGGAAAAATAATTATTTCCCATGAAATGCAGAGGGAATGTACAAAAAGTATATAGATATTAAAGGACAGTTAAGGCAGCTGTTGCTTTAAAATACTATCTAAACATTCTTTAGCACAAGATAAGGTGACCCAAATTGGCCCAGAAGATATCCAGGCCTCCTCCCTTCTTGATCTTCCAGTCTTTTGCCCAGTCCCTCTGAGAACTGGTGTCTCTCTCTAGGCTTTCTGACCCGAGAGCACACCAGGAAGAGGACACCTTGGAGTTTCCAAAAACGATTTGCACATCCAGACTTAGAAATCTTGGTTTCTATCCTTAATGGTTTGTAGGGTCCCCATCATTACCTTAATCCTGGAGGAACTTTGGCTTCTGGGTTCGTTCCAACTAATTATGGTCCCTGTGAAGGCTGGGGCAGGATGAGGTAGGGGCAGAGACAGGACTAGTGGGATGCAAGAAAAGTTCCCGTTACTGCCAAGTTTTAGAGTGGAAGGCCCAGGCAATTTCATCTAACCAGTTTTCCACAGACTTATCAGATTCTAGCTATTTCAGACTACAAACAACACTATTTGACTCTGGCATGACTCTCATCGTAAGCAGAAACTAATATGGGCAGAAACTACTCCTTCATTTGCACTTACTTGCCCTTACCATGCC
This sequence comes from Mustela nigripes, assembly GCF_022355385.1. Taxonomy (NCBI): domain Eukaryota; kingdom Metazoa; phylum Chordata; class Mammalia; order Carnivora; family Mustelidae; genus Mustela; species Mustela nigripes. Next base: position 101,423,830 of record NC_081558.1, read on the forward strand.
CCCTTTGGACTCAAACAGAAGTAAAATCTTAACACTCAGGATGAAGAGTTTACTAGTCAAACAAATATTTATGCAGTCTGCATTCTTTCCACAACATACCAGTCAACTCAGAAGCCCCAGAAAAAAGATAGACAGAGCAAGGCTTCTTTTTAATCCTTAGTTAATATCTTTCCCCACAAAAACCTTACCAGATTTTTGTTTTTAACCCTCTGACAAGGGGTGGGTACCTGGCTCAATCTGGATTGCCTGAACGCATTCCCTAGACTATGAACCTTAACAAGTTAACCAAAGACCAAAAAAATGGATGGGCACTTATTCAGTCTAGCATGACCATAAGACTGTCTGCCTGCCTCTCAGATTCTGGGGCTGCCAGGTTCTTAACCTGTTCTGAGTCTAATTCTTTAGCTTTCCCTACAAATCTTTTTAGTATATTTCTTTGTTTCTTAAGTTAGCAGTTTCTGTTTCTGACCAAGTATCCTGGTATTGTCAAAGAACAGGTGAAAGAGAAGGCAATGATTGGAATAATCCACAAATTATGCAATCAAATACTGACTTTGTCTGATTTAAACTGTTCCAAATCGAAGATGGTAGAGAAGTAGCAGGCTGAGACAACATCAGGTAGCAGGAGATCAGCTAGACAGCTTTTCAAACCATTCCAAACACCTACAAATCCAACAGGAGATCAAAGAGAAGAAGAGCAACAATTCTAGAAACAGAAAATCAACCACTTTCTGAAAGGTAGGAACAGCGGAGAAGTGAATACAAAGCGATGGGAAGATAGACCGTGGTGGGGAGGGGCCGGCTCCTGGCAAGTGGCAGAGCAATGGAGAACAAAATCAGAACTTTTATAAGTCAGCTCCACTAAGGGATATTGCTCCAGAGGCTAAACCGGGGTGAAGCCCATGCAGCGTCAGCGTGGCCCAGGTCCCGCGGGGTCACAGAAGGATCAGGGGTGTCAGAGTGTCACAGAGCTCACAGGTATTAGAGTGGGGAAGCCAGCTACAGAGACAGAGCCGAGGAGTGAGCTCTCAACTCTGGGGTACCTTGAGCTGTAATCTGTGGCACAGGCCACTGCTCTGTGAGTGGAGACCCCGGGGAGACCCCGACCTGGAAGAGCTCAGGGATCTGTGGGGTTTGGAGACTCTAGGCGGGGCCATGTGCCGGAGACAGTAGATGTTTGGTCACAGGCTGGGTGAGCTTGGAGCATGGCCGGAGGCCAGGGAGACAGGAGTGATTGAGCGCTTTTCTCTGTGGGCGCACTGAAGAGTGGGGCCCCGAGCCAGAGATTAGGAGGCCACCATTTTCATTCCCATCCTCTGGAACTCTACGGAAAGAGTTCAGGGAAAAAAAGCTCCCGAAAGCTTAGCCCAGCCCCTAATAAGGGTGAGCAAAGACACTTGAGAATCACTACAACAGGCCCCTCCCCAAGAAGATCAACAAGAAATCCAGCCAAAACCAAGTTCACTTACCAAGAAGAACAGCGGAATTCCAGAGGAGAAGAAAGCAAAGCATGGAATTCATGGCTTTCTCCCCATGATTCTTCAGTCTTGCAGTTAATTAATTAATTTTATTTTTTTCTGCTAATTTTTTTTAACTTTCACCCTTTCCTTTTTTAACGTTTTTTAAATTAGTTTATCTTAACAATACCTTTCATGAAAAAAATCTTTTTGAACCTTCATTATTATAGTCACATTTTATCTAACTTTATTTTTTGTATACACATGGGTTTTTTCTTCTAATAAATTTGGGGTACAACTTCTTCTAATAGATCAAAATATACCCTAAATCTAGCTCCGGGCTTGTTCTAATCTCCAGCCTGAGTAAATTCTCTCCACTTTCTTTTTCTTTATTCTCCCAACCAACTTACTTTATCAACTCCCTTTCTAGAAATTAAAAAAAAATTTTTTTTTCATCTTTATAGGCACATTCCATCCCTTCATGGTGTTTACCCTTATAAATGTTTTTCACTCTTCAAAATTTTAGGAGGTAGTTTCTTCTGAGAGACCAAAATCCTCACAAAATTAAGTGGGTGGCCCTGTTTTAGTCACCAGTCTTTTATATATATATTATATATAATATATATAAATATTAATATAGTAATATATTATATTACTGTATTAATTATATAATTAATATATTAATTATATATTAATTATATCATATACAATTCTATATTGTTTATATAATTGATTAATATTAATATATATTAATATATATAAAAGAAAAATATATAAATCTATATATTTTTTTATATTTTTATTTATTTGTTTTCTTTTTCTAATTTTTTTTTTCTGAATTTCTTTTTATCCCCTTTCTCCCCACCATGATTTGGAATCTCTTCTGATTTGGATAAAGCACATTTTCCTGGGGTCTTTTAGTATTTTATTTGCTCCTTCATATATTCTTATCTGGACAAAATGACAAGGCAGAAAAACTCACCACAAAAAAAGAAAAAAGTACAAGAGGCAGTACTGAAGGCTAGGAACCTAATCAATACAGATATTGGTAATATGTCAGATCTAGAGTTCAGAGTGATGATTCTCAAGGTTCTAGCCGGGCTTGAAAAAGGCATGGAAGATATTAGAGAAACACTCTCCGGAGAGATAAAAGCCCTTTCTGCAGAAATAAAAGAACCAAAATCTAACCAAGTTGAAATAAAAAAAAAGCTATTAATGAGGTGCAATAAAAAATGGAGGCTCTTACTGCTAGGATAAATGAGGCAGAAGAAAGAATTAGTGATATAGAAGACCAAATGACAGAGAATAAAGAAGCTGAGCAAAAGAGAGACAAATGCGGGACCATGAAGGGAGAATTCAAGAGATAAGTGACACCATAAGACAAACAACATTAGAATGATTGGGATTCCAGAAGAAGAAGAAAGAGGGGAACAGAAGGTATATTGGAGAGAATTATTGTAGAGAATTTCCCTGATATGGCAAAGGGAACAAAGCATCAAAATCCAGGAGGTTCAGAGAAACCACCCTCAAAATCAATAAGAATAGGTCCACACCCCATCACCTAATAGTAAAATTTACAAGTCTTAGTGACAAGGAGAAAATCCTGAAAGCAGCCCAGGAAAAGAAGTCTGTAACATACAAAGGTAAAAATATTAGATTGGCAGTGGACTTATCCACAGAGACCTGGCAGATCAGAAAGAACTGGCATGATATATTCAGAGCACTAAATGAGAAAAACATGCATCCAAAAATACTGTATCCAACTAGGCTATCATTGAAAATAGAAGGAGAGATAAAAAACTTCCAGGACAAACAAAAACTGAAAGAATTTGCAAACACCAAACCAGCTCTACAGGAAATATTGAAAGGGGTCTGTTGGGTCCCCCAAAATTGGGTACCCCAATAATGGGTCCGTGATTAAAGGTGTGAGACTGATACAAAGCGAAGGTCAAGCAAAGCTTTATTTTGTGCCAAGCATCAGGAATCAGACCGACCATCAAACAGACCGGTTGGGGCCACCCCTACAGAGAGGATGACCCCTCCCTGCTTTCCAGACTAATTTTTATAAAGCAAAGGCCATGTGGTTGGGCCTGGCCATGCACAGGTGGCCAATGAGATTGTAACACACAGAGAAAGCTGCACAGTCATGCTAGGTGACCAATTGAATTATAATTTACCCTAGTAGACATTTGATTTAGCCTATCACACCTTGGTTAGGATTGGTGCCAAAAGGCTCCCAAAGGGTGGGGGCCCATACTCCTTGGTAGCTAGGAGACAGTATGCACCCCCACTGTTTGAATACCTCCACCTAGCCTGACCACCCTTGTACTTGGACTTTGTTACCTGGGACTGGTTTCCGGGACTTGTTTTAAAGTAAGTTCTCCTGGGTGGGGGGGGGGGGGGGGGACGGCGCAAGGTCAATTTCAGTTTTACAACAAAATGGCAGTTCAACCGGGGTGGGGCCGCTCTGGCTGAATAGGCCCTTACAGGGTCCTCTAAGTAAAGAGAGACCCTAAAAATAGTAGACCAGAAAGGAACAGAGACAATATACAGTAACAGTCACCTTAATTCATACAATGGCACTAAATTCATATCTTTCAATAGTTACCCTGAATGTAAATGGGCTAAATGCCCCAATCAAAAGACACAGGGTATCGGGGGCGCCTGGATGGCTCAGCGTATTAAGCCTCTGCCTTTGGCTCCGGTCATGATCTCAGGGTCCTGGGATTGAGCCCCATATTGGGCTCTCTGCTCAGCGGGGAGCCTGCTTTCCTCCCTCTCTCTCTCTGCCTGCCTCTCTGCCTACTTCTGATCTCTGTCTGTCAAAAAATAAATTAAAAAAAAAAAGACACGGGGTATCAGAATGAATAAAAAAACAAAACCATTAATATGCTGCCTACAAGAAACTCATTTTAGACCCAAAGACACCTCCAGATTTAAAGTGAGGGGCTGGAAAACAATTTACCATGCTAATGGACGTCAGAAGAAAGCTGGGGTGACAGTCCTTATATCAGATAAATTATATTTTAAGCCAAAGACTATAATAAGAGATGAGGAAGGACACTGTATCATACTCAAAGAGTCCGTCCAACAAGAATATATAACAATTTTAAATATCTATGCCACTAATGTGGGAGCAGCCAACATATAAACCAATTAATAACAAAATCAAAGAAACACATCGACAATAATACAATAATAGTAGGGAACTTTAACACTCCCCTCACTGAAATGGACAGATCATCCAAGCAAAAGATCAACAAGGAAATAAAGGCCTTAAATGACACACTGGACCAGATGGACATCACAGATATATTCAGAACATTCCCTCCCAAAGCAACAGAATACTCATTCTTCTCTAGTGCACATGGAACATTTACCAGAATAGATCACATCCTCGGTCATAAATCAGGTCTCAACTGGTATCAAAAGATTGGGATCATTCCTGGCGTATTTTCAGACCACAATGCTCTGAAGCTAGAACTCAATCACAAGAGGAAATTTGGAAAGAACCCAAATATATGGAGACTAAGGAGCATCCTTCTAAAGAATGAATGGGTCAACCAGGAAAGTAAAGAGGAATTGAAAAAATTCATGGAAACAAATGATAATGAAAACACAACGGTTCAAAATCTGTGGGACACAGCAAAGGCAATCCTGAGAGGGAAATATATAGCAATACAAGCCTTTCTCAAGAAACAAGAAAGGTCTCAATAAGCTGTCACAAGACATGCCTGTGTGATTCTTTTCATCTACTTTGTTTATAACTCAGTGTTTGGATACTGTTACTGTCCTTTAGGAACATATTTTTGTTATAAAATAGGACTACAGAGGGGCATCGGTTGGCTCGGTCCATAAGTGTCTGCCTTCAGCTCAAGTCATGATCTCAGGGTCCTGCTCACCAGGAAGCTGGCTTCTCCCTCTCCCACTCCCCAGGCTTATGTTCCCTCTCTCGTGGTCTCTCTCTGTCAAATAAATAAATAAAATCTTAAAAAAAAATAGGACTGCACAAATGAAACCATTGGATATGGAATATTTACTATGTGTTGAGAATTCTGCTGAGTTCTTTATATGTATGACCCATTTTGTCCTCCCAACAACCCTATAAAGTCAATACCATCAGTGTTTCCATTGGGAAAAGCAATCAAGGCACAAAGAGTTTAAGTAACCTGCTCAGAGTGACACTGTTAGCAAACAGTGGAGATGGAGCCCAAATACAGGCAACCTGTCTTCATAAACCCCACTCTTCACCACTCCCTTATGCTGCAATGAACGACCATGATGGAGTTCTAGAAGGTCAGAAAAGGGGAGATGAATGTGGCCAGAGTGACTAGGGGAGGCCTCAAGGACTTCTTGGTTCTGGAGCTGACTCCCTTAGGCTGAGTGGGATTTCATGTTAAGAGGAGAGGGAAGAGCCTCTTGGGGAAGAGAGGAGTCAGTGCAGCAGGAGCGAAAGCACAGAGCTGGGACTAAAAATAGCCTTTAGACAACTAGGAAAGTACAGAGAGAGTTTCCTTTGTTAATTGTTCAAGGAACAATTGGATAATGATGGGGGGGGTCAGATCATCAGCGGTCTTGAAAGACCTATAAACCATTAGGACTTTACCCTGCAGCGTTTATAGGGAGTGACAGCAAACAACTTTTTTTTTATGATAGAAAATTGCAAACATGCACAAAGATATTGAGAGTAGTATACTAAACCTGTGCATACCTGTTATCCAGATTTAGCAATTGTCAAGTTACAATTGTATTTCATCTATATCCCTAACCACTACTCCTACCAAGGTTATTTTGAAGCAAATCTCAGACATCATATTACTTCATGTGTACATATTTCAGTGTTATGTAGAAAATTCCAAGAAATCTATTTTTAAAACACTGTTAGAAATAATAAGTGAGTTAGTTTAGGGGCCCTGGATGGCTCAGTTGACTAAGTGTCTGCCTTTGGCTCAGGTCGTCTTCCCAGGGTCCTGGGATTGAGCCCCACATCGGGCTTCCTGCTCAGCGAGGAGCCTGCTTCTCCTTCCCCCTGCTCTTGTCGGCTCCCTCTCTCTCCCCTTATCAAATAAATTTTTAAAAAAATAAAAGAAAGAAAAGTAGTAATAAGTGAGTTTACCAATATTGCAGGATATAAAGTAATCATACAAAACCCAATTGCCTTTCTATATTCTAGCAATGAACATGAAAATTACAAATTTATAATCACTAAAAAAACCCCAAACAAAACACTTACGTGTAGATCAAACAAAATATGTACAGGATTGGGGTGCCTGGGTGTCTCAGTCATTAAGCATCTGCCTTTGGCTCAGGTCATGATCCCAAGGTCCTGAGATCAAGCACCACATCGGGTTCCATCTCCCACTCCCCTTGCTTGTGTTCCCTCTCCTGCTATGTCTATAAATGTTTACAGATAAATAAACTCTTTAAAAATATATACAGGATCTCTATGCTGCAAGTACAAATTGCTGATGAAAGAAAGATCTAAATGAATGGAAAGATAGATTATGTTTGTGGATTGGAAGACTCAACATTGTGAAGATGTCAGTTCTCTCCAAATTTATACACAGGTTTGAGGCAACTCCTATCAAAACACCAGCAAGATTTTTTGTCTATAAGAACAAGATTATACTAAATTTTATATGAAAAGACAGAGAAACAAGAATAACTAAAATAATTTTGAAAAAGAATAAAGTGGGAATCAGTCTGTCAATTTCAAGACTTACTATGTAGCTATAGTAATCAAGGACTGTATGGTCCTTGGTGGAGGGACAGACATATAGATTAATGGAACAGAATAGAGAACCCAGAAATAGACCCACACAATTCTGCCTACCTGATTTTTGACAAAGAGGCCAAAGCAATTCAATGGGAGAAAGATAGTCTTTCATAAATGGTGCTGAAGCAATTGGAAACCCATAGGAAAAAAAAAAAAAAAGAAGAACCTTGACTTGAAATTAATTCAAAATACATCACATCCTTAAATGTAAAATTATAAAACTTTTAGAAAAAAAAATCTCAGGATCTCTGGTTAGGCACAGAATTCTTTTTTTTTTTTTTTTAAAGATTTTATTTATTTATTTAACAGAGAGAGATCACAAGCAGGCAGAAAGGCAGGCAGAGAGAGAGGAGGAAGCAGGCTCCCTGCTGAGCAGAGAGCCAGATGCGGGGCTCGATCCCAGAACCCTGGGATCATGACCCGAGCCGAAGGCAGCGGCTTAACCCACTGAGCCACCCAGGCGCCCCCAGGCACAGAATTCTTATATTTGACACCAAAAGCACCATTTATAAAGGGAAAAACTGATAGATTGGACTTCATCAAAATAAAAACTTTTGATCTGCAAAAGACCTATTTAAAAAGGATGAAAAAGCAAAGCTGCAAATTAGGAGAAAATAATTGTAAACCACACATGGGACAAAGAGCTACTATCTAGAAAGTACTCTCAAAACTCCACAATAAATGTTGTATGGTCATTACATCTCCATGGTAAAAGAATTAAAGAAAAAACTCAACAAAATAAAACAAACAATCCAATTAGAATATAAACAAAAGATAAGAAGAAACATTTCACTGGAAAAGGTATACAGATGACAAAAACAAGCACATGGAAAGATAGCAATATAATTAATCATTAGGGAAATGAAAATTTAAGCTACAAGATATCACTGCATATCTATCAGAATCACTAAAATAGAAAGTAGTAAGAATTCTAAAGGTTGGCAAGGATGCAAAGAAACTATCACTCATTCATTGCTGGTGGGAATATAAAATAGTATAGCCAATCTGGAAAACATTTTGTCAGTTTCTTGTAAGACTAAACATGCAACTCATATACAACCCACCAATTTCAAACTTGCACATTTATCCCAAAGAAGCAAAAGCATATATTCACCCAAAAACATGTGCGTGAATGCTGATGGTGACATTATTAGTCAAAAACTAGAAACAACCCAGACTTCCTTCTATAGCAGAATGGTAAAACAAACTGTACTATTACTGATATTTCAGAATACTACTTAGAATTAAAAGGAATACATTACAACAACTGGATGAATCGCCAGAGAATTATTATGCTGAGGGAAAAAAGCCAATCCCAGGAGCGCCTAGGTGGCTCAGCTGGTTGAACAACCAACTCTTGATTTCAGCTCAGGTCATGATCTTGGGGTCCTGGGATCAAGCTCCCATGGGGCTCCCTCCTCAAGGGTGAGTCTGCTCAAGGATTCTCTCTATCCCTCTGCCCCTCCGCCTCCTTACGCATGCTCTTTCTTTCTAAAATAAATTAAACCTTTAAAAGAAAATAAAGAAAAAAAGAAAAAAAGCCAATCTCCAAAGGTTACATTCTACAGGATTCCATTTATATAACATTCTTGAAAATGACAAAATTATAGAAATGGAGAACAGATTAGTGGTTGCCAGAGGTTAAGGAGAGGTGGGGGTAGGAGGGAAGTCAACATGGCTATAAAAGGACATGCAGGATCTTTGCCATGGCAATGTTCAGTTAATATCCTGTTTGTGCTATTGTATTAAAATTTTCACGAGATGTTATCCTTGAGGAAACTAGGTAAAAGTATGTGGACTGTCTCTGTATTCTTTCTTAACAATTGCATGTGCATCTATAGTAATCTCAAAATAAATAATTTAATTGAAGAAAATTAACATTATAAATAACTATGAGAAAGAATCAGCAGATGCAGTGGGAAAATTCGTACCCCAGCTATGGAGAATAGAGCAATATGAAAGAGAATTCAAAATTAATTTACATGCAAGTGTAAAGAACCAAAATTAGCCAAGGAAATTCTAATAAGTTTGCTGTAACAGATATCAAAATGTATTCTAAACCTATCATGGGGCTCCTGGGTGGCTCAGTGGATTAAAGTCTCTGCCTTCAGCTCAGGTCGTGAAGCCCCACATCTGGCTCTCTGCTCAGCAGGCAGTCTGCTTCCCTGCCCCTGCTGCCTGCCTCTCTGCCTACTTGTGATCTCTCTCTGTCAAATAAATAAATAAAATCTTAAAAAAAAATAAATCTATTGTAATTAAGATAGTGTGGCACTTGTACAGAGAAAGACAGACAAATTAGAACAATGAAACAAAATGGAAAGTTCATAAATGGATCCATACATGTAAGGAAATTTGATATATGACAAAGGTGGTATCACAAATTAATGGGAAAGGGATGAATTATTTGGTACATGACTGTGTCATGCTGCTTACTCATATGAAAAAAATCATTTTAGATCCATACCTCAAATCAACACAGAAGTTAATTCTAAATAGATTAAAGACCTAAATTTGGAAAATAAACTTTTAATACTGGTGTGGCTTAAACTGTGTCCCCCAGAAAGATATTTGAGCTCAAGTCCTAAGCCCTGTATCTATGAATATGATCTTTTTGAGAACAGGGTATTTGCAGATACAGTCCAATCAAGTTTGCACTAGAGTGGGCTGGGTCCTAAGTCCATCATGACAGGTATCCTTATGAGAGTCAGAGACCCACCAGGAGAACCCCATGTGAGAGCAGAAGCAGAAACTGGAATGATGAACCTATAAACTGTGGAAGGCCAGGGACGGCCACCAACCAGAAGAGGCAAAGAAGGACCTTTCCCTAGAAACATCAGACAGTTTGGCTCTCTCAGGACCTGGAACTTCCAGAACTGAGGGAACACAGTTTTCTTGTTCTCAGCCATCCAACTTTGTGGTAATTTGTTACAGCAGCTTTAGGTAATGAATACATTTATTTATTTATTTATTTATTTATTTATTTAAAATCTTCTTTTTAAAAAAGATTTTATTTATTTATTTATTTGAGAGAGAGAGTTAGAGAGAGACAGGTAGTGACAGAGACAGCAAGAGAGAGCACAAGAGGAGAGGGAGAAGCAGGCTCCCCACTGAGCAGGGAGCCCGACATGGAGCTCCATCCCAGGACCCTGGGAGTATGACCCCAGCCAAAGGCAGACACTTAAATGTAGGCAGGCACCCCTACAAATACTTTAGTAGAAAGCCCAGTTTTACTTAAAAAATTCGAGGTAAAGAAAGATTTTATTTTCACTAAGAACACTTTTAATAACGCACATAAAAGTAAAAGTCTTCATCTTACAGATTTTCTGCACTCCAAAAATACAATAGCTTGGAAAAGAACGTTGAGAAAACAAAAGCCAGTGTCAAAAGATGGATTGAAAGAACTAAAACCGTACAGGTTTTATGTAACCGATTTTATATTTTTCCTACTGTATCATCAATGTCAGAAGTCTGTTCCTTCAGCTGGTTCCGTTGCTCGGGGTTTAAAGAAATACCTGTTCTTCCAGGTTTCATTTCACCTTCTGGATCCATCCAATATTCTTTCCTATCCATCAGGACTCTCCCTCTGAAGTCCCGAATGCTGACGTCCCTCATTTCCCCCAACTGGAAGCATGCTGGCATCGCCATTGCTGTTGCTCTGCTCAGGGGCCCACAGGGTTCTTGAAGTTTCACGAATTTCTTGCTTCTTCACAGGTTTTTCTGGAGCTCGCTTTTTCCTCTTTAACTTTTTGTCTACCTCACCATCATAATGGCTCTCAGAATAGCTTGAAGGAACAGGGTCCCTTTGATCAAGGCACGGCCTGACTTTTGCCTCCAAGGTGCCTTCTGCTCGCTTGCCCCTGATGGAGAACCCAAAGGGATGGAAGCCTTCAAGGCAAAGATTTCTTAAAACAACTTGCAGAAAGCACAAGCCACAAAAGAAAAGACTGATAGATTGGCCTTCAATTAAAATATAAAGCTTCTGCATGGCAAAGAAACAAGAGGAAAAGGCAAGCCAGACACAGGGAGGAAGATATTTATAAGACCTGTAACCTGCTGAGGGCTAGTAACCGGAATTTATAGAAGAGTTTCTTATCCTCAGTAAGAAAAAGATAACCTTATATACATTCATGAAAACAAAGTGATAGAAATGAGCAAAGGCTACAGATAGACAATTTGAAGAAGAGACACCTCGATGGTCAGTAATCTCAAACTTGGTAGTAGTCATGGGAATGCAAATTAAGGCTAGAATTAGTTGCGATGTCACACCCATCAAATTGCAGGGAGGGGAAGTGAGATTATCAAGTGTTGATGACTATACAGAGAAGAGCAACAAGAAATCCTTCGGCACTGCCTGTGGGAGATAGAGCCCTGTAACCACTTGGAAGATCTTTGATCACATTTAGGTATTGAAGATGTGTACCCTCTATGACTGAATAATTCCATTTCTAGATGGTGGAGGAGGAGAAATGTCTAGGAATTTTTATAGCATCATTCCTTATAGTTATGGAAAACTGGAACCAGACCAAATGTCTATCAATAACAGAATGGCTAAATGTTGAAAACTCATAATACAGGGTCATGTGGGTGGCTCAGTCAGTTAAGTGTCTCGCTCTTGGTTTTGGCTGAGGTCGTGATAATAGGTTCATGAGATCAAGTCCCGTGTTGGGCTCTGTGCTTGGCATGAGTCTGCTGGAGATGCTCTCTCTCTATCTACCTTTGTCCCTCCCCCTGCTCGCTCTCTCTCTAAAATAAATAAAATCTTTTTAAAAAATACCCTCATAATGCAATAGATTTTATTGTGATAACATATACATAACAAAAAATTCCATTTTATTTATTATGTTTTAATTGAAATATGTTGGCATACAATATAATACTGGTTTCAAGCCTACGACATAATGATTCAACATGTATATACATGACAAAATGCTCACCACAATTAAGTTTGGTCACCATCTGTCACCTTCAACACATTTGACTATATTCCCTGTGCTAAATATATTCACGTTGTTCTGGAGCCTTCATCACTATCCATTCCTGGAACTTTGTCATCACACCATACTGAAACCCTGTACCCATTAAACGGTAGCTCTCTGTTCCCTTGCCCCCCAGCCCCTCATAACTGTGGCTCTGCTTTTTTTCTCACTAATTTGACCATTCCTTGTACCTCATGTAAGTGGAGTCATACAGTATTTGTTTTTTTGTATGTGGTTATTTCACATAGCATGTCTTCTTTTTCTTTTAGTTGTCATATCTTTTATTTTATTTTTGATTTAAATTCATGTAATTAACATATAGTGTGTTATTAGTTTCAGAAGTAGAGTTCAGTGATTCATTAGTTGCATCTAACACCTGGTATTTGTTATATATCACGTGCCCTCCTTAATGCCCATCACTCAGTTACCCCATCCCTCTACCCCCTAATCCCCCAGCAACCCTCAGTTTGTTTTCTATGATTAAGAGTCTCTTATGGTTTGTCTCCCTCTCTGGTTTTGTCTTGTTTTATTTTTTTCTTCTCTTCCTCTCTGATCCAGTTTTGTTTCTTAAATTCTGTACATGAGTGAAATCATATAATTGTCTTCTCTGATTGACTTATTTTGCTTAGCGTGATATTCTCTAGTCTCATCCATGTCATTGCAAATGGGGAGATTTCTTTTTTTTTTTTTGATAGCTGAGTAATATTCCATTGTATATATACACCACACCATCTTTATCCATTCATCTGTTGATGGGCATCTAGGTTCTTCCCATAGTTTGGCTATTGTGGACATTGCTGCTATAAATGTTCAGATGCACGTGCTCCTTCGGATCACTACATTTGTATCTTTAGGATAAATACCCAGTAGTGTGATTGCTGGGTCATAGGGTAGCTCTATTTTCAACTTTTGAGGAACCTCCATACTCTTTTCCAGAGTGGCTGCACCAGCTTGCATTCCCACCAACAGTGTAGAAGGATTCCCTTCTCAGCATCCTCGCCAACATCTGTCGTTTCCCGACTTCTTAATTTTAGCCGTTCTGACTGGTGTGCGGTGGTATCTCACTGTGGTTTTGATTTGTGCTTTCCTGATAGCGTGATGTTTTCAAGGTCCATCCATGTCGTAGTATGTATCAGAATTTCCATCCTTTTTAAGACTGATCCACTGTGTGCAACTAGCACATTTTGTTTATCCAGTCCCTATTGATGAATATTTGTCTATTGTGAATGATGCTGTTGTGAGCATTATTGTACAAATATCTGTTCGAGTCCATTCTTTTGGTATAGACTTAAAAGTGAAATTACATCATATGGTAATTCTATTTTTATTTTTTGAAAAACCACAGTACTGTTTTGTACCATGGCTGTACTATTTTACATTCCTCTCATAATGCCATTCTGTAAAGTAATTGAAATGAATAATAAGAATTAATTATATCGCATGAATTCTTTTACACACATCATTCCCTCTGCTTAGAATGCTCTCCCTTTCTGTTCAGAGCTTCACCTGGATAGATCCTACTCGTCTTCTGAGTTTTGGGATAAGCAGTATCCTAAGGCAGTCTTTGCAGCACCCTCCCTTCCACCCTACTTCCCAGGCCCCTGTTAGGTCCCCCTCCTCTGCTTCTCCCTCTCACGGTAATGTTGTGTTGTAATTGCCCATTCGTGTGTCTCTTACCACTAGGCCACTGAAGCTTCTTGAAGGCAGAACCATGTCCATCTTGTTCATTGTTGGATCCTCAGCATCAGCAGAGTATAGGTGTTTAAACAGTATTATTAAATCACCTGATGAGTTTTAAGAATATGACAAAGTGACAGAAAGCATTTAGAGTCCTGAGAACTCTTGAGACTTTCTGTGTCTCCTGCAGCAACTATTTGGAGGCTGGTAGAAAGGGAAGGGGTGTTCTCCATTTCCCAGCGTCCAGAATCTCTAAGATGGAAAGAACTTCTGCCAGTAATTTTATCTGGCCTTCTACCAGGGCCAGTCTCCACCAGACCTTCCCTTGCAGCCTCATCTGCGCTTCTAAAGATGATGGCTACATGGTTATGCTTTCAGTTATGTGTTACAGAAACCCCAGCTAAGAGTGACCAACAAATGGAGGTTTATCATCCTCAAGTACCAAGATGCCCTGACTCTGGATCAGGGTTATCTTTGGAGCCCAGGCTTCTTCCATCCACAACATGTTGCTTTTCATCCTGGTGCAACTGTTGTCTCATGACTGTGCAATGGCCTCACTTGACACTGGGGACAGGCAGAAGCGAGAGGGGGAGCACCAGCAAGTTCCCTTGTCCCTTTTGTAAGAAAGCTGAGCTCCGGAAGTTCTCCAGCATATTTCTGTCTCCATCTACGCCTTACTCGCCAGAACTAGGTCACTGATGACCAAAGGAAGGGAGGTTTGGAAAGCAAGATGTAAATTGTTCCTGTTCCTACAGTGGAAGGTGACAGGGTGTGGTCAGGAGTGGCTACTGAGTCCGTCTTAGGCACTCACCGGCTCTTACAGCAGATCTGGGCCACTTGCAAGGAATCAACAGACGCCTGCCTGGTTGGGCCAACGATAGTGACAGGTTCCAGACTTTAGTAAGGCCTTCCCAGCGGGCCTATTGGGTCACCTTACTTTTCTCATCTTCCTGCGGTAGACAGCCCCGTGAATGTCTATCCCTCAACCTTCTCCTGTTCTTTTTTGTTCTGTTTTGTTTTTGAGAGAAAGAGAAGGAAAGGGAGTACTCGAATGGGGGGGAAGGGCCAAGAGAGAGGCACAGAGAGAATCCCAAGACGACTCAGTGCTGAGCTCACTTGCCCAGAGCCTGACACAGAGCCCATCTCACAACCCTGGGATCATGACCTGAGACAAAATCAAGAGTCACCCACTTAACTGACTGAGCCTCCTGGGCACCACTTAAATTTAGAATTTTAGCCCCAACCTTTGGTTCTGTCAGCATTCTAGTAGCTCTGTGGTGTAGACAGCTTATACCAACTCTGGGGAATAGGGCTGTTCAGCTGAATTTCCTGGCCGATGGGTCCTTCCAGGCGGGCATCTCTGAATACCACTACAGTCTGGTTGAGCCAGGAGGTCAAGATTCTTATCTCAACTCTAAGAAAGTTGAGCTGTGTGAACTTGTGTTTCTTGCCTTCTCTGGGCCTCAGTATCCTTATCTATAAAATGGGGACAGAGGGTATGTGATTCAGATTAGATGATCACCAACATCTTTGAGAGCGATTTCATTGTTTTCTCTGATTCTTCTCCTCCCACAGGTCTGGAAGCCCCAGGAGATGGGAAGAATATATTTTTTTTCTTCCCTGTGTTACCCCTGCTTGTACAAACTAGTCTGAGCAGCTGGGACGCCTGTGCCACTGTCTTGGTGCCACAGGCCTGCCTTCTGCCAGTGGCTGCCCAGGCAGAGTGGCTGCCCAGTGAGCTGGCCCCTCCCCAGGATGCAGACACCAAATGAGCTTCCTGGGATGGGTGAGTATTAAAAGCCCAGGCCTTGGTCCTTGGAACACTCTGTCTCTCCTCAGTGCCTGCGGCCATGTGTCTGATTCTCCTCCTCCTGCTGTGGCTGAGCCCTGTGGCCCCAAACCAGGAGACAGGTGAGAGCAAAGGAAGCTGGCCTCTAGTCTCTTTCATTCATTCACTCAATAGTTTTTGTTCCTGGCATGATTCACCTCCTAGGGGACTAATGTTCACTAATTCATTAATTAAATAATTCATTTACTCAGCACCTACTTGGGCTTAATGTGGCTTCTCTGTGGATCCATCCACCTTCGTATGTGTAAGATGTCCTTGGGTGATTAGCTTGGGAAGGTCTATTTTGGCTGGGGAGCCCAGAGGAGTGTCCAAAAGAGGTTCCTATGAGCAGAGGCAGCACAGGGCTCTAGAATGTGGGGGAGATGGGCAGGAAGGTGTTGTGACAAGCCTATGTCTAGAAATAGGCAGACTCAAGAAGTGACTGCCAGGCACCAACTTATTTGCTTGGCTAAAATATCCCTGGAAATGGGGTGGGATGGTAAAGTTGTAGTCATTAGATGGTCTCTTGTGAGAAAACTAAATGCCATTGGTAGGAATACTTTTTGTGGGAAAGGGAGCCTTCAGGGGCATGCTAAATAGTAACAACAGGTAGGTTATTAAATTGCTTTGTGGAAAGGACTTCTGGGGACCCTTCAGTTTTGCTGAGTGGGATTTGTAAGTTTGGGGCTGGAGCAGGATCACTGGGAACTGCAGAGGGGAGGAAGAGGCTGCCCAGTGTCCCCTAGCCACACCCTTTGCCAGTACACTTGCTCTCTTCTCTATGACATTGTCAGAGATGTTTCAGGATTATTGCTCTGGAAGGGCACGAGCTCTTCACAGGTTCAATTATTAGGATCTTCATCCACTCCTGTCTGGGCCCCACGGCTTGTCACTTTCACTAGCTTCTTGGTCTGAAGCCAATAGGATGGTCGCAGAGCCACTTGCACTTCTGCCTCCTCAATAGGAGGCCATTTCCTGATGGGCTCACTGCCTCTCCACCACATCCTGTGGCTCTCTCCTCTTACCTGGAGTAGAGCACAAATTGTACAGTATGGCAGTGTTCTGGTCACTCAGAGTTTGATGCCACTGTTCACTAGACTGAGATCCTGGGAAGTGTTTTCTTTTGCAGGGTCTCATGGAGCAGGGCACTAGAATATATGTCTGTGATCCACCATGGTATCTGGCTAAGAGTCACTCAACAGAATAAAATGGATGAATGAATGGGTACTTGGTCTCTTCCTATACTGTCATTGTTGTGATAGAACCAGTCAGCACTGGTTACGAGCTATAACTGTGTCCTGACCTTGGACACTGTGGGAGCCCAAGTTCAATTCAGAGTTTTTAAATTAAATTAAATTTAAATTATTTGACATCAGCACTATAGTGATACATTTCTTACCTTGGATGAGCTGGTAGGGAAGGCAGATACACACCTCCAGAAAGAAGTCTGTAATACCAGACAGGGATTAATGCTGTGTTAAAAGCTAGAATCAATAGGTTTTAAGAGTAAAAGGAATAAGTTAATCACAATAAATGTAACTAATCCCTTTTCCCCCCAGCTGGGAGAATGTAGGGAGGTCTTTTGAAATAGATCAAATTTCTTAAAAAAAATTTTTATTATGGAAATTTTCAAATAAGAACAAAAAGAGAGAGAATCGTATAATGAACCCAATGTTCTTATTGGCTAGTTTCAAAATTATCAATGTTTTGACCAAATTCTTATCCACCATATTAAAAAATATAATCACAATACCATATGAAAACTGAAATAAAGTAATTACTTACTACCATTTTAAAAAAGATTTTATTTATTTATTTGAGAGAGAGAGAGCATGAACACAAGCAGGGGGAACAGCAGAGGGAAAGGGAGAAGCAGGCTACCCACTGAGCAGGGAGCCTGATGCGGGACCCCAGGATCATGACCTGAGCTGAAGGCAGCCGCTTAACCCACTGAGCCGCCCAGATACCCCACTTCATACCAATATTTCTCCAATTCTCAAAAAGACCTTCTGGTAATCAGCTTATTCAATCAGGACCCAAAGGTTACATTTAACTGGTCTATTTCTTAAGCCTCTTCAAATCTCTCTGTCCCTTTTTTCTTTTTCTCATGCTGTTTTTTAATTGAAGAAACCAGGTCATTTGTCGTATAGAATGTCCCACGTTCTGGGTTTATATGATTGATCCCATATGGATGTGCCTCTGTCCCCTGCATTTCCTGAAATCTGGTAATTAAGGTTCATTTCTTCAGTCAAGAACACACCATATATGGGGCTATGTATTTCCTCTTGCATCCTGAAGGAGACACACAAAGCTTAGTGGTCCCATTTTCCTGTATTCAACTTGATCAGCCAGACGCATCTGGTGTAGGTCCATTATAAACCTTCCCCCTCAACCTTTCTCTAATGGCTTTAACGACACTGACAATTGTTGCATAGATCCATTTTTTTTTTTTTTTAAATTAGGGGTTGCCACATGCTGGCTTTCTAATTCTATCACTCCTCTTGCAATTGTTAGCTGGAGTTCTATAAATGCTTTTTCCTTGTCAGCTCCTTGGTTTGTATGGAAAGGCTGGATAAATGTTTAATTCTTCATTTCTCATTTTCAGAATAATGAGCTTGTTCCTTAGCAACCAGGGAAGACTGAATTTAAACATGACCTTGAAGGATAAGAATGTTTTCTTTTAGTGGCTATGGGAGGCAAGGGCGTTTCACGCAGAGGAAATAGCTTTAGCACAGGCTCCAAAGCAGCGGCGTGTGGTGTGTTTAGAAATGGGCAGAGACTGCTAGCAAGTTCGTTTTGAATGAAAAGCTTGGCGTGGTGGGAAAAGCAGGGAAGAAGTCAGGAATCCTGGTTCTACCCCCAGCTCTGTCACCCACCCAAGCGTGACCTTTGGAAAGTTTCCATTTCTAGATCAGTGGCTTTCAAACTTCTGTGGCCACAATCTACATTAATAAATACATTTTACGTGGTGATTTAGTACATACATACATGTATATAAAAACTAACAAAATTTTCAAAAAGAACTTCAAACAACTTACACTTATATATACAATGTATATGGATATTTTCTCTTCTGTTCTAATCTGTTCTGTTCTATTCCATTCCAATCCATTCCATCTCATTAAAATTAATGCTGGTCATGACCACTAAGTTGATTTCTGACTCACAAATGGACTACAACTCTTGTTTGGAAAGTCCCTGGGGCTTTTTTCCACCTCTAGCCCTCTTTGAACCACCCCTGATATTGGTGACAACCTGACACTGAACCGGGCACTCGGAAAGAGGGGATGTGAAAAGGGGAACTAATCATTTACAGGAGGCTTCTAGCTCATCAAGAGGCAGAAGCCAGGCCACTCTCGGAGGCTGCCACCCCAGCCTAGCCTGCCATCACCTTGAGAGGTCTGACCTCCCAGGTCACTGCTTCCCTTTCACCAGACACCTGCTGGGGACTGTTTCCATAACAGGCTGGGTTGGCCACAGCCAGCCCCCCATCCTCTCAGGGTCCTGCTCCATGTTGATCTTGTCAACTTTGGAAGGCCCTCAAGTTTATCCCTAAACAAAGCCCCACACAGGTACTAACCTAACAGGAGGTGATTGGGTAGGTCAAGGTAAAATAGGGGGAGAACAGCATTGAGAGTCCTTTGAGTCCATTGAGAACTCCTGGGGCTCATTCCCACCTGATCCGATGACTCAGCAGATGACCTAGGTCACGTCCTTACCTGCCAATGCCTTGCTTTCCCTTTCCCTTAAAGAAGATAAGGCCACTCGCTTTGTAATGGATAGGCAATGGTCAGATGTAATTGAATTGATCAATCTGAGAGAATGGATGGAATTAGGGTTGATGAAACTGTTTTGTGAATAGGGACCCTGGAGACCTTCCTCCCGCTCTGTGGGGGTTTTCCTCTGTCCCTCTGGTCATACTTCTTCTGTTGTTTTCTCTATTGCTTCTCTTTCTTCCTTGATGCCCCACCCCTGCCAACCTCCTCCTCTTGTCTCTCTCTTCTCTCTCGTTCTTCTTTCTCTCAGCTCAGTCTCATTCCTGTGTCTCTCTTTTTAATAACAGCTTTCCTGAGGTATAATGAATGTAACAAAATTCAGCCTTTTAAGGTGTACACTTCAGCGGTTTTAGTGTATTCAGAGTCGTGCAAACAACACCATTGCCTAATTTCAGAGCATTTCTTCACTCCTCAAAACGGCCCCGTACCCATCAGCAGTCACTCCCTGTTCCCCATTCCGCCTGGCTCTGGGCAGCCATTATTCTACTTCCTGTCTCTATGGACTTTCCTGTTGTAGACACTTCACATCAATGGAGTCATACAATATGTGGCCATTTGTGACTGACTTCTTCCATGTTGTAGTGTGTATCAGTACTTGATTCCTGTGTATGGCTGAATACTGTCCCATCATGTAGGTGGACCATAGTTTGTTTCATCCATTCATCAGTTGATGGACATTTTATTTGTTTCCACTTTGGGGTTCTTACAAATAATATTCCTATGAACATTCATGTACAGGTTTTTAAGGGAACATGTATTTTCAATTCTCTTAAGTATATATCCAGAAATGGGATTGCTGCATTTTATGGTTTTCACTCTATGTTAAACATTCTGAGAAACTGCCGAACTGTTTTTCTCTGTTTTTCAGAGTGGTTGCACCATTCTTCAATTTCACCAGCAGTGTCAGGGTTGGGTGAGGGGGTGTTCAATTTCTCCATATTCTCACCAACATTTGTTTCTTAATAGGTATGAAGCAGTATCTCACTGGGGTTTTGATTTGCGTATTCTTGCTAACAAATGTTATGAGTTTCATGTGCCTATTGGCCATTGGTATTGTCTTTGGATATATCCTTTGCCCATTTAAAATTGGATTATTTGTCTTTTTTTTGTCAAGTTGTAAGAGTTCTTTACATATTCTGGATAAAATTCTCATATCACGTGTGTGACTTGTAGATATTTTCTCTCATTCCATGGATTGTCTTTTCACCTTCTCGATACTATCCTTAGAAGCACAAAACTTTAAAATTTCAATCAAGTCCAGTGTATTTTTTCTTTTGTTGCTTGTGCTTTTGGGGTCATATCTGGAAAATTGCTTAGTCCAAGGCCGTGATGATATACATGTATGTTTGTCCCTAAGACTTTTGTAGTTTTAACTCTTATGTTCAGATCTGTGATCCATTTTGAATTATTTTTTTAAAGGTTTATTTATTTATTTGAGAGTGAGAGTGAGCAAGAGAGCAGGTGGAGGGGCAGAGGCAAGGGGGAGAGAGAATCGTCAAGCAGACTTCCTGCTCAGTGAGTAGCTCAGTGTGGGGGTCGATCCCACGACCCTGAGATCATAACCTGAGCTAAAACCATGAGTCAGGCACCTAACTGACTGAGACATCCGGGTGCCCTTACATTGGTCTCTTTTTAATGTCCCTTTTTCTGTAGGCAGCTGCTCCCAACCTCAGCCCCTCTGCTGCCTTGGAACAGACCAACACTGTAAGAGAGGAAGCTGCTACTGTGATGATTTCTGCCATGTGGCATCAGACTGCTGCCCAGACCACCATGCCCTCTGCAACCCAGGTAACTCACATCACAGGGGAGCTGGCTGCTGTGATGGGCCGAGGCAACCCTCTCTGTGTACCTTGGGCCAAGACCAAAGAGGTCCTCGACAATCCCAAGATCGTTGTATTTTGTCCATTTCATATCAAAAGTGCCCACACATTCCTCCCACCTTTGTTCCCCTTCTTTTCCTCACCACCTGCTGCTCCCCTCTTAGCTGCTTTACCAGATCCCCACAGGGAGAGGTTAAGCTGTTGGTGGTTGGGGATCAGGATGGAGAGTGGGGTGATGGGTTCTACCTAAATGCCCTTCCATCTCTTGCCATATAGATGCCTCTTGACCTGACCCATGTAGACTTTTGAGGCAACACAGGAGTCTACAGAGAGGAGCTAAGGATGTTAGGCAGCAGGAGGGGTGTGGGAGTCAGGAATGAGGACAGGAGCTTTCACCTTGTGTTTCTCAGCTTCTCAGACTACCAAGATGGCGCTGCAGATGGTTCTGAGGATGGAGAAGCCCCCACGCCCTGCAAGACACAATCTAGACAGGATGCAGAGCATAGTGAGTGTCCTAGAGGTTCTCCCAGAAAGGATGGTGACAGCCTGCTCCTGCCTCCTTGGTCTCCAGGCCCTAAAGACAAGCACCAACTACCAAATGAGAAAAGAGACATGAGCTGGGGCAGAGCTCCATGGCAACCATGGTTTTCGGGCTAGGAGCCGTGGTTCCTGACCATGGACGCTGACACTTGAATTTCGTATCATTTTCATGTGTCATGAACTATTCTTTTGACTTTTTTCAACCACTTAAAAATGTAAAAAACATGCTTAACTTGTGATCTGAACCAAAAAATCTGTAGTAAGTCAGATTTGGCCTACGGATTATGGTTGGTGGCCCTCAGCATCATCTCTAAATCACCCTTCATTCTCTGTTTTTCTTCTGTGCCCTGGCTTCAGCCCTGACTTGTCCAGAGCTTTCTCCTAAGCACTGGAGTATATTGTGAGCCTTGGGCAGAAAGGAAGGCAGCATGGTACAATGGAAGGAGCATGGACTCAAGAGCCAGAAACACCTAGGTTCAAACCCTGTCTCCACCAATTGGGACCTGGGTGACCTGAAGTAACTCCTTCCCACTACCCTGTCCTCATCTGTGTCCCAGAGCTTGCCTTGTAGAGCTGTTGCAAAAGGGCTTTGGTCGATATACAGCAAGACATTAGCTGTTACTTGGGTCCATGCAAAGAAGCTAAAGAGGGTATAGGTCTTTTTTTTTTCCTGCTCACTTAGGTCCAACAGCTTCTCCGAACCAACTTTCCAGGGATGCCTCTCTCCATCTCCGTGAAGGGAATCAAGAAGAGAGTCTGATATCCCCTGTGAAGCCTGTCCCGAGCCCCCCCACCCCACTTTCCCACCGCCAGGCCTGCTGGGGCCTCATCACTGGACACAGTGTGCTTGGCTTCTATCCTGCATGTTTCCACATTGGCTCACCCAGAGGAAAACAGAAATCTGCAATTGTCATAAACACATTTAAATCAGCCCTACAGAGTATAAAACATAAATTTGGCTCATGGAATTCATTGTTTGTGGTGGTTACAATGAATATAGCAAACATTTCTTGAAAGTGGCAAATGACAAACTAGCACTCCTTTGGCTAAGTGATATCTGCCTCCTTCCTCAATATTCCTTCCCGGGCACTGTGTCATTGCCTTTAAGTCCCCAGATAGCCTGGTCTGTGCCCTGTGGCCTCATGCACACCCACTTGTCTTCCCAGGGTGAAAAGAGAAGCAAGGGGAGCTTCCTCCAGTGGGTTGGCACTGGCCTCCTGGGAGTTCCCTTGTGTGAGGATTTCAAAGCTCCAGGAGGGTGATGTGACACCAGGGGCTTTGGGGTCTGCTGAGTCCTTCGCCTTCTCTCAGACCTCGTCCTCCTCCTGTTCCATGAATAGATCCCTACATTTCAGCTGCCTGCTCTCTAGGCCTCAGGATCTTCTTTTAATTCTCTCTGCCCCTGCCTCCTTCTGCAAGGGGCCAAGTCTTTCTACTTCTACTTCACACACAGTTTATCTTTTCCTTCTATAGTCTCACTGCCAAAGGTCATAGCATCCTAACTGGTCCTCTTGCCCCGGGTTCTCCCCTGACTGGTCTCTACCCACATCATACTGCTCAGAGAAGAGCTCTGGAGTTGCCAACCGTCACTGGCTTCCCATTGTCTCCAGAACAAAGGCTAGCTTCCCACATATGGCTGCAGAGTGCTCCATAGGGGGGGCCCAAGGCACATTTCTGGCTTTATCTCCTGTTAGTCCCCTTCCCCAATTCTATGTTCCAACTAAATGGAATGACCCATTGTCCTTGTCCATGCCTCCCTCCAGGCTTTTGCTCATTTTTTTTTAAAGATTTTATTTATTTATTTGACACAGAGAGAGAGGTCACAAGTAGGCAGAGAGGCAGGCAGAGATAGAGGGGAAGCAGGCTCCCCTCTGAGCAGGGAGCCTGATGCGAGGCTCAATCCCAGGACCCTGAGATCCTGACCTGAGCCGAAGGCAGAGGCTTAACCCACTGAGCCACCCAGGCGCCCCTGCTCATTCTTTACACTGGTTTCTAAGTAAATGCTTATGGCAAAGGATGCCCTGTCAGAGCCCAGTTATCCACCAATGGTTCTGTTTTAGCTTAGTTTCTCTGAAAGCAGAAACTGAATAATTTATTTGGGAACAGAATTCCAAAGAGCAGGGGTGAGGAAAACAGGAAGTGACACAGAGAATAAGGGAGAGCTAGCACAAAGATGCATTATCCAGTTAGCCCAGCCATGGCTGACAGCTTGATCCTGTGGGGACTTCTAAACAACCTATGAAAAGTTTTTGGAGAACCATCTTTCCTGGAGATGAAATAGGAAACGTCTATCCATCACCTCCCATTCTCATGGTTTATAGGTTGCTTCACTGGGTGCTAATTCTCTTGGTTCTTTCTTGCTGGTGTGTGAGAGCAGAGCAGCTCCCAGAAACGTACCAAGACTTAGCGTCAGGGAAAACCTGGGAGAGAGCAAATGGAACGTGGCAAGGCACTTCGGGAAAGCTAGTCACTGTAGCAGAGGCTGGAATAGGAAGCAAGGCCAAAAGGATTTGAATGGTGAACAAAAGGTGTTCCACCCCCTGGCTTTTGGGGACACAGGCTTTATTGCTCCAGCTCTTCCAACCACAGATTTTTACTCCTGCCCAGGGACAGAGGAGCCTGGGTGAAGGGACAGCCCTGGGCCCTGTTTGAAGAATGCACCTCATACAACCAGAACCTGGGTTCTCTCTTCCTCATTAGGAAGTGCTTTTCTGGTGAGGTTCTGTGGAATGCGTTGGGATCATCCAGTGGGTCTCATAGAGAGCCCAAAGATGCTGATTTGTGGGCTTTTTCTCCTCTCTTCACTCAGTGCTTATTTTCCTTCCAAAGGTTCAAAAACTCCATCTCCTCTTGTTGCTCCTATATCATCCCTTTATCTCAGCTAGAGTGCCCATAGTTAAGTTTATCCAAATTGAAGAGACAGTTTCTGAGATATTCTAGCCCTGGCACAGATTTCGCTCTAGTTATGTGTGTGTGTGTGTGTGCACGTGCGTGTGTGTGCATATGTGCATGCATATTTCATTTCTATCTGGCTCTCCATTCTCCCTCCCTGTGTCTTCTAGACACCTTCCCTGTGAAAGTCAATTCCCTGGCAGCAGCCTATCATCTGGGAAAAGCCCTGTGAAAACAGAGGCCTTGCATTACAAGCTGAGCTAGTGATGCAGCTTAAAATTAAACTCATATTCCACATTCATCCACATTCATAAGAATTTCTAAAATTATAAGGACAATTTCTTGTCCTTGTACAATTTCTAAAATTACAAGGTGTTGAGGAGAGTATGGGGCAACTGGAACTCTCACATGTCACTGGTATAGTGGAAGCTGGCACATTTGATTTGGAAAACTGTTGGATACGATACACAAAATCTAAACACATGTATGCCCAATGACTCAGCAATTCCACTCCTAGGTATGTATACCCAAAACATATGCAAGACTGTTCACAACAGCTTTCTTCAGAATAGTGGAAAACTGGGGCACCTGGGTGACTCAGTCTGTTAAGTATCTGCCTTTGGCTCAGGTCATGATCCTGAGGTCCTGGGATCAAGCGCCACTTTGGGATCCCTGCTCAACGGCTAGTCTGCTTCTCCCTTTACCCTTCCCCCCCTCCTCATACTCTCTCTCAAATAAATAAATAAAATCTTAAAAAAAAAAAAAAAGAATAGTGAAAAACTGGAAACAATCCAAATGTCCATCAGTAGAAAGTGAATAAATAAATTGTGGTATACTTTATACAATGGAATACTATCTAACAACAAACAAGAATGGACTATTATTACACAAAACAACACAGCTGAGTTTCACAGGCATAATGTTAAGAACAAGAAGACAGACACAAAAGAGTGTGTATTCATAACTCCATTTGTATGAAGTTCAAAAATAGGCAGAACTAATCCATGGTGATAGAGGTTAAGAATGATTTGCCGGGAAGATATTGACTGGAAGGGACCTATTGAGATGCTGAAAATATCTTCTATCTCTGTCTGAGTGGTGGATACCTCCCGAGAGTATTCATATGTAAAAGTGCATTAAATTGTAGGATTGATGTAGTTTACACCATGTGGGTTATTCCCGAATAAAGAGATGAATGAACAAGTGGTCAGAGGGCCCCCTGGAGTTTCCTGTATGATAGTCCAAGGAATAGGGGTTAGGGTGGTGGGCCCGTTCTAAGGTCCTTGCAAATTTAGATGATTCTCATCCCCCTTTCTGTGGTAAATCTGCCTGACAGGATCTCATCTAAACACTCTATGCATACTCCATGTTTTGAACTTGTAGGAACACATTTGGACCCCCAGAGTTGATATAAAGATATATAAAGTTGAAACATTGGAGCTTCAGAAGATGTAAAAAGAAATGTTATCTGAGCTTCTCTTAACTGACTAAAGCAAAACTTTCCAAAAATACAGCTGC
Source organism: Mustela nigripes (assembly GCF_022355385.1). Lineage (NCBI taxonomy): Eukaryota > Metazoa > Chordata > Mammalia > Carnivora > Mustelidae > Mustela > Mustela nigripes. The sequence goes on from NC_081558.1 coordinate 101,450,090, forward strand.
CATTAATCTTCCTCTGAGTGATTTCCTAGCCCATTCAGCTGCCATGGAGACAGACTGCCTAATAGAACTTTCTATAACTTCCTAGGGAAGCCCTAAACCCCTCCCCCACCTCTTTCACTCCTACTCCTTCATTACATTTGATATACAAATCTTGATCTCTAGTTATTCAGTGAGTTATTCAATACTGAGCAACTTCCTGGGGCCCATGTCAATAAACTTGGTCTTTTCTCCTGTTCATCTGCCTCTTCTCATTTATTTGGTGGGTCCTCAATCACTGGACCCAAGTTGGAGGAGCAAAAGTCTTTTTCTCCCTACAAATCCAGAACAACCTAGCTGTGGCCTATAATTCAGTGGTCGAGCAGGTTTACAACCTTATATTTCAAGGATATTTGGCCAAGTTGACTCTTTTATCAGACTCTTGGCAGACTGGTGCTTAGGACTTGACTTGATAACACTTGTCCTGAAACAGATTCATCCCTACAATATGCATTGGTTTCATTGTGGGGGGAGGGGTTCTAAATACTCTGATGAAAAAGCCAGACCCAAAAGGTACTGACAGCTCTATTCTTCCAGTTGTTCAAGCTGAAAAGTTTGTACTTTTTTCTCTTTTCTTTCTCCCTCTCTTTCTTTCTTTTTTTAAAGTAGGCTCCTCATCCAGTGTGGGGCTTGAACTCACAACCCTGAGCTCAAGACCTGAGCTGAGATCAAGAATCAGACACTTAACCGACTGAACCACCCAGGCACCCTGAAAAGTTTGTACTTATTCTTGACTTCTGTTTCTTTGACATCCCACATCAATCTGGCAGGAAACCATGTGGACAGTATTCTCAAAATATATCCAGAATCTGACCAACTCCCACCATGTCCTCTTAGGGCCACCCTCATCTCTTGCCTGGACTAGGGAAAAAGCATCCCATTCTTAGCCCAGCTGCCAGAGTGATCCTTCTAAACTGAGATCCCATCACTCCTCTACTAAAAAACTTCCCAGGGGTGGTTCCCATCTCACTCAGAGTATCAACCCTAAGGCTGACAAGGCCCTTTTTCATCTACCCTCCCCATCACTCTGTCCCCCTTCACCCCCACTTTGCCCCCTAGCGTGGCTCCAGTCCAAGGCCCTTTGATGCTCCTTGGACCTGATCCTGCCTTAGGCCTCTGGACCTTTCCCTGGGCTCCCACTGCTTGGAATGCTCTTTCTGAGGTATCCACCTGGCTAACGGTCTCACCCATTTCAGATCATCACTTAGATCTCACTTAGATCTTAGATCTTAGATCTTGCTATTTAACACAGCAAACTGCACTTCCCCCCTGCCTCCCCAATACCTGATTCTTCTTTTTCCCATAGTATTCATTCCTACGTAGTTCACTTATTTATTGTGTTTATTGTTTGCCATCTCTTTCCACTAGGAAGTTGGTTTCATGAGGTCAGGGATCTGTTTTACTCCGTGACATATTCTAAATGCCTAGAAGAGTGGCTGGCAAATAGTGGGTGCTCCATATATGTTCGTTAAGTTAATGAAATCAGCTTCTGATGCTCATTCAGGGTGAGAGCTGAATTTGGCTGGGAAGAACAAAAAGGTCTAGAAACTTTCAGGATTTGATTATTATGGCCCCAGGGTCAGTAGTCATGTGCTCAGGTTTGGAAATCCCCCCAGACATAGAGGAAGATGGACCAGACAAAATCCTGCAAACTCAGGGAAATATTCAACGGGGCTTCCCTGCCAGTGGGTTCCTGGTTAGATCCCATCATAGGCAACTGGGCTGGAGATGAGTTGTTGGTTTAAATGATAGCAAGAGAAAGGAAATGGTGACAAGTCTGTGATGGGCATGAGAAAGGCACCTGGCATGCTTCAGTCTGTGGATTAAGCCACTGGCTGCTGGAATGAGGAACTCCTTCTCCCAGCCGGGGTGGGGCAGAGAGCCTGTCCAGGAGGGGAGGGAACTAGCAGAAAGGAGCTATGCATTCTTTCTTTTTCCTTTTCTTCTTCTTTTTTTTTTTTTCCCTTCCTTCCTTCCTCTTGCTTTCTTCGTTCCAATGAGTTATTTATTTGTAACTGGAGGTGTTTTCTTTTTATTCCCTTCTTTACCCACATCCCTATCTGCCTCTCCTCTGGCCACCACAGGATTGTTCTCTGTATTTATTCAAGAGTTCTCTGTTTTTGCTGGAGTTTCTTCCGTCTTCTCTAGGGTGAAGCCCCACAGTGGATTGCACACACGCATGCATGCTACTAGACGGGCCAAACAGAATTCAGGTCATTGCTGTGGCCCCGGGGCCTCCCCTCCACACCAGAAACCCCCAAAAGGCAAATCCATCCTCCCATTTGATAAAGTGAAGGATTTAGGTTGAATGGGAGGGTAGAAGGGCTCAGCCTGTCCGGAGTGCTCTACAGATCAATGGTGTAGTTGGAACTGGGTTTCAAGATCTCAGACTGCATGCTGGACGGTGTCCTGGGTGGACCCCCTCAGCCTCTTCTCACAGAGTCTTTCTCCCCCCATGTTCTGGGATGACGCCCTCCAGGCAGCAGAGTTCTTAATCCCAGCGCAGGGTGAAGTTCTAGAAGACAGCGTCTCACACCCAAATGCAGAACCTCAGACTGCGTGGCCAAGGGGATCTTATTGATGGAAGCCCAGCGAAGGCAAATAACTTGTCCAAAATTACACAATTCTTGGGCCACAGTTAAGGATGGAGCCGGAAACTGAACTTAGGTTTTCTGATTGCACTTTGAAGTTCCTTCCAGCAGTGGGATTTTGTGATTTCTCGATGCTGAGCCACTCTACTCTAGAGTGGTTTTCATCACAAAACTCTGATCCTGAAATCCCCAAGGTACTTTGTCTGCCACTGGTAGTGGCCATGACAGCTCATTCCTTGGCCTCTGGAAGGGCTAAAATTCTTTTCTAGGGCATTTGGAAATATATTCTTCAGCCTCACTCCCCTTCCTGTGACCAAATCCCATAAGCTTCCTAGTCATCACCCTTACATTTCCCTCTTCCCGGGGCCCTGTACTCTGACCTGCACACCTATGCTTTCCCTTCTCCCAGCTAGTGAGCCTTCCCCATCCCACACTCCAGTCTGGCTCTGGACGTGATCCTGACTCTGACAGGGATGCAGAATCACAGGAGTCATTAGAAAGACGTTAGAGGTCAGAGTCCCGCTCCGCCCTGCCTCCTGCAGACCTTGGGGGGCTGTCCGTTCTCTCTGTTGCTTGAGGATCACGGTAGATGCCAGAGTTCTCACTTATTTACTTATTTTAAGATTTTATTTTATTTTATTTTATTTTATTTTCAGTGGGGCGGGGAGGGAGAGCCAGTCCTAAGCAGACACTGTGCTGAATGCAGAGCCCAACATGGGACTCTATCTTACGTCCTGAGAGCTCTCATACTGAACAGCTCAGGTGCAGGTGTACTCCATGAGCCACAAGTATGCAGGAGGAGCTGTGTAAGAACTTTACTTTCTCGTGTAATCCTCACAAAACAACCCAGCAAGGTAAGGACGATGCCCATTTTATAGATCAGGAAGTTGAGCCTCAGAAAGCTTCATTCATTTGCCCTGGATCACAGAGCTAATAAAGGCTAGGATTAGAAATGAAGCCCAGGTCTACTGAACTAAAAGACTAAGTCCCATGCACAGAGGTGGGGGGAGGAGGAAGGGTTGTAGAAAAGGGGGAAACATGAAACACCATCTTCCCTGGCCTCCCTGGCTGCAGGACCGAGGCGGTGAATATCACTGTGGAAATGATTCCACATCTCACAATCAAACTCCTCCAAGTGTCCAGAGAGGAGAGGTCGCTGGGCCGGGAGTGGGTGGGAGGGTTAGCTTGCTGACAGCCCGTGACATGCACCCTGCTAGCTCTCCACTGGGGCATTTGTGAGTACCTGGCTGCCTTCTGGAAACTACCCAGCCACACCAAGGCAGGTGACCCGCCCTCCTCCCCAGATTGAGGAAGCAGGAAAAGGTGGCAGCGTGAGGCAGTGGGCAGACGTGCTGGGCGATGGTGGCCAGAACTCCCCTGAGGATGGGCTTTCTCTGGGGCTTGGCCCTGTCCCTTTTCTTCTGCTGGGAGGCTGGGGCCCCCAGGAGCTCTGCAGGTAAGGAGGTGGGGGCTTCTCTCCCAATAGAGCTCTGGGTGTGAGTTGCTCTACCAGCAGCCCTCTTGGGTTAATTACAATTAACCATAAAGTTGCATCTGAAGTACTCCTTTATAAACATGGTGTCAGCTGACGCGCATCTGACACTGCAGTCCATAGAATGAGTGACGTCCTCGTGCTGTGACTGTGGGTTTGTTTTTCCGCGTGGGAGTTGGGGGGGCAAGTGAGGCAGAGTGGTGGAAGGGGATAAATCTGACTAAAGCCAAAGAAAGTGGCTTGATCAGGTTCTAACTCCTCCAAGGTTATTTCCCAGCCCAGATTTCCTTTAAAAACTAGTTTTTGTGTGTGAAAAGTCTGTTACTGACTGCGTGGGGAGGGTGGATTCTGAGGGGGCCAGGGCTGTTACGGAAGAAGAGAACTAACCTAGAGGTGTAACAGGAACCTTGCTAAGCTTGTTGCATGCATTGTCTTTTCTTTTTTTTAATAGACTTTTATTGGAGAGCAGTTTTGGTTTCACTACAAAATTGAGCAGAAAATACCGAAATTCCCATGTCACCTCTGTACACCCACTAGACATGGACTCCCCTTCTATCAGCATCCTGCATTATTTTTTTTTTTAAGATTTTATTTACTCACCTGACAGAGAGAGACACTGTGAGAGAGGGAACACAAGTAGAAGTGAGAGAGGGAGAAGCAGGCTTCTTGCCGAGCAGGGAGCCTGATCAGGTCTTGATCCCAGGACCCTGGAATCATGATCTGAGCCAAAGGCAGACACTTAATGACTGAGCCACCCAGGAGTCCTCTGCATTATCTTTTTTAAAAAAGATTATTTTTTAAAGCAGTTTTAGTTTCATGGCAAAATTGAGAAGAAGGTACAGCTATGTCCCATATGCCCCCGTGCTCTTTTTAATATTCACAATGACCCGAGAGAGAAACACGAGTCTTATTCCTACTCACCCCTGCCCACAGAGGTGATGGGACTGAGGCTTCCCAGGATTCAACAAGTCACCTGCAAAGCCACCTGATTCTGCAAGCACCTAGCCTCTAGACAACTTTGTCTCGTGTACGCCTTCATGATCTGCCTGGCTTGTGCTACACGTTTTACGTTTTATTTTAATCTACTCTTTACAACCTAAGGGTACAACAAATATGTACCCTTAGCTCCGTTTTACAGATGAGAAAATGCAGGTTTGGAGCCCAGAGGCTTGATCAGGGTCCCATGGCTGGTAAGAAGCAGAGCAGGGACTCAAACTCAGGGTCCCAGTACACACACCATCCTCTCTGCCAGTTTGAGTCATGACCGGGAAAGCAGCAACAGGAGCACAGGGCCGGGTCGGCTTTGCTGTGCTTGAGCAGACCTGTGGTGCGTCGGAGACTTGGGTGGGGGGTGTGAGGGTCCCAGTGGGTACGAAGTGGCTGTGGGTTGGGAAGCACAAGGAGGTTTCAAAGCAGGATGATATCATGGGGCTCCTGGAAAAGGAAGAAAATACTTCAGAGGAAGTCAGTGGTCAGACCCCAAGACCACTGCGTGGGTTGACACAGAAAGACTTTGATTCCACCGGGCAGAGACCGAGGAAGCTCAGAGAAATATCTTGGGCTTTGAAGTGGGGAGAAGAAAGTATATTCCTGTAAAAGCATGATTTGTGAACAACTAATGAGAGTGGATATGTCATGACTCTCCAAATCTGCGCATGGGGACAGCCTGACATTCTCACCGCATTAAAGAAGGCTGTGTGCTCTCAAGTGGCTCTTGGAGAGGACAAGGCTGGGGAGGGATGCTTAGTGACCCTTGCAGGCTTTGGTATATAAGACTTTCCCATCCTCTTCTCCTCTGGTCCTCACTACCACCTGCAAGGCAGGTAGGGTAACCCTTGTTCCCAAGGGAGGCTTGGAGAGGTCTAGTGACTGGCTTGGCTAGTAGGAGGCAGAGTCAGGATTTGAACCAGTCAATCATGGGACTCCAGAGCTAGTAGGCAATAGGCCTAGGGTTGGAGCCCAGTCTTTGTTCTTCTGGCCCAGCGCTCTTTTATCGTTCAGGGAGAGACACAAGAGGACAAGCTGAGGACCTGGGGCCTAGTCCTGATAGCCAGGGTAGAGGCTGTAATTCCTGTAATTCCATGGGGTGCTTGGGTACTTTTGGGTCAGTAGACCTCAGTAAAGACCATCTCAAATCATTGGAACCCCGAAAAGGGGGTTCTTGTCCTTCCAAGAGTAGGATTACTGGAAAACCACAGGGCATCCCCTTACATTTGAATTTCAAGAAACAAAGCTTTTTTTCTGTATGTCTCAAATATTACATGAGAAATACACATACTAAAGACATAATTTGTCATTAAAATTATTCCTTGTTTATCTGAATTTCAAATTTGAATTTAATTGGGCATCCTGTATTTTTACTTGTTAAATCTGGCAACCCTCCCCTGAAAGGGTCGTTAGCCCACTTACAGAGAGAGCCCTTCCCCCTCCGTAGGTGGGAGAGGTATGCTTGTAGGTGCATGAAAAGATCCTGCTGTAGCCTCCCCAGGAAAGGAGTGCCACCCACCGCTCACACAACCTCCGAGGGGCTGTCGAGTGGCCAGAGATGTTCTGGTCTGTGGAGAAACGCTAGCAGCATCTCTTTAAGGGTGAAGTTTTCCTCCCTTGGCTCCCTGTTACCTGTGGAACATGGATGGTGCATCATTTCAGTAGTTCTGGGGTCCCATCCCCACCATGTCAGATGAGTAGGGATGGGAAGCTTGCCCCTTTCCAAAGGACTCCGCCTGCTCCCTTCTCTTTTGCAGAGACCATCACCTACTCTCTCTCTGGAGGTTCCTCTCCCCCCGTCCTCCCAGGTACCTCTAACTACAAAACCACAGTTGTTTTCTGGGTTTGAAGGGTTTTTACTCCCATGGGGAAACATCTGTTGGATGAGAAAAGTATCAATGGCAAAGTCACAAGGATTCTTTCAGAAGGTTCTGAGAGTTGTGGTCCCTGCTCTGTAGTTCTTGGCTCACTTGGACCTCTGCCTTCTTTGCTCCCCCTTGAAGCTGGAGTCTGGCCCCATGCACTCCCTCTGATGGCTTCAGACCAATAATCAACTAGATTCTGAGGCTTGCCTCAAAAGCACTTAGGGTCATCAGAAGACATTAGACAGGCTGGGGTGCCTATGTGGCTCGGTGGGTTGAGGCCTCTGCCTTCAACTGGGGGCATGATCCCAGGGTCCTGGGATCCAGCCCCACGTCAGGCTCTCTGCTCAGCGGGGAGCCTGCTTCTTCCTCTCTCTGCCTGCCTCTCTGCCTACTTGTAATCTCTGTCTGTCAAATCAATAAATAAAATTTTAAAAAATAAAAAAAAGGAGACATTAGACAGGCAACCCCAGTTCCATGGCTGACACAGAGGACTGGTCTTCCTGATGATACCACCTCCCTCTTCCTTGTATGTATAGATGAAAAATGCCATAAAAGCAACTTCCCCTCCCTACCCTCCTCCCAGGGTACCCAGGGCATAAACACAAGAACATGTGTGAAATTAGTCCAATGGGGCTCATGGCTTACAAAGTTGGTCTTACCTAACACAGGCCCCAGCACCAGCAGACCAGGTCCTTTGGTGATGACAAACCACATAGAAGAGACTGCCATGACTCCGGGAATCGGGACAAATTCAGAGAGAGACTTCCAGACCTCTGACCTTGTCGAGACCTCTGTGCCAAGCCATAGCCCTTTGGAAACTCAAACCCTGAGCACCCAGACCTTTGATAGGAACTTAATTCTGGCCAGTGCCATTTCAGAAGCAGAGACCAGGAAAACCAAGACCACTTTTCGTGCAACAGAGACCAGGGTCTTCACACAAATGACACCGTCCAAGTTCACGGTTATGATCACCACTCCTATGGAGGCATCAGCCACAAGTGGCAGGCCCATGGCAACTGGAAGGACCACAGTGGAGACTGTCATAGGCAGTGATCTTGTGGAAGCTGTCTTTGACACCCTTTGTACTGATGACAGCTCAGAAGAGGTGAAGAGGTTCATAATTGATGTCTTGACATCAGCTCACACCTCTGCAGAAGACGAGGGCCTGGCCTCAGATAGCAGCGCCTTCTCAGACCACTCAGTTCTGGCCATCACCGTCTCACAGGCCCTGGCACCTGACCAGAATGCTTCAGCTAAAGACTGGCTTGCCTACAGCCTCACTGACATGGAGATTACCAACTGCAGCATCACAGAAATACTAACAACTGCCACCAGCCTTGGGACCTCCAACGTAGCTCTCGACCCCTCAGGAGGAAAGACCCCATCTTCCCCTGATGTGTCAGCTTTGTTTCATTCCACCGAAGCAGAACCACACCTCACCAAGACCATGACCTCCACAGAGATTTCATCAGCAGCCAGTGCCACAGAACCAGTCACACCTGATACCCCAGTTGAGACTCCGTTACCTGCTAATAGCACCATAGAAGGAGGAACAACAGCAGCTGAGCCCATGACCCCCAGCACAACTTTGGTGACAGTCAGCATTGGACCCTGGGAAGAAACTGCTGTCCTCTCTACAGAGATGACAAGCCACACCGAGGTCTCAGGAGTGATTGCGATCTCCACAGAGACCGGGTCAACGGTAGGTAAAGTGGCTCCCCCTGCTGCGGCTGACAGCCACAGCCACGGAGCCACTAGCAAGAACTCCAGCCCCTCACAGCCTCATACCACAGACAGCACAATCGATGGGTCTGTCTCCATCAGCAGGAGCACTTTTCCTTCTGCCCACCTGATTATGGCCAATAGAAGCCTTGAGGCAAACATCACCTCAGTCAAGACCACAACCTTAGCCACCTTGAAGACAACCAGCAAGGCTGGAGGGAAGACGCCAACTGCTCTGCCCACCACTGCTCAGCCAAGGGGGACCACAGAAGCTACTGCAGGTAGAGGCTCCTATGGCTAGGATCTGGGGGATGTGGGGTTTGGAGTTTCCAGGGTGTCTGTGTGCTTAATAAGGGGTAGGGAGGAAGGAAGGCTCTGGGGCCTATTCCGAGTCCAGTCCCTGATGGAAGCTCTTCATGATCTTCTAGCAATTCTTGCCAAAGTCAGAAATATAGCAGAGTTAGAGAGGTATATGGGAAAACTGTGGGGCTATCACCTACTCTCTATCTGGAGGTTATCCCTCTCTGCTCTCTGGCCTCAGTTTCTCCACCAGTAAATGGGGTTGTGATGGGTGAACAATAAGGTCCTTTCCGGCTCTATCCTTCCATGATATTAATAGTTGAGTGACTACTATGCACCAGGCGAGGCCCCAAATTTTATTCAAAAGCCACAGTCCTCATACTCTTGAAGCTTCTGGTACAGCTAGAGCCACACAGAGAGGCACCATGTGAACATCTGGCTCAAGCTGTGGCCCTCTGAACCGCTGAGACCCCATGAAAGTGGGACTTACTGGTTGTGCCTGTTGGGGTTGGAGCCACAATGACTTGAAACAAACAAACAAACAAATTGGGTGAAGGTTTGGGGTTTAAAGCTTCATGTCTAAGAAAACATACTTTTTAGGGAAAAAGCTGCTTGTGAGAGGCTGCTCTGTCAGCCCAGCTCCTGGTCAGCCTGGAGCCTCCACCTCGTCTTCCTAACACTGTCCTTGTGGCCTCACCCCCGTGGTGGCCTCAGCCTGTCCTGCCTTTGTGGGGAGGTGAAATAAAAATATTAATCACAACCCCCTTACCAAACATCATGTGTATTCCAGCAGAGGTGATAGAAACATATTGCCCCACCAGGCAGTGCTGGCCCCAGAATGTTCTCACTGACGTCAGGCAGTGAACTAAGAGCTTTGCGTGTGTTCTCTCTTCTAGTTAAACCTTCAAAACCACCTTCTGAGGTGGATGTTAGTAGCCCACCTGACGGGTGAGGAAACAGATTTAAAGATGGTGAAAAGACAGCAGTGGGACTCCAGATGGAAGTCTGGTTCCATCTCATAGTCTCCTACTGTGCTTTTATTTTTATTTATTATTTTTTTTAAGATTTTTATTATTTATTTGACAGCGAGAGATCACAAGTAGGCAGAGAGAGAGAGAGAGAGAGAGAGAGAGGAGGAAGCAGGCTCCCGCTGAGCAGAGAGCCTGGCTTTTATTTTTTTATTTTTTTAAAGCACAACTGATTAATGTATTTTTCTTTTAAAATGCTTTTCTTTGGGGTGCCCGGGTGGCTCAGTGGGCTAAAGCCTCTGCCTTCGGCTCAGGTCATGATCCCAGAGTCTTGGGATCGAGGCCCGAATCGGGCTTTCTGCTCAGCAGGGATTCTGCTTCCCCCCCTCTCTCTGTGCCTCTGTGCCTACTTGTAATCTCTCGCTCTCTGTCAAATAAATAAATAAAATCTTTAAAAAAATAAAATAAAATTCTCTTCTTTATTATTTGTCAATTAGATGATACATTGACACGATTTAAAATTCAGTAGGTACAAAAGGGATCAGTATAAAATGTTTCTGTCCCACTGCGGTTCCCCAGCTACCTTCATACACACTTTCTTGTGAATAGTCCAGCCATGAAATATGCATATGGCGGCCAAAACAAGGGGGAAAGAGATATATATTGATATTGATACAGTATCAATACTGGTATCTATCTCTATCTCTGTAAATATAGAAGTGCAATCTAACAGTATTCTGGTAGGAAGAAATGACTCCATGGTGGCTGGGGAAGGCAAGGGGGTTAGGGCCCCACCAAAGGCAGAACTTGCCCCCAGAGTGGCTAGATTGGGAAGACTGGATTGAAGCTTCTGCCAACTTAGACCTGGACAAATTGGCTGAGGTTTCCCCTCTGAGAGCTGGCCTCTCACCGGTGCTCTCCCTGTCTGGATCCTTTCCCAGCAGTTCATCCAGAACTCCCAGGCCTTGAGAACATTCTAGATTTCACTTTCATTTCTCATTCTTTGCACTATTCTTTTGACTTCTCCAAATGTGGATGGGGTCTTTAGACATCCTTTCCTTCACTCTTGTTGGGAAGGCACTACAAGGAGCCTAGTTATTGGAAAGAGGGAATCCTTTTTCTCTTTGCAGTGAATAGATGTAAGATCCCATGTGAGCACGGACACATTTACACATGAGAGTGAGCCCAGAGGTGCAGAGTGGGGGACAGAGGGTGGGGAGCACAGGTCATGTCCCCATTCCTGAACTGACTTACCGATAGGTTCATCTCCTGCTTTTCTAAATTTTCAGGTGGGGATGGAGGCTTTCTCCTCCTGCAGCTGAGAGTGGCCTCCCCAGAAGACCTCACTGACCCCAGAGTAGCAGAGAGGCTGATGCAGCAGGTGAGTGGGAACTTTCTGGGCCAGGAAAGTAGAGGAGAGTTACAGGAACTAAATCTAATCTTCTTGGCTTAGCTTCTGCCTATTTTTCCTGAGTTGGGAATTCTCTTCTGTGTTTGTAAAAAAATGATTTCCCTCACCCCTAATTTTCTCAGGCCTTCGGAAGGCCAGGTCTTCTAGCCCTTGGAAGGTCAATTATATGAATGGGCAGGACTTTGGGTTACAAGTAGCAGAAATCCAGCTCATTGGAGCTTACACAGAAAAAGGCAAGGTATTGACTGAGAAACCTAGAAGTGACTTGTCCATTTTCAGTTATGGCTAGATCCAGCAGCTTAGATACGATCATCAATATTTTCTTTCTCGACTTCTCTTAGCATTTTGTTCTTCAGAATCTCTCTCCATATGTAAGGAAAGGTGGCTGTGACAGCCCCAGAGTCACAGGTACTTTCCTCTCCCAATACCTGCATATTATACTAGGGAAAGACTAGTCTTATGGTCCTGCAAGGTCCACCGTAACTGACAGCTCAAACTGAACCACATGGAATGAGAAGGACAGGCCCTAGAGGAACTAGGAATGCTAGGCAGAAAATACCCCAATGATGTGTATTCTCGATGGGGACCAAGACTGGGATATTTTTGTATAAGTTGGGAAAATTCCCCTAAGACCCAGATCACTGGGCAAAGCTTCCAGTGGTGGAATTCTGGGGCCAGAGCTTTTGGGGATGGTGCAAATCATTGGAAGGTTAGACTAGGTCAGCTCAGCCTAGCTCTTGTGCCCACATCTTGAAGCCAGGAGATAAGAAGAGGGAATATCTGGACCCTTGAAGTTCTCTTAGCTGAAAGGGACCCATCAGGACTCCATAAGGAGTTCCCTGGGGTGGGTGCAGGGTTGAAATGGGACAGCCAGAGAAATGACGAATGCCTACAGCACATGATAATCAAAGTAGCAAGTGTGAATCCTAGTCAAAGAGGGAAGCCAGAGGGGCATCTGGGTGGCTCAGTTGGTTAAGACTCTTGGTTTCAGCTCAGGTTACGATCTCAGCATTGTGAGATCGATTGGGGTCTGTGCTCAGCGTGGAGTTGGCTGGAGATTCTCTCTCTCTCCCTTCTTCCTCTGCCCCTCCCGCCCTCTTTCTGTCTCTATAAAATAAATAAATCTTAACAACAAACAAACAAACAAAAAAAGGAGGGAACCCAGAATAGTGTCAGATCTGAGCTCCCAAACTGGAAACTATTTCCGTGATCAGAAAGAGGCCTGGGAGAAAGGAGCAGGTCCAGAGCTGAGGGGCAGGAATCAGGCTGTGTTGGTGTTGGGTAGGAGTTCTTGTTGGGAATGGGGCACAGACACAGAGTTCTGGGCTCAGACAAAGAACAGACTTTGGAGCCATATAGATCAAGGGGTGAATTTCAGCTCCTAACTGTGTGACCTTGGGTAAGCTATTCTGTATTATTTTCCTCCCTTATAAAATGAAGTTACTACTACTTGCTTTATAAGGGTTGTTGGGAGGTCCAATGACATACTGTGCATGCAGCATCTAGTCCATGCCCAGTCTGTGGGCGGCTCGGGAAGGGTTGCTGGCCTCCTCGTACATCCTGTCCCACTGTCCCTTCCTGTCCATGCCCTGTGGTGAGCTCATGGGCCAGATTTGGGCTGGAAGGATCCCTGCTTCTTTTGCCCTCCAGCTCTGCCAGGAACTGCATACCCATGGACCTCCCATCCACGTCTCTCTGCTGCGCATCAGGAGGGGCTAAGGAACATCTGCTGTGCCAGAGGGGCCAGTGCTGCCTGCCTGTGGCCTGGGATACCCCCTCATCCCATACACAGACTGGAGCTACCGAGCTAAGATATACCTGGAAGATTCCCAAGAGGTCAGCTAACCTAAGGCATTACCCAGCCATGGCAGCGGGACCCTGGCTCACATATGCCTCAGTGTGTGTGTGTGTGTGTGTGTGTGTGTGTGCGCGCGAGGGGGGGGGGGGGGTGGGAGTGGAGCTTCCCTTGTTCCAAAGATATCCTTGGACTTCCTTTGCCACCTGTGTTACGTTTCAGTAAAGAGTGATCTGATCAGCCATCTTTCCACCCTCTTGGTGCTCCCATCAGCCCATTAAAATTGCACACAGTGTGGCCCAGAGGCAACCTATTTGATCAGTATGGGATTTTTTTGGTGTTGACATTTTTATGATATGGGGATTTTATGCATCCCTCCTTACTCCTTCCCTCCCTCCTTCTCCCCTGGTTCCTGGTTGGGACCTCGATTCCAGCACTTACTGAGGCTGGCCCCAGAGCCTGTTGAACTCTGAGCTCCTTCAGAGCTGGGCCCATATTTATCTCAGCATCCCCTGAACCTGAGCAGAGTGCCTGGTCTGTAGTAGGATCACAGAGAATGTTTTTTGGATTGCCTTGACTTTCAAGTTCTGGATACAAGCAGATCACAAGAAGGTCTGCAGTACTCGATTATTCCTCCCCTCTAGCTCCTAAGTCAAATTATTACTATTATTTTTAAGAAATTAAATGCAGCTACCTGATGGCTTAGACGGTTGAGTGTGTGACTTTTGATTTGGGCCCAGGTCATGAGCTCAGAGTTGTGAGGTCAAGTCCTGCTTCAGGCTCTGTGCTGGGCATGGAGCCTGCTAAAGATTCTCTCTCTCTCTCTCTCTCCCCCTATCCCTCTACCCCTACTCTACCCCTAAAAATATTACATGTAGCTAATCTTTTTTCCACTGTAAAACAAAAACCAAAAAACAAACAAACAAACAAAAAAAACCCCTTGCTTATGATTTTGTGATTTTGAAAAATTCAAAAGGACCAAGAAAAGAAGACAAACAGCAAGAGGAGTGGTAAAGAAAGAAAAACATCTCTAAAATCCCACTTCTTATGTACAACTATTGTTAGTGTCTACACTCAACCTCTCTACTTGGTCTGAGATGTCTGAGATGTTTTACGTTCAATATTTGCAAAGTCAGAGTCTTTTTTTTTTTTAAGATTTTATTTATTTACTTGACAAAGATCACAAGTAGTCAGAGAAGCAGGCAGAGAGAGGAGGAAGCAGGCTCCCTGCTGAGCAGAGAGCCCAATGATTATGATGATGATGGGGGGGGGTGATGCGGAGGATGATGTGGGGGGATGATGCGGGGCTCGATCCCAGGACCCTGGGATCATGACCGGAGCTGAAGGCAGAGGCTTTAACCCACTGAGCCACCCAGGCACCCCACAAAGTCAGAGTCTTAATCTTTCCCCCAAACCGGCTCTGCCTGAGACTTCATTATGTTAATTGCATCCTCCTGTTGCTCAAGCCCAAATTCTCAAAGCCAGTCTTTATTCCCCTATTTCCTTCGCACTCACTTTATATCTAACTTGTCGCAGAATGCTGTTGCTCTCCTCTTGTCAAAATAAGCCCGGAATCTGATGCTTCCTCATCATCGCTGCTGCTCTCAACTGGTGCAAGGCACCATGGCCTCCTGCCGGGATTACTCAGACCCTCTTAGCAGGTCTCTCTGTTTTCTACCTTTACCCCTCAACCGCACTGTAGCCCCAGCACACCAGCCAAGGCTGTTGCTCTGCAGTGTTAGTCAGACAATGCCACTTCTTGGCTCCAAACTCTCCCATCTCATTTAGACAAAGAGGTGTGCGACCTGCGCCCCTCCCCCAGCCTCGTTAATTTGCTCCCTGCGCTCCAGCAATGCTGACCTTCTTGCTGTTCCAGGAATCCATCAGGCTTTGCATGCATTCTCCTATCTGGGGACCGTTGCACATGTTGGTCACTTTGCTCAGAGGGCTTCTCCTGCAGATATCCAGCCCATAACACCTCCAACTCTTTCACCATCTCGGTGGGTCCCCCTGGCCACCCCCTTGTTTTGATCTTCTTAATGCTGATTACAACCTAACATAATACATATTTTATTGGTTTATCCTTTCATCTGTCTCCCTCAACTAGAATGGAAGATTTCGCTCCCTCCCGTATCCCTAGCATCTAGCACAATGCCTGGCAATAAAAAGGGCCCAGTAATAGAGCCTGGGTGGCTTAGTCCTTAAGCATCTGCCTTCGGCTCAGGTCATGATCCCGGGATCCTGGGACTGAGTCCCGCATTGGGGTCCCTGCTCAGCGAGAAGCCTGCTTCTCCGTCTCCCACTCTCCCTGCTTGTCTTCCTCTCTCACTGTCAATTAAATAACTAAATAAAAAAAGAAATTCTGAAAAAAAAGTGCCCAATGGGGCTATGGACATTGGGGAGGGTATGTGCTATGGTGAGTGCCATGAAGTCTGTAAGCCTGGTGATTCACAGACTTGTACCCCTGGGGCTAATAATACATTATATGTTTATAAAAAAATTTAAAAATTAAAAAAAAATTTTAAAGTGCCCAGGAAATATTGTTGAGCGGAGGAAACAGGACAACTTCAAAAATTGCTATGAATAAGGGGAATATGTGTATTAACTGATACCCTGTCTCTTGCAGAGGGAAGCAGAACAGATTTTATAAAGGAGGCTGAACAAAAATAATGCAAATATTCTTCCCAACATATTTGCTGAGCACCCACAACAGAAGAGAGACATGTTGTATGCCATGGGGGATGCAAAGCCATCTCTTCCCCACAGGCCAAACTTAGTAGGGGAGGGTAGACAGGTACACAATTACAAATTGAAAGAACTTATTTACACCATATTCTGGCAAAACCAGAACCTCCTTAATATACAAAGAGCTCTTAAGAAGCAATAAAATGGCAAACATGCCTGCACGAAAGTTAGAGTATAAATGTCTTCCAGAAACAGGAGTATAAGTGCCTGTTTTCCATGAAAAAGAAACTTCACTAGCAAAAAAAAGGGGGGGGGGAGTCATACAATGAGATATTGCTAATTGCTAATTGTGTTAATAGGTAAGGATTTATAAAAATTATAATTTCCATGAGGAGGGTGTGGGGGGAAAGAACACTCTAAAATACTGTTGGCGTGAATGAAACTGGTATAGCCTTTCTGGAGGGCATTTTGATTTTCTAAAGCCTTAAAAATGTGCATCCCTTTCCCCGAGCAATTCCATCCCAAACGGTTTATCTTAAGGAAATAATTAAGAATCTGTGCAAAGACAATAAATAATCTGTTCATTACAGCGTACATAAATTCATTACATTTATAACAGCCAATAAAGGAAAAAGTCAAGACAAAACACAGGATATCCCAGTGTAGTCATTTGGTTAATAATAACAGGGTGTGTGTGTGTGTGTGTGTGTGTGTGTTTGCTCCCAAATACTTTTCACACTGTCTCTAGAGGTTCCCTTTCCAAATTCAAAGTTAGTCCTGTTCTTACCAAAGGAATAAAACTCCCAGCTTTGTATATTAGGGTCTTTGTGATATGGCCTTGGCCACCTTCTCAACTCCGTGTCCTACAGACCCATCTCCTATGTCCTATGTTCCTTCCACAGGAAATTTCTCAGTACTTTGCAGTCACGCCACCTTTGATCCAGTCTGCATATCATGATTCTTGCCCCCAGAAGTTTCCCCCTCTCTCTGGTGCCTTCATCTGGAAAACTTCTATTCATGCTCCAAAGCCCAGTTCACTCAGTGCCTCCTTGTGGTGGCTCTCCGAAAATCCCCTAATGAGGATCTAGTTTCTTAGTCTCTTTATGTTTCTGTTACAACACTTAACACGCTACGCTACATCCTGGTTTATTTGCTTCCAAGCTTGTTAAGTCATAGATGTTTCAGGACAAGTACCGCAAGGGAGTCATCGCTGTGGCCACAGAACCTCGCACAGAGCCCTGCACAGAGACGGCACTTGACTGTCCGCCGAACCACGGAGAGGAGTGGCTGCGGGTGCAGTTGACCCGGAAATATGGGTACTGGGCTCTGAAAGTCGGGAAAATGGAATTTTTTGAAGTCAAACAAAATATAAATCTAATGATATCATTATGAATAAGCCACACTATAAACAGGCATGGGTGGAGAGCAGTTTGCGTAAGTATGTAACACCCATTACATAATTCCAATTCTTAAATAGCTTTTCTTTTCTTGCTTGGCATTTATTTGAATCAGAGATACCTGATAAAGTGGATAATTCATCTTAAATACCTGCATATAAGGACATACATGTACATTCAAAACTGATGGCTATTCTTGGAAGCCAAAAAGTATGTAAAATACAGGCTCCACCAGTTAGAAGCATTTGGGAATTAAAGTGTGTAATACGTACGAGCGTGTGCACTCACACACATGCATGTGGGGAGGGCGTGAAAGAGAGAGAGAGGAGAGAATTACTGGCGATGACCAGAATTAGCAGAAGTAATGTTACCAAACCAGCAAGAACCAGAAGGCCTGGGGAAAATTCTCCAGTTATATAAGACTCAAATGTGCGTGTGTCTATGAGGTGGAAATGCCACATATTTCATGCAGACAAAGGTGGGTGTGGACCCAAACAAGAGAGCCTGTCTAAAGTCACCGGTGACTCACAGGCCGTGATGAGGACAGCATGAGGGGGATCTATTCCGAAGAGACTTGGGCTGAAGCTCCTGCCATAGCCAGTCCTTCCTTCAGCCCCTGTAGGGGGGCTGGCCACCAGTGAGTGGAAAGCAGGGAATAGCAACTGATCCCACGGGTGTACCCCAAATTCAAATGAGTGGACATCACTTTTTGGTATCAATGTACATTTGCATATCATGCCAGTTATCTATTTTTTACCATCAGTTCTTTATTCCAGTTGTATAAGTGACCGAATCCAAATTGCACAGATCCAGCAGGTGGGCTGATGAAGACTCGTGTTGTGCCCTTGATCTGACTGTACCACTCATCAAGTGACCTTTTCTTGCTACACAGACACCGCCTTACTTTTTCTTTTTTTTTAAATTTATTTTAGAGAGAGCAGGGAGAAGGGCAGAGAAAGAGGGAATGGAAGAGAAGCAGATGCCCCACTGAGTGGGGAGCCCTACATGGAGCCCAGCCTCACAACCTTGAGATCATGACCTGAGCTTAATTGAGAGTCAGATGCCTAACCGACTGAGCCACCCAAGCTCTCCAGCCTCCTTCCTTTTTTATGACACCCTTTCTCTACATGCTCAGTGTCTCAGCCATTTTGACCAGGTTGCCACATAAAATATAGGACACACAGTTAAATGATAATTTCAGATAAACAATGAATACTTTTAAAAACATATGGGTATCCCAAACACTTTATGGGACATCTTGTACTAAAAAATTCATTGTGATTTTACTGAAATTAATTTTGCTAAATCTGAAACTAAATTCCAAAACTAAATTTGCTAAATCCAACAGCCTTACTTGGAAGGTCTCCTCTTCAACAAGTGTCCCTACTTCTCTTTTTCCTACAACTCTTTTGAGTTATTTTATAACTTTTTCCTAGTCCGTGGGGTTCCTTCTCTGTAGCAAGCCCCTGAACCTCTCTTAGGCTTCGGCTATCTTTTTCTGTCCTCCAACACTTCTTCTGTCCTCCCGCACCTTCACCCCTCCACCATTGCCCAGTGACAGGAGAAGAAGCTTAATGACTGAAGACAGATGAGGGAAAGGACTTTGGGTTGGGGTGGACTTGCTCCCCGTTTGCCACCTTGCTTTTGTTCTTTTAGGCTTCCTCTTCCCATGCTTGAGGACCCACGGTATCTATACCAACCATGTCTTGCACAGCATGGATCAATCCCTTGCCAAGAGTCCTCACTGGGTTGAGGATGAGATATAATTTTTGGACTTCATGTTTAAAGCAAGCCTTCCTCTCTCTGACCTGGAGCCACACTACAAAGTCCTCATTGCATAATTTAGTTTTGGGATTACAATGGTCCCAGTAAAGTCTGTCTCACCAGTCCACCATGCTTATGTGGCCCCTCCTTCCTCATTTTATACCTCCTTTTTTCTAAGTGCTGGACACTGCCCTTCAGGCCATCCCTCTCTCTCTAGAGACATATGTGCTTAGTTCTTTTTATTTAAGTGTTTACAATCTTTTGAATTAATAAACCTAATTTTTTGGAGTACTTTTATGTTCGCAAAACTGAATTAGAAGTACAAACTTCCCATTTCTCCCCTTCATTCCCCACACTTACAACCTCCCCCACTACTAGCACCCCCCACTGGAGTGCGTTGTTACAATCCATGAACCCATGTTGACACATCATTATGACTCAAAGTCATCAGTTTATACTAGGATTCATTCTTTTCTTTTGAATGTGAAGTATAGTTGACATACAACATTATATTAATTTCATGTATAAAACATAGTAATTTGGCATTTATACGTATTATGAAATGATCACCATAAGTCTAGTTACCATCTGTCACCATATAGTTAATATAATATTATTATCTATATTCCCTATGCTGTACATTACAACCCTTGAGTTATTTTATAACTTGAAGTTTCTACCTCTTCATCTTCACAATTTTGCCCACCCCTCAGTACCACTTTCCTCTGGTGTGTGATTCCTGTAGTTTTTAAATTTTAATTTAATTTAATTTTATTTTTAGAGAGAGAGAGAGATTATGTGTGTGCACATGCAAGCATGGTCAGAGAGGGGGCGGACAGAGGGAGAGGGAGGGAGAGAATCCTAAACAGACTCCATGCCCAGTGTGGAGTTCAGTGTAGGGCTCGATCCCATGATCCTGAGATAATGACCTAGGCCGAAATCAAGAGTCCGGTGTTTAACAGACTGAGCCACCCAGGAGACCTGCTGTAGGATTTTTTTTTAAAAATCAAGCTGAGGAAGTTTCCATCTATTCTAAGAATTTGGGTGTTTGAATTTGTCAAATGTTTCTTCTGCAGCTATTGATATAATCAGATGATTTTTCTTCTTTATTCTATTGATGTGATAGATTACATTAATTGATTTTTGAGTGTTGAATCAGTCTTGCATACCTGGAATAAATGCCACTTGGCCATGGTGTGTAATTCCTTTTATTCATTGTCGGATTTTATTTGCTAATGTTTTTTTGAAGATTTTTGCCTCCATGTTCATGAGAGATCTTGCTGTATAATTTTTTTCTTTATTATTTTTTTTTCTGGTTTTAGTTTTAGGGTAATGCTGGCCTCCTAGAATGAGTTAGGAGGTATTCTCTCTGCTTCAGTCTTCTGAAAGAGATTACAGAGAACTGATAGAATTTCTTCCTGAAATGTTTGGTAGAATTCACCAGTGAATCCATCTGGGCTGCGTGCTTAATTCTTGTTAAGTGAATGCTAGGATTATGAATGCCTGGGTGGCTCAGTCAGTTAAGCCTCCCAGGGTCCTGCATGGAGCTCCTTGCTCGGCGGGAGTCTGCTTCTCTCTCTGCCTGCTGCCCCCTCCCCCTGCCTGTGCTCCCTCGCTCTCTCTCTTACAAATAAATATAACCTTTAAGAAGAACTTTTAAAAAAATGAATGCTAGGATTAAATAAATGTGTGTGTATGTGTGTCACTTAAGTAGTCTTCACACCCAACATGGGGCTTGAACTCATGACCCAAAATCAAGAGTTGCATGCTCTACCAACTGAACCAGCCAGGAGCCCTAAATAAACGTGGTTTTCTATGGAGACTTGATTATTCTTTGGGACAGCTGAGGGTAAAGCCACAACCTTACACATATGGGAGGGGCTTTGTCTACTGGGAGTAGTCATTCTCTCTGAAATGCAGACAGTTAGGAGTCTCTGCTCAGGTCAGAGATCATGTTTCTCCGGAGCTTCCTCCCACACCACCTGCTCACCTGCGAGAGTGAGACTGAGCGCCGGGTTCACATCATGGGACCTGCTTTCCGACCCTATGGCCACACTTGTTTGGACCAGTGATGAACAGCTGACATAGCTAGGCTAATCAGAGTCCCCCTTCAGGCAGTTAGGACTTAGGACCAAGAGCCAGCTACCCAGTTTCTGCATAGAGTTGGAATTGAGGTACTCTAGACCCAGGAGTTGTGGACCAGTTTTTGGTTGGACTTGTTATACCAGAGAGGTGTCAAGTTCTGTAGGCTAGGAGAGAAGATGAGGTGGAAACTGGTCGGGTTGCTGGGAATGGGCAGAATGGGGCCAACGGACTGTGGGGTAGAGAGGCTCAGAAGACTCTAGAGGGGTTCAGGAAAGGACAGGAAAGGATAAAATATATTAGGGATTGGGTACTCCAGGTCAAAGGAAGGGGTGGGTGGCATGGTTCTCAGATTGGTTCTTGGAAAAGAGGCTGGAATGGTTTAATCCCTCCTCTGGGGAGCACAGACAGTGGGGACAAGAACCAGACAGGTAAAGGCACTGTGTATTTATCCTTTTGGAACTGAGGGACAGAGACCAGCAAGGCAGCGAGGGTTTCTGGGTGAGTCTAGGCTACTCCATATGGGGGCCTCAGAAGGCCAGGCTTTGGCTTGTGTTTCTTTCCCTGGGAAGGGGACAAAAATGATGTGTGGAGGCTGAAGCAAGGATCTGCCTGGGTTGGAGCAAGAAGCCTCCCCACAGAGAGTAACTGTGGGCTGAAGGGGCCTGGGTTGAACCCACCTCGGCTCCTCCACTCCCTGTGCCTAGCTCTTCAGCCACCAGAGGAAAATCCCAAGTGGAGCCCATGGCTTTGGGAACACAAAAAGTCTGAAGGATTTTACTGTAATAGACTTTAATTAGAAGTAAACTGGAGGGTTGGGTTTTTGTTTGTTTGTTTGTTTGTTTGTTTTTAATACAAGTGGTTTTTAACTTAGAGTTATCACTCCATTCTTAACTCTGATGTGTGTGGGTTTGTGCATCAGTGTCCTTCTTGTGGGTACATTTGTGAGACAATTCATCCTTTAACTAGGTGGTCTTTATGACCCCTTCCTGTCTGTCCTGGGGTCTACTGACAAGGTGTGGTCTTGTCTTTATTATTATTCATTCCCTTGAAGAATCCTGAGTTGCCTTCAAGCACCTTCTTCTTTCTGGTCTTCTCAAAGGAACAGCATGGCCAGCAGGCGTGAGGGTGAGGCTGGGTGGGTCCTGAGGTATCCTAGGCCGCTGCTGCCCCTTTGGGGCCAGGCCTCAACTTTCTGAGTCCAGGGGGTAGGAGTAGTGGTTCCTGCCATAGCACCAGAAGCGCAGGACCACAAACACCCCGGCCCCCAGCAGCAGGAGGAAGCCCAGGGCTCCGAAGAGGATTCCGAAGAAGGCGCCGAGCTTCATGCCCAGGTGCTCACAGCGCTCTCCCCAGGGCGTGTAGATGGAGAAGGGCACACAGCTGTGGACAGGGACAGGGACTCATCGGCAGTGGGCAGGCCCCAGGAGGTTTCCCACAACAGTCCAGGCTCCCCTGTAGGGAAGGTGGCGGGCCTACAGGGTGGCTACCAGGTAGCGGGGCTGGGAAGCTGCACCTGGCCGGCGGGGTGGGGCCGGCTGCTGGCGAGCAGGTGCAGATAGGACCCCCAGCTCCTCCCAGCCCTCCTCGGACCTGGGAGGGGAGAATGCTAGTTGGGGGGTGGGGAGGAGTTTGGGGTCGTAGTGGACACGAGGGAAGACCCAGGGCACCGATGCGCCTCGAGGGCCCCAGGGTAGCACTGCCCTTCTTCTCCTTAGCTGGCCTGTAGACTCAGTGCGCTCCCCTCACAGGAGGCCCTCAGACAGCTGACGAATCACGGGGTCCTCAGACACCTGTTTGAGAGGGCCTCCCCCGACAGGTGCTCCTAACGAAGGGCAGGGCCAGGCCAGACACAAAGCGGTGTGTGCCTTTCCCACAAGGAGACAGCAGAATGTTCACCCCAGAAGCCAAATCGGGTGGAAGAGTTTGCCTTTGGAACCCACATCCCCCTACCAAACCTGCCAGCTATGTGGGGCGGGTTCTTCACCTGTTTTTTTCTCTAAAATGGCACTAATGCCTACCCAGTGGCTGAGTTTGAGTTTCAGAGATAATGTAGCATCTTAACTCTCCACACAGAGTAAGCACTCACCTGTCTTTTCCATGATCCCGGCTCTCTGTTGTAAAGGAAGCTCTGCCCTAACTTTGAGACCCCACCTAACTTTGAGACCTTGTCATTTTGGGGCCCCTTGCAGTATCTCTGCCTGGCTGGAGTCCACCAGCTTGGCTTCTCCTGCCCTCTCCCCAACTCACGTGCAGCGGGGCCCTTGGGGCAGGTGCTGGCACTGGCCTCCATGCTCACAGTAGCCGTCACTGCACGGGGACACGCAGGTGAGGCCACTCTGGGGACTGTAGACCAGTTTGTAGTCCTTGTAGCCGCTGCAGTTGAAGTAATTCTTCAGCATGCTCACATTCACTGCCAGGAAGGACACGGGAGAGCGGGCAGAGCAATCAGTAACCCCAAATCGATACCTCTCCCATCAAGGTTTCTGTTCTCGGGCATTTATCCTGGGGAGCCACTGGAAAAGCACACCAATGCGTGCGTTCATGGAAGTCTGGAGAAGCACGGTGTGTAGTAGCAATGGGTGTAATACGCAGGATTGCGTTAAATAAGGGATATTTTACAACCGGTAAGCACCATGGGGTGGAAAATGCATTGGTTAAGAGACCGTGCTTTGAAGTAAACCAGACCCAAGCTGAAATTCAAACTCTCCTACTAACTAGTTGCGTGCTTTGGGGGAAATTCCTTAACTCCTTCAGCTTCAGTTTCCTTATCTTTTAAAGGAAATCATAATCTTAGGACCTATCTTGCTGTGCATTCTAAAGGACAGAATATATACTAGTATACTCATTACATTGCTTAACACAATGAGCACTCAATACATGGTCACAATGGGTATAACATTCTGTTTAAAATACAGCACACTAGGGGCGCCTGAGTTGTGCAGTCGGCTAAGCGTCTGACTCTCGATTTTGGCTCAGGTCATGATTTCACGGTCGTGAGATTGAGCCCCTCATCAGGCTCAGTGTGCAGTGAGATTCTCTCCCTCTCCCTCTCCCTCTGTTGCTCCCTGCTCTTGCTCACTCTCTAAAATAAATAATCTTAAAATAAATTAAATAAAATATAGCATACTATATTAAAATGTATGATAAAATAATATATCAAATGGGAATACATACACAATACAAAATACAATACACAATACAAAAAATAATAGGTTCACAATTGCTTAAGCAATGAGGTTATCAAACAATAGGTACTACTGGTCCCCTCCCCCTTTTTTTGGTGGGCAACAAAGCAGTTTTTTGAGCCTTAGTACAAAGCTCCTGAAGAGGGAGGGTACCCAAGAGGGTTGCCCTACTTGATCCCTTTATTACAAAAAATATTGGTATGTGTGGAGATTTCTATGCATAGAAGAACATTTAGAAGGCTGTGTGCAAAAATGGACTTGCCTTTGGGGATTGGAAATACAGGTGATTTTTTTCTTTTCTTTTTGTTAATTTGTGTTTCCTCAAGTTTATACAAGAAGCACATTATGCTTATATAATAAAAATTATTGGGGGGTTTTGGTTTGTTTTCTTTAACAAAAGGCATAGTCAGGTCTGGCTTGGTTGTTCCCTTAAACCGACCCCTAACGCCTTATTACACATACACAAAGTAGTTGGAGGATTGTCCCGAGGAGGGAGGAGGCACAGCCTGGGTCTGAGCAGAAATTCTTGCTTGGTCCCACCCTCCAGTCACACAGTGGCTTCTGTTGGGTTTGGCGTGGTCACTGACCTGTTCTCTGCCTCACTCCCAAAATAGGGTGGTCTATTCCCTTCCTTCTCTAGTGTGCTTACCAACTGATCTCATTCTTGTTCCAGGATAATCAGGGACCATCCCAGCTAAAGGGGACCTCAGAAATCCCATCTCATTTTCCAGATGTGGGGGTGTTAAGTCTTGGGTTGAGGATGACTTTTGCTCAGGGTTATACCTTTCAAGGAGGGGAAATCTCTGTCCCTTGGCCAGGTCTCCAGCCTTCTACTTAATATCCTCTAGCTGGAGGGCAAAAGCAAAAGAGATGTCCCTGTTTATGTTTATAAAGTGCAGTGGTATTTTAACAAAATCATTAATAATTTTATTAAAAGAAAGAAAGCCATCAGCAGCGATGGTCAGGAAGATGGCCATTAGAGTCACAGCTCAGTGAAACTGTCTCCCTGGGGATTCATCAAGCAGGATTTTGTGCTCCTGCTCTTGAACCTGGAAAGCTGGTGGGCTCAAATGTTTAACAATCTCTCTCAAAAATCACCAACAGAAAACCTAAATTACTTCCTTCTGGCTTTTCTGAAAACCATTCCACCATGGGTTGCATG
This sequence comes from Mustela nigripes, assembly GCF_022355385.1. Lineage (NCBI taxonomy): Eukaryota > Metazoa > Chordata > Mammalia > Carnivora > Mustelidae > Mustela > Mustela nigripes. The sequence continues at coordinate 101,475,535 of NC_081558.1, forward strand.
GGCTGAAGATCTGGGATAGCCTTCCCCGTGTACCTCCTCCTTCAGTTCTCTCTGTGACCATCCCCAGGACAGTGACTCACAAGCTAACAGACTCTTCACATCTTCTCTGGAGATGGGGTGGAAGTTCACATCGGTCCTGGGCTCCTTGCTTCTGTTCCGCTGCCTCCATGAGGCCTGGGGTAAGAATGCCACCACCACTGCCTCCAGCAGCTGGGTGTTGAGGAAGTCGATGACAGGACCCTGAGGGAGGTACTGGAACTCTGAGATGACCCTCCAGCGTCTGAGTAAACTTTTGGACTCCGGCGCTGCCTCAGAATCACTGTGTGGGAGGGGTACAGTGAGGCACGAAGGGTGGAAGTGGAGGGACGAGACCTGGGGACCCGGTGGGGACAGTCCCACTTACCTAGGTACCACTTCACTGTTCCGGAGAAAGGCCCGCACATTCAGGTTGCGCAATCTATAGGCCACCTAGGGCAGAGGATGGGGGTGGGGAAGCGGGAGTGAGGCCCAGTCCAAGAAGGAGACCCCTTCCACTGTACTGTGGTTATTTATCCCCGCCTGGCTCCTTCTTTGTACATGAACACCAGGACCAGTAGAATGCTTCTCATCCCGTTCTGCAGCCCCACAACCCAGCCTAGCCTGCTGACCAGCATGGGTCCCTGCTCAGTCAGAGTTTATTGGTGAGTGAAGGACTTGGCCTACCTTCCTGCGTCCAATGACAAGGGGAAAATCTGAGATGAATGGTCCCTACATTTGCCTCTGTTCCCTGGTTCACCCTCTCATTCTCTCCCCACATGGATAATGAGCACTGATTATGTGTAGCCAGACCTCGGGGACAGCTAGGAGCTGGGGGGCGGAGTCAATAGGCGAGCGACAGCAGACTTTACCTCACAGAGTGTAGAGTGCTGTGACGGTAGCAGTAGTGATAATACTTCTTATTATAATTTTTGAACACTTGTATTTTAGACACCGTGGTGAGTTCTTTACATACATTATCATTTTAATCTTGACACAGCCCGCAGACATAGGTACTACTATTATTTCTGCTTTGTGGATGAGACAGCAAATAATTTGTCTCATGATTACATCTGCTCTAGGGAATGGTAGAGCAAGGATTTGAACCTGGGTGTGTAGGATTCAAGACCCTCAGTAATTCAACTACTGTGTGACTTTGCCTGTGGTTGAGGAATGGACAAGGGCCTAGGAGCCAAGAAGAGAGAGCTGCTGGTTCCCTCTGGGAAGTCTGGGAAGGCTTCCTGGAAGTGAAATGCCTTTTTGTGTTTCTACCATATGATACCCCAGTGCAGGTCTCTAAGAACACTTAGAAGGAGAGGCTGGGGGGACTTGGCCCCCCTAGACCCTAGTCTGGTTATTCCAGTCCTCTTGGAGATCTCTGTCCTGGAGTTTCCTGCCTTCCTCACCCCCAGGCTTCGCCAGGGCAGGAGGCTCTGGCCTCCTCTGGCAACTGAATCTAGAGGGATGGCTAGCTGCAGAACACATCATTGAGGGCTAAGACTCTGCCCTCAACTGGCCGAGAGCCCTCTCCCCCATCCAGAGCTGGCCTGCACACTGACCGAGGCATTGACATCTGTCACAGAGGCATTTTCTTCTTCACTGACCCAGAGCTGGATGATTCTTAAGGGAAGGTCTGGAAATGGAAGAAGCAGATTCACAATAACCTCACAGTTTACATAGACTCACCCGAAAAGGCCATTGGGCCAAGTTAGGGAGACCGACCCATCCTACGGTGACAGAAAGTCACCAGAGGAATCAGGAGAAAGGGCTGAGTCTGCTGAGCCTCACCTTAGGGCCCTTCCAACTGTGGTCAAGGGTTCCTGACTCTTGACTCTCTGGGCCACGAAGCCACCTCCAGTCTTTCCTCAGTGCACTGTTGAAGCCTGGGGTTCATGCTGTGACAGCTGCCCCCCTCCCGACTCCCCCTCTCCTCCCACTGCCACCTGCTTCCAGAGCTGGAAACTTGGGCCCACCTGAGAGATATCTGAGGTTCTGCCCTGTGAGATGGAGGAACCGAGCTCTGCTCCCCCACCCAGGTTCCTCGTCTCCCCTCAGGGTGAGAGAATTGTGGAGGCAGAAGGCATCTAGAGTTACCTTGATGGAGGGTTGGAGTGAAGTTGTTCCCAGCCACAAAGCAACGGGTGTCTGTGAAGGCCGGGGGGCAGGTGCAAACGGGCTGGCAGCCCAGCGCCTGGGAGACATAGCAGTGTCCCTGATTGTAACAGTAATTCACAGGGCAGGACTTGTTCTGACAGAGGGGAGAGGTCTCCAGAGCTGTGGATGGAGCAGGGGGTGGGGTCAGCAGACAAGGTCAGACAGCAGTTGGGGGGCCCCAGCCCACAGAAAGCTCCTTCTAGGATGGGCTTGGTTTCTTTCTCCCCAAAGCTCACTCAGTCCACATTCTGCTTCTGAGTTGCTCTGAACCCTAAACTATCCTTCCCCCGTTTCCAGAAAGTTCCTTTGCCAGATCGGCATTCTCCCACTTCTGCTGAGAGAACGGCACATCTGCTTTCTGCACTTCCATTCCTTCTTCTGCCTTATAGTCTACCCGCTCTGGCCTCTCAGAAGACACAGGGGCCTCTAGAATTCCTCCTAGCACTGCAGGGGGCTTAGTGAAGACTTCCCGGTGACCACTGTCAGCAGGACTCCAGTGGCTCAGAGGTCGAGGAACAGGGGATGGGAGGAAGACTCAAAGAGAGGACGCACCCTTGCCACCAGATGCCCATGGCAGCCCCCCAGATGTCCCAACTGAGATGTGGAGATGCTGAGCTTTGTGTCTGAAGATACATGAGAGGAGCCTGGGAGCCCCAGGTTGCTCTGGCTCCCGGGCTGCTGCTGGACGTCTGCTTTGCCCTCCCCCGCCCCCTGCCAGGCCATCTTCAGTCTCTTGCCCTGAGTTTCCCCCATCAGGACCTCAGCCTGCCCACCCCCGGCCACTCCCCCAGGGAGTGCACAATCTCTTCTCCTTCAGCCTCACACCTCCCTGGACATCCTGACCTTCTTACCATAACCAGCTGTATTGAGTATTCTAAACGCTTGCTGGAAAAGGGAGAGAGATGTTTTGCCTCATGCCCCAGGCCCTCCAGGCCTCCACTGTCCCCAGAGTCTCCTCCTGCCGGAGCCCTGTCCCCAGCTCACCTGCACAGTGACGCCCGTCCCCAGTCAGGTGTGGAGGGCAGGCCTCGCAGCCCTTCCCAGGAATGCACTGCACACTCTCGAAGCAAGGCTCCTCACAGAGGTTCTTGGAGCGTTCGCAGTTGTGGCCAAAGGTGTCCCCGTCACACTTGCAGCCGGCCACCTGGAACGGGGTGCTGATTACGGGTAGCCAGGAGGCTGGACCACTGAAGGCTTCTGGGTGTTTCTGTACTGACCCCTCTGGTCTGAGAACCCATGGACCTCGAGTCCTTACCTTGATTCTGCCAGCATCTACTGAGCACCTTCTTGACCAGGCTGTGGTCCTGTATATCCTTGCCAAGCCCACTAGGCCTCCCCAGGCCTTTCCTCCCTCCACACCCCTACCCCCTGGCCCCTCCACCTGGTGCCAGCGCTGGGATCTCAGCCACACCATATCTCCTTGCCGGAAGCCCTTTTTACAGTAGGACAGGGCCTAAATAAATACTCTACTATCCCTTGAAAACTGGATCTTACAGAAGCTCAGTTTCCTGCTCCATCTTCCCTTGCTGACTCCTCAACCAAGAAGGCAGAGACACACTGCTAAGCACTGTGAGAACACACAGCAACCGGGAAAATGGCGCAGACAGCTACTGAGTCCCCAAACCTTGTCCAGCCCCCTGGCCTCTCTATTCTGGCACCCCTACGGAGATGACTTTAGAAATCTCCCTAAAATGCAACACCCCAACACTTTCTACTTCCAAGACTGGATATTTTGGGATACCTAAAATAATATATTGATTTTAATCTGTTTCTCACAGTCAGAACCTTAATTCCCATCTTCTACCACCGGGCTCCTCTACCTCTACCCCATTCAAGCAGGAATTCTTTGCTCATTTTGAGGAGAAGGCTGTGTGTAAGGGCTGAAGGGGGTGGAGGGGTACTGCCAGCCAAACACTTTCCTTTATGGCTCCTGTTTTACAACCCAAACAAAATAAGAAAAAGAAAACAAAATTTTAAATAAAGAAAGGGGGCAAGATTCATTGACTGAGGCCAGCTGTCTTGGTTAAGACTTGTATAAATAAAGATTTTCTCCAAAATGAAGAGATGCTTCTTTTAGCTGGAAGGAGACAGTAAAAGAGAAAACAAAGGGGTTTGGGCTCGTCGTGTCCCTCTCTTCCCAACACCATAATGAAGAGACCCCAGAGAGAAATGGCTGTGTGGCGCTTCTGGGCAGATGGGAACTTGGGTTTTCTGTGTCTGAGTGGGGCACAGACGCCAGAGAGCACCTCCCTGGGACCAAAGAGGAGGGAACATGGAACCTGTGACCTGTGTAGTCTCATGCCCAGGGACCACAACGATGCCTTTCTGCCCCTACCTCTCCATGCCTTGTTCTAGAACCATGGAACTGTCTGGGGTCGGGGGAGGAGGGGCAGTGCCTGAGTGACTCAGTCGGTTAAGCACCCAGCTCTCGATTTCGGTTCAGGTCATGATCTCAGGGTCGTGAGATCGAGGCCCCGGTTGGACTCCCTGCTCAGCAGGGAGTCTGCTTGAGATTCTTTTCCTGTCCCTTTGCTCCTCTGCCAACTTGCTTTCTCTCTCTCTCAATAAATAAATGAGTCTTTAGAACTATGAAGCTGGGAACCCCTGGGGAGTTTTAAAGGATGCTGAGGTAGATGTTTCCTGTAAACCTAGCAGAATGGGAGCTAGGAGATAAAAACCTGAGATTGGTGTTGATACTCCTTGCTGACCACAGCTCCCAACACACACGTTACCACAGTGGGACTGAAATATGACATCCCTTCAGTTCCCACTGCCTCTCTCCTCAACAAGGAGACCTCCCTCCCCCGCTCCTCCCAACACTCACCTCCAGGGAGGAACCGCCCACCCAGCTGGTCAGGTTATATACACACTGGCTCTCTTTCCTGCAGGCACAGACCACTGTCTTTGGCTGGAGTACAGAGGACAAGTTGTCTTCGACGTTTCTGGCTAGAATCTCCAGAGCAAATGGTTCCAACGACTTTGGCGTCCATAGCAGTGTCCCGTTCTCTGCCCCAGGGAAGACAAGACCATGGAGAGCTGGGAGCCTTGACTGTTGTGCGGTCTGACACATCTTGGCATCTGACAGCCTGAGTGCTCCTGTTGGCCTTCCTGAACCTCTCTCAGATCACCCCTCAAATGTCATCAGGCTTTTCCTCGAGCTAGGCTAGGTTCCTGGAGCGATTCCGGTCACGCGCCAAGCTGGAGGTAGCATGAGCCCCACTAAGTGATTGTAGGGTGGGACTCCACACAGAGGAAGGCACTTGCCCCCTGAAGAGACCCCAAAGGGCAACCATGCCTGTGCCTGCCTCAGACTGGGACATCCAGGAGGGACAGAGAACAAGGCCATAAAGCTAGGATCTTCCTGACCCTGCTCCAGGCTACACTGCACATGAAACTGGTTTCCCCTTCCCGGCAGCCCCATCCCTTGCCCTGATTTCTTGCCCACCCATCTCACTTTGTAGACCTTTGACACCAGACTACAGTGAAAACATTGCTACATATCAGCAAGGACTCTTCTGATCCAAACCTGTCTTACTTACAGTGTCCAAGAAAATAAACAAGTCTCCTTAACACAGAGGTTTGAGAGTTGTTGGAAGTAGGGGACAGACAGGAGTAACTTCCAGGCTGTCCCTCTGCAGGAGAGGAGCCCAGGGGAGGAGGAGAATCTCCTGATGTCATTGGTTAGCACCAGGGAGGGTGCACACAAAGAAGTCCTCTAACGCACAGAAAGAAAATGAGGCGGAGAGGGGTGCTCTGAGCTTCAAGTAGGGTCCCTGATGGCTTTGGTTTAGCAAAGATCAGTCAGTAGCATAATTGGTGCTGGCCACAGAAGGTAAGTTGCGTCCTGTGGGCTTTGACTTTTTGACCCAGATCATGGTTCTAGGACTGGGGATCGCCACACCATTACTGACAGGGAGAATGAGGCTTTGCTTGGTCCCAGCACGGAAAAGCCACGAGGCAAACATCGTTGGCCAACATAAAAATAATGAGAAATGTACCGGATGAAGGTATTTGTATCTTTAAACCCTGTTTTACCTTATATCCTTCTTTTAAGAGACTTGAAAATGCTGTAGATTAGTATTTTTTAAATTGTTAGACTTTATTCTAATAATTTGGTGATTTCATAAAGCTGGCTAAAGATGATTGCATGTCATTGGATTTGAGGTGAAATGACCTTTGAATCACTTGTATGGGCCCTGAAGCAGCATAGCTAGCTGGGCAGATTGCCAGAAGGCCATCACTGTGATTCACTGGGGACACTTATCTGAATCAGAGTGCTCATTCTCAGAAATGCTGGTCCTAGATATACCGATGGAAAAGTGCCGTGAAGTTCCCCAGCGTGTAATGATGCCAAATTACCTCCAGCTTGACTCTGACCTCTTAAGCAGCCAAGTGCTCTTACCAAAGATCCTGAAGTCAGTGCTGCTGTTCCTCAAAGTGAATGTGACGCTCTTAGAGTGGCTGGTGTACTGAACCCGCATGGTCTGCCCCATGTAGGCTTCCAGCACATGCTGACCCTTGATAGAGGGTGGGTACTTATCTGAAACACAAAGAGAGGATTCGGGGTTTGGGACAAGACACTTTCTTGCCTCACAGGGCTCCTCTCTCTTTGTCTAGTCTTCTGGTTTGTGTGAGGTGTTCTCAGGGCTCTGATCCACCTCTGGAAGCAGGAATTATTCCATGTACCTGCCTTCAGATCTCTGTAGAGCGGGACGGGGTTCTATTTAGCTTTTCTTTATCTCCCCCCCCCCCCACAAGATGGGGTCAGGTCAAGTTCCTTCCTAATCAGAGTGCTATGCTGGGCATGGTATAATGTGAATCAGAGACTAGTGTCATTCAGACCACCACAGAGTTTTCCCATTGGGAGAGGGCTGGAAATGGTCAGGCTAATCTCCAGATGGGTTAATTTCCAGATGTCAGGAAATAGAGGAATACAGTGGAAATGCTATTTCCATGTCATTATTCATTCAGTCAGTCACTTAATACCTTTATTGAGCACCTACTATATGGCTGTCTCTGTTCTAGGTAGTGAGGACACAGCAGGAAACAAATAATAAAAAAAAGATACCTGTGAAAATTAGAAAATATGCTAGATAGTTTTAAGTGCTAAGGAGGAAAAACAAAGCAGGGAAGGTGAACAGGAAGTATGGGTAAATGTGAAATTTTAGAAGGCTAGCCAAGAAAGGCATTGCTGAGAAGGCGACTCGATTTGCGCAGAGCCTTGAAGGGGGTGGGGGTGAGCGTGGGGCTGGTCTGGAGGAAGGGGATTGGGCAGAAAACAGTGTGTGTGGAGTCTGGAGTCAAGAGTGAGCCTGGTGTGTTTGAAGAGCACAGAGAAGCCAGTGGGGCTGAAGTAGAGGGAGCAGGGCACGGGGAAGTAGAGGAGAAGTTTAACTGCTACTGGGGTCATGTTGGAAAGGGCTTTGAAAGTCATCACAGTGAGCTGGGGAGTCATGGGAGGAATAACAGAGCGAAAGAATCTGTTAATTTTTTTGAATGTGCAACTTGAAGGAATGTCATGAAGGGGTTGCTCCTCATCTGTCAGCTGACCCCGCCAACACCTCCCTCTGCTTCATGCCACTTACTGAGGGTGGTGTTCATCTTCTGGTACCTTCTGAAGAGGATCTTTGTGTTTAGGCCAGTGCTTCTGCTTCCTGTGGCCAGGCTGTCATAGATGCACTGTTTGTCTCCGTCACACTCGGAGACCAGCTTGTTATCCAAGGTTTCGTTTCCCCTCCATTGGGAAAAAAAGACAGGGGTGAAGTTGGAAGGCAGGTGGTCGTCTCTCTTGCCAAGGAGCCTTGTGTCACTGATTTCCCCTATAACACATGGAGGCAATGGCGGGGGGAGCAGGGATGGGTCTCCAGTTATGATTTTGGCCGTGTCTACCCCTTACTCTCACTCTACACGCCTTGGGGCGAGGGAGGGAGATGCGGAGGGAGGGAGTGACTTCTGGCTTTTGAGGCTGCAAATCCCTACTCTAGTGAGTGACGGCCACCACTGCCCTTGTCTTCTCTTCCAGGAAGAGAAACACAGCTGAGATGGGGTTGGAGGGGACAAATCTGGGGCGGGGGCAGAATCCTCAGCCTTTCCTCCTGGCCTTTCCACCTCTCCCTCACAAAGGATGGAGGTCTGGCTCCCACAAGCGGAGGGAGGCAATGCTTCCTTCATCCCAGCTTGGCCTCATCTACCCCGAGGACTCTGAGGCCCAGACTTACAGGTCATTCCGTATTGAAAAAGCAACTCCTCGGTGCTATCGCGGGGAATGGTGGAGCCGTTGGGCATCCTGAAGTCATCATCTGGATTGTCATTCCAGACTCCTGAGGGTCAGAGTAGGAGGTCGGCCACCCTGGGTCTGTGGCTCTCCCCTTCTCTGGGGAGCATCCAGTGGGGCACGCTCAGGGTATGACCGGGGTGAGGGGGCCTGGGAAGCCTCTTCCAGTTGCGCTTGTTCTCGGCTCCGTCCTTTCAGGAGGGGCAGGGAAGACCATACCTCATAGCCCACCCCTCTGTCTCCGGGATGGAGGAGGGGGAAATGGAGGAAGAAGGGAGGGGAAGTGGGGCTGGAGGCAGGGAACGGGCAGCTGCTGGCTCTACCTTCCCCAGAGCCCATCCTCAAAGACCCCTCAGCTGTCCTGGAACCGGAGATTCACGATGACAAAAAGTGAGGCTGAAAGCAAGCTGAAGAGAGCCCTCGTCCCTCCCCACCTCTGCACAGCCTCAGGGTTCTGTTCCCAGGAGGCCCAGGAAGAGCAGCTCAGCCTGGGACACCCACAGGCCAACTGGACTGGCAGCTGCCTGTGGTCTGGGGCCCCCACTCTTTCTGCTGCCGCTGCCTCAGACTCAGAATCCTGCCTGCTTCTCACCCAGGAGGCCTTCTGTGCGGTTTCGATACTCCTCCGGGAGGCCGCAGGAGGCATGGAGGATGTTGGAGAGGGCAATCACTGAGATGGTCACGGTCCCATCGAAGATGGCTGACACCAGCGAGCCATTGCGGGTCACGATGATGCCGGTGGTGTTGAACGTCTCCGGGCCTGGAAGGTGGGGAGGCAGAAGAGGAAGAAACCAGCACTGGAACCCTGTGGGCCCAAGACTTAGCAGTAGTGAAGGGTCAAGGTGCAGAGGGGAGACTCCGAGAGCAGCTATGGGGGTGGCCTTGGGATACCTTCTCCGGTGGCCCAGAGCCAAACTCACAGGACACCCCCTCCTTCCTGGGGACTAGAGATGGGCATGAGGCTATCACTGCCCTGGAGGAAGGAGAGACGTGAGGAAGGAAAGCCCAATGTCTGGCTCCTAGGTGAAGAAGCCACCCAGGTCCAGCTGCTGAAAGAAGACGAGGTGAAGCGGAGTTGCTGACCTCTTCCCTGCCCTCTTCCCTGCCCTCCCCGCCCCATGCCCTGCCTCCGCGCTGCTCCCTGGCACTGGGCGCCCCCACTGAAGCTTGACCCAGGGAAGCAGAAGGGAGCTGACAGCTGCTCCCAGCCTACCTTCTGGGTCTTCATGGTTAGTCTCAAATGTCACAGTCTGGTTATTGACCTGCACGTGGATTGTGTCATCGGGCTCAAGGAGCCATCGGACCTGGATGGGGAATTGGAGAGGATCTAAGACTGACCTGAAGTGGGCCCCGAGGCAGAGAAAGAAGGCTGCAGAGAGTTTGGACCCGAGCCCCGGAGGAAGAGGGTGGTAGAGGGATGACGAGGTTGTGCTAGCTCAGGACTTAGAGGGCTCAGCAGGGGCCCGGCTGGAGCTCCCTGCTGTCAGCACCTTTAAAGGGACTGTGACCATCTCAGCGACGGCCCTCTCCAACATTTCTCAGATGATCTCATTTAAATCTCACAAGAGCCCTGTGAGGTAGGTAATTTTACTCTCCCCATTTTACTACAAGAAAACTGAGTCACTGGGAGTTCCGTCATTTCTTCAGGATCACATGACTGACAGAGCTCTGACCCGAATCCCACTGTCTCTAGGGTTGACTCTTGAACCACTGCACTGGCCAGACATGTCCTCCCTCCCTGCTGTCCCATCCCCTTCCTCCTTCTTCCTCTCCTTTTTGGGGCCCCTGCCTCACTTACTGTGATGGGGTCCAGTTGGCTGGTGTCATATTTAGCTGCAAAGGCGATGAAGTTGGTGGCCTGGGCGGAGCCGGTCTGGGCGGTGCGGCCCTGCAGCAGGAATGAGGAGTTTCCATCCCAGGCCTGGACCAGCTGGAAGTCCCCCAGCCCATTGAAGGTGAAGTTGGCACCATCCAAGGTGCTGATGTGGGGGTCCCCAAACATCCAGGCTGGAAGAAAGGAAGAGACAACAATGGCAGACTGTCCAGGGAAGGATCTGGGATTCCCCCACTGCCTCCAGACCGACTCAAGCCTGGGAGACGTTCATGGAGTAGAGAACCATCCCCAGAGGCCCTCTTGCACTTTCGTGCCCCTGCCCAAATTCACATCATTATCCCCGCCCCCCAACCCCTTCCCCAACGCCAGGTACAAAGCCTCTGTTTGCCTCTGGCCACACACTAAACCATCTCCACTTGGTGGCCATGGCCCTGCCCCAGGAAGCTTGCTGTCCCTCCCCAGTGGCCCGGCCTCAGCCCTGTGGGGCCCCAGCAGCCTCACCGGGCCTCAGGGGCCGGTACCCAGCACAGCTGATGCGTGGCCGCCTTTGGTGGTACAGGGCACAGAAGGACGGCTTGTCGTTCCAGCGGCAGCACCAGTCCCATGGCTCCAGCTCCTGGTCTGGGGGAAAGATTGGCATGTGGGAGGGAGACAGAGGGCCTACAGAGTCTGGCGGAAGGTTTGGTGAGGCAGGATGACACGGGAGTCGGGCCAACTTGGAGCAGATCCTGCCCTGCTCCATGGCCTTGGAGCATTGACCGTCACTATCTCCCTTGTAGGCTTGCCGGAGCTGTGTGTGCAGCAGAGCCCCAGAGGTGCACCCAGGGGGTTCGGGGCTGTGTCCCAGGGGCTTTCTCTCCAGAAGGGTGGGGCTGAGTGCCCCTGGGAGGCTGTGATTGATGGTCTGGGGAACCATGGGGGCAGCTGTGATTGTCAGAGGTAGCGGGGTGGCTGGGGACAGAGGGGGGAGCCACAGTACCCTGGTCCCCCAACCCTGTGCTCTCTAGCTCCTCTGGAGGGTCTCTGTCACCTCTCTGGAGGTGACAGTCAGCTGATTTGGGCCCAGAGGGACAGGGTCGCACTTGGTCCCCTCTCCTTCCCTGGAGAGAAGTCTCCACTCTTGTCTGGGGCTAGGAGGCCAAGTGAAGATGGGGCAAGAGGCACTGGATCATAAATCCCCGGGAGGTCAGCTGGAAGGGATTTGGAACCTTCCCAACGTTACAAGATCAGGAAATTAGTGGCCAGAGAGGGGAGGCAGCTGGGAGGGAATGGGGACAAAAGGCTTCTTTCTTCAGGTCCCACTGCTTGGCTGGGAGCCCAGGCCTGGTCTCTGACAGAAAAGAGTAGAGAGAGCTTCAGAGAAGGCGGGGATGAGATCTCTGCAGTCACACGTACCAAATTGCCAAGGAGCATGCACTGTCCAGCCCTGGAGGAGCTCGCCCCAGGGCCCGTAGCGGCAGCACACGCCCCCGCGCCAGGAAGAGAAGCTGCACAGCTGCCTGCTGCCGAGGCCCCACCAGCCTGTGACAAGGATGGACATGCTCAGGCCCAGAGGTCTGGAGAGAGGGGTAGCGGCGGGTATGGGGTGGGGGGCGAAGGGTGGGCGGGGCGAAGGGGTCCTGGAAGGGATAGGTCAGGTGTGAGCAGAGGGTTGGTGGGTGGTCTTATGGGGCATAGCGGGGATGACCCAGGAAACAGGAAGGGGGCATCACCCATACTGATGGGCTGGAATCGTAAATCCCATAGTCCCTGCTGCCAGGAGCAAGGGCAGGAGATCTGGTTCCAGCCCCATGTGGGTCCCCGAGGCTGTCTTTTCAACCACTGCAGGCACCGGAGACGGTAGTTGGGCCTTTCTTCCCCGTGTAGGCTATAGACCTGCAGGCCCCGGACGCCTAGAGCAGCAAAGGAAGGAGGGGTTATCCCAGGGCCTCTGGCCACAAGCTCTCTGCTTTAGCAGCCTAACTCATCAATGCACATTCTGCAGCCACCACCCCCCACCCCGACTCTGGACAGCAACTCCAGGGAAGGGACCCAGTTCAGACTGGCCCCTTTTATGAGACATCCAGAGGCCCTTAAAACTTGGATCTTAGAGGGAAACCCTGGGACAAGTGATGGACAGAGCAGACTCACCTGCATGCACTCTGAGCCAGACCCCAGCCCTGAGCTTCCGTCCACCAATCCTCCAACCCTCCCATCTGCCCTCTGAACTCCAGTGCCTTCCCATCTCCCCAAACTAGTCCTTCCTCATTCATCCTTTATCTCACTAAGGGGCACCACCAACCACCAGCTCAGACCTTGGCTTTCATCCCTGACCCTCCCCCTCCCCCAGCACAGACTGCCAAAGTAGACAGGACAACAGCCAGCTGGGGGCTTGCTCCAGCACCGTGAGGCTGAGGAAGCATCCTCTGGGCCCAGAAGCCATCCTCAGAAGGGACAAGTAACTAGGAGAAAAAACCCTGGTTTGAATTTAAGCTTTAACCGTAGGTTACATACTGCCTACCCTAAAAGCCAGGAGTGAAAAGGGGCCTCCAGAGTCCAATAAGACACAGCAGGACATAATGTATTAGATTTTGACCCTGTTCCCACACAAAAGAAGAAATTGTCAAGATAACTATAATTTGTTAAGGTTTTGAAAAAATATTTACTTTATCTTCTTTACAATGGCTGGATATCATGGGAAACAAATCAGATATTCTTCCCCAAAACACACACACACAATCATATTGCGCCTTCTAGGTCACAAGAAGATGCATCTTGATAGAATGGCCCAGAATCTGACAGGGCAGTTCTCTCCACAAGATGGCACCCACGATTTGACATAGCTTCCGTGTACCAAAAGCTCTTGTCCCAGAGCAAAGAGAAGTAGATTAATGCTTCACAATCTACATGGCTGATTTCCAATGCTAAACTGTCCTTCATTCAACTCACATTTTGGGAACTATAATCTCTGTCCCATTGGGACCTCTGGACAACAGATTGAGTCATGTCCCATGGAGCCTCCTGATACAGAAGCCCTGGCCTTCTTAACAGAGTGAGAGCTCCTTGAGAGCAAACATAGTCAGTCTTTGTCCTTTTTTTCTCTTCCTCCTTCCTATTCCTGGCTTTTAGCACACAGCAGGTGCTCAGTTAATGATGACTGGCTGAATGTCAGACTTCTGGATCTCCCCGCAGCAGATTGCCTGCAGGGATCTCATCTGGGTTCTTATTCCAGCCCTGGGACAGGACACTTGGACCTAAGGGTCCATTCATATCCCCAGCTCCTGGCACAGCCCTGTCCTTACTTCCAGGATCTGGTCCCCCACTGAGAGACCTGGCTTTGGCACATCCCAGGGAGGAACATAACCCTGGCTGGGACTGTGCTGTGTGATGGCACAGAAGGTACCAGACGCACTTGGGTAGTGCCAAGTCCTGATTGTACTTGTGGGTCAGATTGTGTGGGGGATGCCCTGGGGCAGTGGAGATGCTAGAGGGCTGCCTCATTAGGACTCTCATGACTCCTGGAGTTGAGGACAGAGAGTTACCTGAGTTGGAATTCAGGAATTGGTCTGGTAGATACTTCTTCCACAGTGGCTGGGATGTCAGTGGGCTGTTTTCAAAATGCCCGTCTCCACTGCAGGCAAAGGGAAAAAATTGCATGCCTCCGTCACACACGGGGTCTTTCCTCTGGGTTGACTAGTTGTACATTCATGCCACCAGTGGGACAGACCATCACTCAGTGTGGGTAGTCATTAGATACCAGTCATTACATAGTCAGCTCATCAGGCAGCCGGCATCTCTGACTCCTAGCAACAAGCAGGAGAGGGCAGAGATGGGGGGGCAAAGGGAAGGAAGGCTCTGATTTATTCTATAGCTGACCACTGACTGCAAGAAGTGTGCACAAGGCAGAGGTGTGCACACAACAGGGTTCAGGCTTTCTTCTGATGAGTTTCCCTTCAATGGGGGGATTGGACAGAGGGCTGGGGAGGGGACAGGACGTTGGGATGCTAAGAGCCAATCTCTGCCTCTGAGCAGTGACTCCTGACTTTCTTCCTCTCTGCCACAGGATAGGTGAGGCACACGGGTGGGACACTCTCCGTGGACTACTCAGGAGGGTGGGCAATCCCTAGCTAGTGGAATAATTCAACTTCTTTCTCTTTCACAGCACATGAAAAAGCAAAGGAAAGCAATAGAATTATAGGGGCAACCCTGAACACCATCTAAGAGAATTTGCATCAATGACTAGTAACACATTATGTGACCTTTACAATTGATTGCACACACCAGCATCTCGAAAGAGTGGTTGAGAACTGTTGTCAGAGACTGAGTCACCTTCACACACAGGAATCCATGGCCCCGTCCATGGCTCTCTCCCTCTACCCTCTGTCTTTCCCACTGACCCCACACAAGCTGTTGGTGCCCCTAGATGAGGGATTAATGCTCAGCCCAACAGAAGTCAGGAAGGCAGATTTCAGCCTCAAATATCTGGGTGCAAGGTCCTGCTTTGTCACTTCCATCTCTGAGACTTTGGGCAAATTACTGATCTATTTTTACCTCAGTTTTCTTACCTATAGAATGGGTAGTAAAGAGTATCTCCTTCATGGGTTGTGATAATTAGATAAAATAATGCATCTTAAGTAGTTTGTGTAATACATGTTGGCTGGTATTACTATGATACTTGAGAGGTCAAGAGGGGTTGGCTAATGTCAGTAGAAATCAGAGAGGTCAAAGCTCTGGGAATTATCATGAAGCCTGGGGACTGGGTTGGGAAAGAGAATGTCAGGTGAATGGGCATCTTTTAATTTGAAACAGCAAGAAGTGGGAGCTGGAGTTGGTGTGAGTCAGAAACATCAGCAAGAAGGATTCACAGCCTGTCCTGGGGGGATTGGGAGTGGGTGTGCAGCCAAAATCCTGCCCTGGACCACTTCCTGTATCTGTTCAGTGCTGACTGCCCATTCCCGTCCTACCTGGAGAAGCCCATGAGGACTGGGTTGCCTGGGCGCTGGGTCACATCCCACTGCATGCCGCCATTTTGGTAAAGAAACAGGGCGTAGGACCTGCTCCCATCCGTGGAAAGGATGGCCTGGTAGGTGTTGGTCTGGAGGTCGGTTGGAGACAAACATAGCATTGCCTGTGAGAGATCTGGGGTCTCCTCCCTGGTGTCCCATCACCCTCCGCACCACCCTGCCTGGACACACACATCATCTTTTCCTGGCCTCCCCAGAAAATGTTTGGGATTGTGCAGGACAGCTTTCACCCTGGGGATCAAAGCGCCTATCGTAGTGCATTTGCCTTCTTCATGACTTCTCTCCAGGGAAGGGTGATAAAAGGCTCTGGTTTAGGATCCAGTGAGAAGAGAGTTTGTGTAGAAAAGCTTCAGGACTCAGAAAGGTTAGCCACCACCGCAGAGAGCCAAGGGAGGCCTATTTAGCTTCCTCTGGGATATTTTTAAGCACATTGTTCAAATGTCCCCTCAACCTAAATACTGTGGATGGACCACAGAGGTCCTCCAGATACTAGAGGTCCTCTGGAAGCAGATGCCAAGCACTGCTTGAACAAAGTAGGTAACCAACGAACTCATTGACCCAAAGAAATGAGAGACTAGACCACACAAGGGCTGTAAGAGCTGAGTCCCTGGGGGAAGACTGAGGACACCGTGTAGGCTGATCATTGCCCTTGGATGGGTCTGCCACTGAGAGCCAGAATTGGAAGTCAGAAAGCCTCAGCTCCAAGCCTGGCTTTGTCATTGGCCAGCTGGGTGACCTTGAGCAGATTGCTTAACCTCTCTAACCATCGTCTTCTAAAATGTAGATAATAATATCAGGTTGAGTCATATATATACAATTGCCAATAGTCAGCCATTTTGACTTACAAAAATTCTATTTCCTATGTTTCAACCCAATGAGTCCTAAGTGAGTGCTCAGCAAACAGGGTGGGGGTGATCTGTTCCTGAGTCAGAGCACATGTTAGAAAAGCGGCCCCTGCCTAGGGTTCTAGGATGTCTGACTTCCAGATGGTTCACAGGGAGCTGTCCATTGTTTCACTCACCCCGAAGGTCCACCGGGCGGGATAGGCATGGGCTTTGACCCACGTGACCTTTAGGGTCCACCTTGCTTTGTAGTTCCAGGTGTAGGTGAACTTTTTAATCCAAGACTCCACCTGCCAGACTAGCTGGTTGTGTTCATTATCGAGTGTCTCATATTCCTAGGAAAGTAAAGCAGATAAGACAAGGAAATGAGGGTCCTACCTGCAGGTATGTTCATGGTTGTGAAAGGGTATTCCCAAGTCTATGTAACAGTCCTGCTCTGTTTCCTCCCCACCCTCATATTTAAACATCATCCCCTGCCCACACAGAGCCCAGGCTCGGACAACAGTAACGTGCGTGCGCGCACACACACACACACACACAC